>NC_064877.1:18245000-18255000 GCF_943734665.1 Anopheles aquasalis
GAGGTTCTCTCCATCTGACGAGGCACAGGTATGTGTGGTTGTGGAAGAAAGAAAAGAGAAAATAATAAGAAACACCATATTAGGGCCGGGAGGGGACGCATATGGATAATGATTTTTGGGCGTAATCACTGGCCGATGGCCAAATAGTCGATGGAAGGACAATCACACCCCAAAAAAGGATCAATATGAGACGCATATCTCGTTAAGTGAAAGCAATTTAACCATTACGATGATGATGATGATGATGGTGATGTACGTCCATTGTACGGAATACGATTGTCGATATTTCTTTCTTTCCTTTTTTTTGTCTTGTATGCTGCCTTAATTTCAACGATAAATCAACAAGCCCCTTTCGCTTCGGAAGCGTGTTCGAGCCGAGACTTTCGACCCACTTGCAGTCTTCTTACGCGGGGTTGATGAATCTCGGTAATGAGCCCGCATGTGCACAACGCTCGAGGATCAACGATAGAGGATCAGACAACGCGACGGAGAGAGGGAGAGAGAGAGTACCACAGAGGGATGCGATCACAATCAGAATATGGCTGGATGGCGTAACGAGGCAGCGCACAAGGGCGTTCCATTGATGAAACATAAATATGCTTCGGGGCTCGACGGCCCGCAGGAAGTCTCCCGCCGTTGTTGTCCGTGCGCATCTCGTGCGTTATCTCCTGGAACCCTGGATTTTAATCAAGCTTAATTCAATTAAAACCCCTAAGGTTGACCGAATGGTATGACCTTGTTCAGGGGTAGGGGCTCGGGGACTCCCGCCAGATTCCCGATGGTGGAATCATGTTAAAAATGCACAAACGAAGAATTGAGACATGCTGGAGTTCGAAACGCAACTGCTGCTACTGATGTCTCTGTCACGTGTTTGGTCAAACGAAATTTTCCTCGATAAGAGAGCGGTGCATCATGCTTGATATGCTTGATGGCGCTCGGCCGTGAAAGGAAAGGCCGTGGGCGCCCCACGACACCGACCGCTCGTAGACGAAAGCCTGCATCTAATTTCGACAATTTGCCCATCATAAGTTTAAGGCTTTAATTAGGCGCCGATTGTGCGCCGATTGTCGCGCTCCAGTAGGTGCGGAGACGGGGAGACTCCGGCGGTTCCGAGTCACCATTAATTGACCCGTTCGCTCAGCCAGGCCAAAGGACCCGAGAGAGGGGGAGTAGGGGTCCTACTGTCCCCGGCGGCCCGGCCGTCTGTCATACTCACTTTCTCCACCGTGGCTCCGGTCCGGCAGCGCGCCCATTTGTTTGCAGGAAGTTCATTAGATAAGCTGCGCAAGAAAGCGCAAGAGGTGAGGCTCCTTTGTATCGGTGGCGCCGCCGGAATGGACATTGACGGTTGCACTGTGAGAGTCGCGTCCACATCAAGGAGAAAGCATCGCTAATCGAAACCGCGACCGAACAGAGAGCGTGCGCGTACCCGTGGTCTTATCAACCGCGTGTGGCTCTATTCAAATGATTGTCCGCTGCGCGTCGATTGTCTGACGGCGCCGTAACCGCCCTGATGTGGTCCGAGAGAGAGGGGGTCTGTTTATTAAAGGGCCGTCCGGACCGGACACCATTATCACCACGGAACACATTCCACAGGTGGCCTAAGGTGTTACGGTTTGGAAATCTCTCCATTCCCGTGCACGCTGCAACATGATCACGAACAATCGTACACCGAGCGCCATCGTCGATCGATCAGCGATATGAAAAGACCGCTCGATAGATAATGTGCTCGGTTGAAAAAGGGCCAACGGGTTCGTGGAATGAGTTTTCACGCAAATTTCCAACCACCGTCGCCTCGCGCTGCGTCGTCAGACGTCAGATTAATGAGCCATCGATGAGCTCTGTCGCCATGGGAACTGCAAGTAGGCGACAAACTACTGTCGCGTTCGTTGGACACTTTTGTTGAGGTATCTCCTTGCTCGCCCCAGTTGCTTAGCAACATTTGGTGGAAAAGTCGTAAAAAAAAGTGGGAAGGAAAATGGCACACCACACGCGTGCTGGAGAGGGGGTTTCCACGAAGAAAAACCCAATCAAATTCACACGGCCTAAAAAAATAGAGAGAAAAGAGTGAGAGAGAGAGAGAGAGAAAAGGCAGAAAACGGTGACCACACGGAAAGAGGAGCGGCACTGAATCGTGCCTAATGACCGTACGATGAGTGAATTTCGTTCAATTTCATGGTCACCAATGGCATGGCATTCCAGCTGAGGACCGGTGGCCATTCGGCGGAGTCGTCCAACGGACGCACACACCACGCCGCGCGCTTTTTGATTTCGATTCCTTCGTTTGGCAAACCCATTAGGACGGCCGGTAGGGTGTGTGATGGTGGTAACGTCATCGCAAACGGCATCCGAGTTCCCTTGCTCAATCCTGCCGACGACTCCTAAGGGGCCCCAGGCCCCCCCCGGTCCCCTTACGGCCCATTACTCAATCGCTCGTAAGTGAACCAAGTACAACAACAACGAAAAAAAAGTGTGGCGCTCGGGGGTGGCAACTGCATCCTGTCCAACACGAGGGCAGTGATGGTGGTTGCGGTCATGATTCCTTTCCATTTTCTTTTCTTTTGCCACTGCCACTGCCGTTAACTAGCCGGCTAGGGCTTTTTACACTCTTTCGCCACTTACCAAGCCCACCGCAGCAGGCCACCCATGCGCGATTGATTCCATGATGGCGTGGCTCGTGGCTTTTGAGGTTATGATTGACCGACCGATCAACCGTTGGCTGCGCTGGCTGAGCTAGTGGCCAGTGGTGTTCGGTGCGCCCCGATTTCAAAACTGTGCCCTACAGCAACAGCAAACAACACGCTGAACACGCTGGTGTTAGCGCAGCAACCACATTGAACATGCTCTGTTTTGATTACCACCACCACTAGCGGCCACCACCAGCAGCAGTGGCCACTATAGTGGCTACCAGCTGATGCGTTTCACTTTCCACATTTCCTGTGACACCTCTCCGGTGGGTTGGCCGATCGGTTTTGTGATGGGATCGAAGTGATAGCGTAGCACAACGTCACTTGCATATTGACGCGCAGAGAGTAACATCTCCCCTCGAAAGACACTTGAGAGTGGCGCAGGGAGATGGAAATGAAAAGGAAAATAGAAATCCAGCGCGCAACACAGCACTGCAGAGAGATTGATGGCAGGGGCCTGGAGAGGAGAGGGGACGGAGGGGACGGAATTCATCGCCGGAAATGCGGGACGTGCGCCCCTCTCCGTATCGGTCACTTTCTCCACGCACGCACGCACGCACGCACTTTGCTCGCACATCCGACCCGTCGACGGACACAACATAATGGACGGGGGCTTGTCCGGATAATCGGACTCTTCGGACCGGTTTTGGACCAGTACAGCTACAGGCCCTGCGCTGAACTCTGTTGTTTAATGTGTCAATTATTGACATTCTTGAGTGTCATTACATCATTGCGGTGGTGGCCATCGTGGTTTGGCCAGGTAGTGTGCCTGTCATTATGAGCGGCACATAGTTAATCGCCATCTTTTGCCTCGGTTTGGCCAGTACGGCAGGTGATGGTGCTGTTCCGTGGCGTGGGCAACGGAAACCAAGGTTGAGCCAATCGTAAAATGGTTGCTAGATGGAATTAGCTAGCTAGCGAGTGGTAGCAACTCGAGCAACTCGATTCATCAAAGTAACCATACACACCAGATTGATCCAAGTAGGATACAGATTCCACTCAGCAGCATTGTGCCGAATCAGCAAACATGCATCAAAAACCATCGCCTCAGCAAGTGCATAGAGCAGAGCGGAGTGTTAGTTGACGCTTAAAGACACACACGCATTGCAGAGCTGCCACCGCCTACACACCATTCCTTGACGGCCATAACTCCACCGTACATCACATGTCGAACACTAAAGCATTCCAACTAAGCCATAAAGACGGACACACAAACACAGCCACACATCAAGGAATACCAAAGGGGGGAAACGAGTAAGAAGATTGCGCACACCTGGCGTGGCTGCATCATCCTGCCAACCTGCGAGCGAGCAATGCAGAATGCATTCGCATGTGCAGCATCAGCTTCTCTCTCTCTTTCTCATTCGATCTCTCTATTTTGCGCTTTCGGGCAGAACATAAATCCTGGCCACCTTCTCTCCCAGGTTCCTCGATCTTTCCGTCCTCGCTCGCAAGGTGCTGCTGCTGCTGCTGCTCCTCGATTCTCTCGGTCTCGGGTGGCTCCACCGCACGCACACCCCTTCTCCTCCCCGCCATCATTATCCTCGTGATTTGCGCATTCCGCACGCAGAAGAGAATCAAGTCGCAGCACGCAGCAGACAAGATCGAGCGATCGAGTGAACAAGACAGCTTGACAGAGAGAGAGAGAGAGAGAGAGAGAGAGAGAGAACGTGCACCAAAGCGAGATGGTACGACGCCAGAAAGCCAGAACGCTCTTGGGGCTGGTAAAACTGGTCAGGTGAGTTTTTGTACCGATCACCACCACCCACCGGGCCGCACCTCCCTGGCCCACATTCCATCGTCACGCTCTGGTCCGCGGTCCTCTGGCGGTCGCGGTCGTCGTGGTGGTGGTTGAATTGCGGGACACGCGCGCATAAGACGCGGCGTGCGCTCGCGCGCGCTCCTTCGGCTGCGGCTGGTGGGCGCTTTACTACAACGAGATGGTGACTACGACCACTACGAGAGGGGCCGGCAGCAGCAGCAGCATTACCATAGCGACGGCCACGAGATGGTTATTTGACGGTTTTTTATTTTTCATCTATTCGTCTCTTTTCACTACAACGATGGCCACGACCACAGCAGCAGGAGTAGAGGCGACTCACCAAGATTAATTTATTGAAATATATTACTATGATGCAAAACGCGTGGCTTGGCCACAATGACGCCCCACCGAGTCGCCCAATGTGTTTGTGTGAATAAGAAGTAGTTTTTTTCTGCCTGCCTGCCTGCCTGCTTGCGTCTTTGAAAGCAGCAGCCTAACCGATCTATCGATTACCACCATGGTGTGTCGCCGCTTAAGCCAGCCGGCCAGAGCACCAGAAAGCTAACCAGCAGCCAGTCAGCAAGCCGGCCAAGGAGGCAATCATTATGTGAAGGACATTATCGTTTGATGTAATCATTGGAATGCTTTAGCTTTAGGTCGAACCAAAGGGGGGGGGGGGGGGGGGGGGGGTGGCTTCCTGGCTCACGGCCTGCTCACTGCGACCCAATGGAAAGTGGTTTACGTTTAGTTTACGGGCTGGTTGCTGATTGCTGGTGCGGTTAAGGTTGACTTTGTGTCATTTGTGTTTCTGCTGATACCACAAGAAGGGAGCTCCCTCGTTGCTGTGGCCTGCGTGAATGGCTGACGTTAGTTAAAAGCCATCTATCTGCGCAGATTACTGGCATTTGCCTAATGAGCATAATGGCGGGATGATGGCATCGTTTACAAAGCCCGCTGGTTTGCATTCGAACATCGTCTCAATCGCCCGAGAAGCTGAACTCCAGCATCATCCAAGCGCAGCTCATTCGAACGCTGAACGTTTTGCGATGATCTTCTTTTTCTACTTCTTCCTCGAAATCGCACAGCATCGCATGTCGCAGTAACCGGTGGCCAAATGGGCGAAATTAATAGCTACTACAACAACAACTACAACCGGTGGCAGCAGTGACCGGAAAGAGAAAGGGAAAACACACACTCCGGGGTCCGGGCGATCGTGATCTTCTACAACCGCGCGCGCGCGCCCGCGAGATCGCGCAACAGATTATCTGCCTTGACTTTTGCGTGGTTCCCCCTGATGGCATCCCCGTTATACACTCCGGTTGCCATCGTTTCGCTCAGTGCGCAGTCAGCATGACGCATGATCGAGTTGCAGCAGCAGATGCTCGCGTCACTTCATGCGACTTTCGCTTGGCAGACAGACGAGAGCAAAGCAACGGTTCGCCTTGGTTGCCATGATGATCCGCGTTCGGTAAACGATGGTGATGAATCGCTTACTGTTATTTGTCGCCCTGAATGGCATGCGCACGGTCGTAGTAGATAGAAGACATTTGCATAAATTAACAGCAGCAGCAACATCACTTTGCGAGCTGATGTACGCTAGAGAAGAGCCACGTTATGTTGATAACAAGCTCTACTGTACTTTGGATCACAGTTTCGGATGAGCAGCTTTTTAAACGACGAAATCCATTCTTCGATTCGATGTCGCACTGAGCCGCGAATTACTCTCGAAATACTTCTCTCCTGCCCTTTTCCTCCTCGACTGCTGTTCAAATCTGGTTCGAACGTTGCTTTACCTGCGAATCACTGTGATAGTGGTTGTTCGGGAGCTGATTGCCACCGTTCGGTGATCCGAGCATATCCATCATGCTGGCAGCTCTCTCGTGGTCTGCGATTCTAATCGTGCGGTGCTGCGACGACTATCAATGGCGCAGCATTCCCCCCGCTGCTCGATCGTTCGATCGAACTGCCCGTTCGATCGTCGCCACTAACGGACCACTAACGTACGTGCCCCGTCCGTGTGTGCTAATGATGATGATGATGATCGAAGGTATTTTATCCGCCTGCTAGAATGTCTGCGCGCTAGTAACGCACAACCGGTACCCGGTGCCACAAACCGCAATTTCGCTCTCTCCACTCTAGCACCTCCTCCTCTGAGTGGTTCTGCGGCGTTCCTATTTCTCCGCTCGTTGGTTGGTGGCCACGGTCACTTGGCACGCAACGAAAGCCTTGAATTTATAATGCTGATCACTGGCACTGGCATGGGGGGGCATTAGAAGTGCGTGGAAGCCAAGGGAGCACACACAGAGGTACGCACACGCAATGATGGCACAGGTTGTTAGTGCCCCACGTGCCGTTAAACCAAGCGATGGTTTTCCATTTTACAGACGTTCTGGCCCGTAGCACACACCCTCTCGCAGAACCATTGTTGGAGCGCGCTGGCTTACTGCGATCCGCACTTTTATCTCACAAGCAGAACTTTGCGTGCTTTGCTCACACTTTCACAGCCTCTCTCACACTCGCTCACTCGCTCACTGATCTTGCGGCTGCTGCTGCTGATCGCCCCCTAGATGCAATCCAGTGGTTGTTTGGTCGTTGTTTAAATCCTGAGGTAAGGAAGAGATTTAATAGCCACTCTCTCTCTCTCTCTCTCTCTCTCTCTCTCTCTCTCTCTCTCTCTCTCTCTCTCTCTCTCTCTCTCTCTCTCTCTCTCTCTCGCTCCGTATCTCTCTGTGTCTTTTCTTCGCGCAGGTAGTGTACGGCTGGTCATCACCATAAACAAACCTAGAACCTAGAACCTAGAGCACACCTAGAGCGATGACAGCAGACGACCGATCCTCTTCGCGCTGCTCTTCTCCGTTCTGGAAGCGGGGTCCAGAGTCGCGTGAGCATTTGTTTGTGGAGTGAAGGGTGGGGGCGGCGGCTGCGACGTCTGTATGTGTGTGTCGTCGTCGACGAATGCGTGTTTATTGTTTGTCTCTCGTTCTCCTTTTCTTCCTAACTTGCGAGGGCCGGTTCCTTGGCACGATGGCGACACCGCCCTCCTCCATCTACTCCTTTCGTCTCACCTCTCAACAAGACAAGCGAGAGGTAGACAGGGACAGCGGAGATCTGTTGTCGCTCTCACTCCTAAACGAAGGAGGCTGCTGTTGCTGGTTTGTTAAATATGCGCCCAACAGCAGCTAACGACACACACGCGCACCTATGCCTGCTCAACAACTATCCACCATCCATCCATCCATCCAGTAGGCCATGAGTCTCTCGGCTGCTGGTGTTTATGCTTTTCTGGAAGTTCGGGATTCCGCCTCAAAAAATGATACGCAACAGGCGCCGCGAATTCCTTCACGCACGCACGATACAATCGCAGGCGCTGCTGGCGATAAGTAAATTTTCAATCAAAATGCAAAATGCTCAATGAACCTCCGCTCCAGTCAAGCCGCCAGTTAAGGTCAAGGAGAGGCTTGGCATCCTGGTTTGCGCACGCACACTCGCACACATTTTGCGGAAAAAGGTCAGGCTACTCTTCGGACGCAAAAAGGCATCGAAGGAAGGCGGCACCTAGATACCGTTGACAATGAATTCAGGCGAGGAATGCGTAGATATCTCCGATTTATGCGACTTGCGCGGTCGAGCCGAGACCCGGAACACAACTTTATCTCGCTTCGTTCGACCAAAAGCGTACGGAAATCACACAACCGTGAAACGTAAACACTTGATCACACACGGGATGGGGAGGGGAGGCACAAATAGCGGGACGAAGTGATGTAATTTTGCTTCATAGAAATCACCACAATACAAAACGGACGCGTGCTTCGAGAGAAATTGCTGAAGAAGCGCGACACAAGAGGGCCTTCGACGATGGTGACGACGACGACGATTGAGAACGAACGGGTTCGTCACGGCATTCCGGGGACCAGACACAGCGCACCCACCCAGCACCCGAACCGTACACACAAACACACACGCGCACAGCACACGGACAAGATATCCAGCGGAGGCAAAAGGCAACAGGAGCAGGAGCATAAACGCACACACACCGAACCAGGATTGGAGGATCGGTTCGAGGTCGTCGCCGGACCCCGGACCCGGGGACCGCGGAGGGTTGAGCGGAACCAGCCAAGGGATGATGATCCGACAAAATCCGACAGTTATCCTAGCGATCGCAGCGAAACGAAGCGACGGCACGGAATGCCAGCATTTAAAGAGGATTTCTTCACGTGACGCACACAAGCACACGAACAACAAACGCACGCACACTGTCCAGGAACACACCCCGGATTTGTCTCCGATAAATGCAATGCGTCTTTAACCTCGGCTCGGCGCGGCTCAAAAAACACTAAACACAAATGGGTGAGGCACGAAAAGACCTACTAGATTCGAGATGTAAAGGTGGTTCGCGATTGGTTTGGCAGCACAAAATCCGTTCCAGCACGAGCCACAAAAGCAGCGCTCTGGCCGTGACGCTCGCTGCTTGCTCGATGGCTCCACGACACGAAATAAAATGGACGCCAGCAGCAGCAGCAGCAGCAGCGGTGAGGCGGCGACCGAAACGAGTTTCCGAAGCGAACGAGCGAACGAACGAGACCCAAAACCCGCGGGGATCGGCCCGACGGCGACGGCGACGGTGAACGGCGACGTCGGCGGCAACAGCGTCGACGGCAACGACGACGACGACGTCGATTGGATTGCGAAGAGGAAAGAGAATGCAGCGGCGTTCAAATCTCCGCGTGATGCTGCGTGAGCGAGAGAGAGAGAGAGAGCAAGAGAGAGAGTGTGCCGAGAGATGAAGAGAAAGGCCACAAGAAGGTGAAGAAGGTGGAGAAGGAGAGGCAAAAAAACGACGAAGGATCAACGAAGGCACGGGCAACGGCGGCAGGCAACATGTTTCGCGCTGCTGGTGCGTGATCGTATGCCTATCCCCGGACCAACCGGACCAACCGAGATCCGACTTTGGCGAACGAAAAACCTCCCTGTGGCCTGTGGATATATGAGATGCGGCCCCTGCCTGAGCTTTCCGATCTCGCAGGGCGCACGATGCAACGAGCGGACTTTGCTTCTTCCCGAGGTCCTCTTTTTGGTGTTCCTTTTGCTGACGCAGAGAATATGCGAAGAGGCAAACCTTACGGGAGATTGGCGACTCCTTGGCCAAGCCCAGGAAAGAAGAGGGCTTCAACGGGCTTATCGTATGAGTCACACCATGGGACGGAAGGGCAAGTAACGAGTGAGGTGGTGTTGTGGGAGAAAAAATCTCAAAATCGCGACGCAAAGAGATCTTCAAAATGTTCGTTCGGTTAAGGCACTCCCTGAGGTACAACAAAATCACCATTTTCAAAGCATAAAACTGTTGCTAAAAAAACAGAACAATTGTTTGCACGTACAGGCGGTACAGGGTGTAGCAAAGGGGGCTCAAAAGAACCGCCATCGGAGCGTGTGCCCGCACACAACACAACCCAACCCGTATCGCACATGATGGCAAATTCTTCATTGATGACGTTGTTAGGCGAAGTGGGCACATTCTCCCTCCGCCGTTTTCTTGTTCTTCTTTTCAAACATC
>NC_064877.1:18260000-18290000 GCF_943734665.1 Anopheles aquasalis
CCCTGCGTGCGTGCGTCTGTTGATTGCAGCATATCGCTTTTCATTCGCTTTTGGGGGTGACAATTTGGGGTGCGGTTGGTTTATACAGAAAATAAGAATGGTACTGGCCATTAAGGAACGAAATATAGGACACTTATAGGTATTGAATTAAGATTTTGACAGTAATGTGACTTCCAAAATATTGCAAGATAATAGAGCACACTAGACATGTCCTTCCAAAGACAATATTACATTTAATAAATTCTATAATACTTCAACAGAACCATAAATGCATTAGAAGCCACTTACCACCTTCTCATCCTCGACCACCTGATCCGCCAGCACCTCGATCGTTTCGTTCATCGACCGGTGCCCGTACGTACGCTGTTCCTTCTTCGATTTGCTCCGGAACAGGCTGGCCGTTTTGTTCTTCAAATTCAACCGTCGATCGGTTGTGCCACCAAGTAGATCACCGAACGGTGGTGAGCTGAACCGTTTTGGGTTAAAGTAGGAATAGGCAGCCGACTCGGACTTCTGCAGCCGCTTGGTGGACGGTGGCAGGACGAGCTGTCGCCCGGAACTTGCTCCCGACGTGTTTGCATCTCGTCCATCGCTGAGGCTTTGGTTGTTGTTATGGTTACTGGAGGTACTGCTGTTACCATTGCTCACGTTCGAGTTGTTAAAATTATTGTTCGAAACAGCAAACTTGCTGTCCCCGCTGGCCACTAGCAGTAGGCCAGGATGCGCGCTGCTGGTGATCTTTGATGGTAGCTGAGGTATTGGTGGTGGTTGTTGTTGCTGTTGTTGATGGTGGCTAGTGGTATGGGAGTGAAGGGATGAAGGACCATGGCTGGCGGCCGAGATGAGTGAGGAACGGCGCGAAGAAGCGACAGTGTTGTTGATTGGTACAGTCGAGGGTGTCGGTGTCGATGTGCCACAGTAGCTGGTACTTCGACGCGATCGATTCGAATCAATCGTATCCCTATTGAGTAGAAGAGAAAGAGAGAGAGAGAGAATTAGAACCATACGATGATAACATTCAGCAGATGGCGAAGAGAAGGGACCAAGGAATAAGAGGCAACAATCCCTCCGCGAATGTCCTCCAGTCATACCTCTTCCGGAACTGTGGGCTACGGAAGAACACTGGGCTGATCGGTACGAAGTAACCGAGCTGCGAAGGTCCACCATCCGGTGGATGATAAGTACCGATGGCGGCCGATGTAGGTACCGGTGTACCGCAGTCATTAGCCGCACCATCATCATCGGTTGTCGAGGTGCTGGGCACCTGCGAGGACTCATCGTACTCCTCGCCACCGTCCAGAAGCGAGTGCTCCGGCACCGTATAACAGGAAAGGTTCGAGACGGGCCGACAGCCCGGATAATCACAGTGTCCCCCGTATCCCGGACCACCATACATCCGCATATTGTAGTCCATTGCACTTCTGGGGCGTGTTCGCTTCTTTGGCTCTTGGCAATGCACTACACAGTCCGGAACAGAGAGTCGATTGTCATCGCCGCTTCATACCGATCCGCATTCGTGGCCACAAACCACCGGAAACCAAACACACAGACGCAGACACAGCACAGACCTTTGTTGTCTCGAATGGACTTTAAAACATTGATTCTGGTGCAAGAATAACAAAAAAAATCCGACAACGCCACGGAAAGATTAGAGAGACAGAGTGCATAGAGATATCGACCGATCGGAGGGCAGCGTGCCATCGTCATCTACATCCGGGGCCGAGAGGCCGAAAAATGTGGTTTCCGAAGACGTGAGACAACATTTCAAACAAATACGAGCGACCAGCAACATGCATCAGCAGCATGGAATGTCAACTTCTCTTTCTTGCTCCCTCTTGCTCTACATCATTCGCTCTCCCTGCCTTCGGTCTCTTGTCTGCGCTACGTCTAGGAATGTCCTAAACGGAGACGACCGTAACGTGAGTCGGGGGGATTCCTGAGACATTCCTGCTGACTTTGTATCGGTTTCCGCTGCCCGTCGAGGATGCTCTCTGGCCTTCGTCATCGAAGACGAAAATGGAATAAAGAAGAAAGCGTTTCCCTGAGGAAATTCCATATTGCTTTCAGAACGAAACTGAAATCAGCCACCGCTCGTTTGGACCGCTTTTTATGAATTCGTTGTTCCGATTTCCGAAACTTTCTCGCTCCGCTGTGGGTGCGATGATTTCGAAAACATGAAAGTGGTGCGCATCCGCGTTTCACTTTGCAATCCGAATGCCGGATTCCATGTGATAAACGACCTCGATCTTCCTCGATTGCAGATCCGAGCATCGAGCGCCGGTTGTTGAGGTCACGATGGAATCAACGGAAATGGGCGCGATCGATCTGATCTAGAAACCGATCACCATCATCGATCAGCGATTGCTGGCACAACATTAAGCACTAGTGGATCCGCGGCGCACCGATCACGCCAAGATCGCGTTATGAATGATGCTGGCTGTTCTTTCGGTTGACGCACGCCGATGAACCCTAAAATGGGTCAAATGGGCGAAGGGTAAGGAAAGAAGTGGCACGAGGGCGCTGAGCTGACTACCGGAATCATATTTCACAGCTTCCAGCCCGTGGCGTTCGACCCCAGAAAGAAGGGCGAATAAAAAATATCGCACCAACTTGCCGCCCTACAACAAACACACACAGACGGGCACGCGGCCGAGTGGGGGGTCGATAATGTTGTCGTTGGCCACATATGGCACAACATCCAAGGTTTGGTGCAAAAACAAAACCACCAAGGGGTGGCATCTGCTGCTGTCCGTGCTCTACCGCAAATGGAATGGAGAATTATAAAGCGGTGGAAGCTTCTTCTTCTTCTTCTTTTCCATCTGGAGAGGTTGATCGATGATCGATAGGATACTATTTTCGTCATATTTATGAGCAGCTCAATCGGTTGCCTAGCATGTGATGCGATTATGTTTACCACACGCCATCCTCTGCGCACTCTTGACAGGAGACTCGTGGATTAGAACGGCGTCATTCAGGAATTCATATCGATCCAAAATCGCTCAATCAGTCTAGGCCATGGAGATGCGATGCCTGTGACGTTGATCTCTGTGGCTTAAGATGATGAAAAGATATTTCGGTCTTAACGGATGTTGATATGCTCTCGCATAAATGTTTGCTCGAACCAGCTTATCGACACATGTTTCCAACACTATAAAATGTAGTATTAGACTTTCTACTACCTTCTGTTTTATGCATTTCTTTTATGCATTTCTATGAACCTGTTGCAAAAATAATATAAAATGAGGTTTAATCATTTGTACAATTTTATATGTTTTATCGAATCCATCATTCAATTTTAGGCATCTGACAATCTATTTATGCATTCTTTTTTGAGCACTCAATCATTTTTATGAGTATTCAAAATTGCCTTAAATACCTCTGATTGTCAAGCATCTTTGTTTAAATTTACAAAGTGGTTGAAAGATTTTCAAAGATTGAAAAAAAAATCGAAACAAAAACACTTTCCATATAATTTGCTTGAAGATGCTTCTCTTGAATTATTAAAATATGTTCTCGATTATTTTATGATACTCAACAATTTTGAAACGTGCCCTATTTGCACGGCAGTTTCGCAAATCTTAGCTACCCGAAATGCCTCCTGAGATGCTCGGAAATCAATCAACCGACAACAAGACACCACGACGCACGTTGCACGAGTGAACTTCCACTGTCAGCTCTAATGGCAGTTGGAGGCGTTTCAATTTATCTCAAAATACATGCATGGCGCAAAGTAGACGAAACCACTTGTCACAGGCGAGTGAACGCGTCCGACTGCCGACACACCTTCTGACCTGTTACCGATTCCATCGCGCCCGTCGATTGCCAGCGGAATGAAAGCCAGCTGTCCGCGGGTGCGTGTTTCATAAATTTTACTCGCTATTTATAACTGGGGTACCGACTCGTCGCCAGCGTCGTCATCGTCGTCATCGTGGTTGGCCCCAAAAAAAATTGGCCATCATTTTTTTTCTGCAAAATCTACAATCGAATATCGGAAAACAGTCCGTTCTCGTGATTGTTTCCGTGATCGTGCCCTCGACAATCGGTGACATCACTCTCTCGCTCTCTCTCTCTCTGGATGGCATTGCCTTCAGTAAATCAGTGCAGAACGTTGCATTTTCTTCTTGTCTGTCATCGTGGGCCTCATATGCACCCTTTGCACACTGCTTGCTGTTTCACCGAGTGATGGATGATCGGCGCCAGAGCAGCAGATTATGCGTTTCGACGAGAGTTCGTCTCCGGACGGCACGCTTACGACACTGCACCACTGTGCATCGGGCACTTGTTGTTGCATCGGAGGTTATTCCACTGCCACCAGAGCAAACATCATCCCTCTGGGACTTACGCGACTTCTAAATATAAATATAAATCGTCTGCATGTTCTGGATGCACAACGGGACCGACGTCAGGGACCGCGATCACAAGGGCTTAAGCGCCAGCCAGAGATGCTATCACATCGCTTCCGAGGAGCGACCACTTCGCGTGTGGCGAGTGCATCCATGCATCGATAACTGCCGATAAAAGTGCTCAAAAGAGTGGTTTTCACTTTACTTAAGTGTGCGGGCGATCGATCGAGGGTCAATCATTGTGGGAAATGTTGGTTCGATTGCTCGACCATCCTCTCGACCAGCCCAAAAACCCCCAGACACGAGGCAACGCAATCACTCTACATTCTGTTCTCCATTTCTATTCGACTCTGCGGCACATCGGAACGCAGTTCTCCTTATTTCAACCCGCTGGCCGGGGGGAAAACCCAATCACGCTTATTCACGCTACACTGCAACCCCGCCGGTTAGGCCTCGACGGAATTCACTTTCACGCACGCGGTAAGTAGAAGATGTCGACGACAACGACGACACCGCGACACCGTCGTGTGCCGTGGTCGTCCTGTCTGGCGACAAAAATACACATTTCCGTCTGGCGGTATTTTTCATTCTTTCTTCTGTTTCGTTTTGTTGATTCTTTCTTTTTTTTTGCACCAAACACCGCCATCACCACCATCACAGCGAACATTTAAGAGAGGCGGCTGTGCTCGCTAATGATTGCGATCATTAATGCACGATCGCTGCAACATGATAAAACCACGAACAAGGGGAGAAAAAAACACTCGCGATCACACTGAAATGCACGGGAATATCATGGAACAAGCAGAGTAGTGCAGGGATCACAGCAAGGCCGCAGTGACCAAGAACACCGACCCCGTAATTCCGTGTCACGGCGTGTCGTGAGCGTCGTGCGTGCTCCTTGTACCGGGGAAAACTGGGTTGCAACTGGCCAAAGGCGACTGGCGATCACGCTGCTGATGATCAGCGACACTCGCTGCTGAACTCGGAGAACCATCCCGTAAGCCCCAAGAACCCCACAAGAAGAGCAAGACTCTGTCACAGCTTCAGTTCAAAATTATCTCAACCGACGGGGAGAGAGAGAGAGAGAGTATCTCACGAGCAGCCACCGATTCCGTGTCATGTGTGTTCTAATTTAACACATTCGGCCATCATTCGGCGTGGCGAGCGCTTGTCACGAAGAGTGCAAAGATCCCCCATGTGCGCACGCACGAAATCGGTGAAATTAAATGATCAGTTCAGATCAGTGTGATCCTCGCTGGCGATCGACTAGTGTCCAGAGACGAATTCACTACCGGAACATCACCTTTGAATGTTGGGCCATTAAACCGAATCCTTTCGTAATTAAATGGCCAGATTATCGGTGGAAGTTTTACAGGAAAAAGCCTTAGGAGAGAAGAGATGAAATTTTATGCAAGTTTACAGCGCAACCGGGTTTACAGCGCAACAACCCCCAACAAAACCATTTGTTCCACTAACAGCCATTAATCATTAGTTACATTCCCTTCTTTATACGGACATCGGAGTGACCGAATGAAGCCGTTTATGAATCCATTAGATTTTACAGCCAAGAAGCGTCCTGGGGTCCATTGTTTGAGCTCGATTCCTTCATCTCACAGCAATTAGGCGTGAAAAACAACGGGAAACCCCCTACATTGCTCTCCAGCTCCATAAACACATAAATGTATGCTGAGCTATGATTAAAAGCAAATCCTCGGAACCATCAGCAGCACCATCTGATCTTCTCTTGACGACAGTTCACGGTACGGACAATTCCGATTCGCAAACGAACTCTTTTGAAGTGTCAGGCCTCACACATCGACGGCAGAGTGTTTGTTTCTGTGGCCACAGGCACACCCCATGCAACATAATCATGACGTTGATGAACCCGTCACCCGTTCCCCAGGCCACCCAACTACTGTTGACCACAGCACAGGCACTGGCACTGGCACTATCCATCGTTTGTCCCACTTTGATAGTAATTGCAACCGATGGGCGCGACGCCTCGAGAGAGTGAGCCGAGAATGGGGCACTTCCGGTCCACGGGCACCGGAACCCGGAACAAGGAAAAAAGTCATTAAACTGCTGCTGCCGGCCGATTAACGTTTATTTACGGAGTGTGAAAGGGAGAAGAGTTAAAGCCACGAAGCCACAGGGCCCCCTGGAGGGCCCCAAAACCACTGAACCACTAGACCACTGGCCACACTCTAATTCAACATTAGCCTCCCGAGGAGGGGTGGTGCTCCATCACTCGCCTCCTTCCCGCCATCGATGGAAGTGCATCCGTGGGAACGAGCAGCGTTCTAGAAGCTCGAGTTCGAGTTCGAGTTCTGCTGGAGATCGGGATAATCGGTCTCGGGCATTGCGCGTTGTACGCGCACAAAAACGGCCATCGTGCCTCAGGCCTTTGACACATACCAAATGGGGTGGTGGTTGTGGTTGGATGGGGAAGCCTTTTAAATATTTAATGCAACATGGCCCGTGACGGGTGTGTCTTGCCAATGAAACACGAGCCATACAGTCGTTGACGACGACGTCGACGACACCCAGAGCACACCTCAGACTCCATCCATTCACTCGCAGGTCTTCCAATTGCGTTCTTGATGCTTCACCATCAACCTCCTGGTCCTGGTACGGACGTTTCATTAACCTACATTACTTTTCGGGATGAAATAAACGCCCGTCAAGAGGAGGGGTGGTTGTCTAGAATTGAATTCCTTCCCGGAAGAGCGGCCGTCTGTCCTTTGAAAACCGTCAAACAAACCGTCATTCGTGCATGTGGGTTACGGGTTAAATGACCTCACGTGCCACAGCAACATAAAAGGCTCATCTCCTTCCTTCTCTATCCCTTCTCCGACTCTCGGCCTTTCCGTATCAGATTGCAAAAGGGCCCAGTCGCTGACGAGAGTGGGGGAAGTGTTTTTCGATGTCGCTCCCGTTCCGGACAGACTCACATCGAATGCGCTCGTTCCATTCAACAAACCTCGCCCCCGAGAGAGCCCATTGAACGCATCTTCTTTCACGTTAATGAGTGACGTGTGCATGAGGACATGTGCGCAACCACGATCCTGGCCCCCTTTCTTTTTCAGGACACGCTGCGGTGGTCCGTGCGTGCGGTGCTGCAACTGCTGCTGCTCCTCTTCAGGTGCATCATCAGATGGCAGCACGTTTCCAGCCAGCCTGCCTGGTACGTGCTTCTGACGAGTGTCCATGTGGTGTGTATCATGTTCAGGTCGCAAAAGACGCCCTGCACGCCACAACCAGACAACAGGTGGCCAATTCGAACGGAGGAAAACAACAGCACAAAAAGGGGCGGAAGAAAATTGACGCTGGAAAATATTGGAACGATGAGAACGATGTGAACATGCCCCGGAGTGATGGCTTACCTGCCGTTCTTCAGGGACGAATCGTCGTGCGTGACTCCCAAGATGTCGTCGTCTGTAGTGCCCGGAAAAAAGAGAGAGAGAGAGAGGGATAAGAGAGAAGAAAAAAATAGGATGAATAATTAATACGAACAAAAGGGAAGGTCCACGGGGAACGGACAGCAGCATAAGCTAACAAAGATTTCCCGCAAAAAAATACACGAAATGACGAAATGCTGTTTGCCAAAAAGGCGGATTTCTTGATCAGTCAGCGATCTCGGGCGAGCTTAGGCTTGGCAGCTAAGCCCCTCCGTGAGGCAGTAAAACAAATACTGATGAATTAGAAGCCACAGAAAGGGGGAGAGCGTTGGTCGGTAATGAAAGGCAGCGATCGTCGTTGCCGTTGACCTTGACGAATGTGCCGCAACCAAAGGCCAAACCCCCACCGACCGGGGGATAGTGCTAATGACTGCCACAACCGAGCGTTTCCATCCACCACCGTCGAAGGGGGAAGACGACGAAGACATAAAAATCAACTCCAGCCATCGGAGCCATCCAGCCGGTAGCTAGCCAACCGTGGCCAACCCGACGTACCCGACACCCCTGAAGGGGCCACTGACGGTAGGGTTGCTCAGCGGTGAATAATACATTTTCAATTGTATTTGCTCGATAGGCGGAAAATGATGAGTTGGCTGGCTGGATGGCTGGCCAGCGAGCCGGCTATTTCTGGAGGAAAACTCCTAAAAACCGTCAGCTCATCTTCAATCTGCTTCACTTTTCTTAACGAGAGCAAATGTGAACATCAGGCATCCAATTTTCGGTCCGATTTCCTCCGAGCTTCCCATTTTGTGTCGGGGTTACAGTCTAATTAGCAACAAAGCTGTTTAATCTGCTGGGATAAATTGTTTAAGCCTTCAGCGTGATGTGTAATTGTAAGGAAACGTGGTTGGTTAATGCTATAAAAGGCAGATTGATTCGATAAGTGTTTCAACAACAACGAGTTTAAATTTTAAGGGGATACTTTAGTTATAGATTTTGTAATTTGTTCCGTACTGTAGTAATTTATGTTTGCATTTATATTATTCAATCATACATTTTATGAATGTTATCTTTTTAGAATATACCGCATTAAAAGATTCTTCATGTTTATTGTGTAAAAAATGTGGTTTGGTTCGGAAGAATCGTTTATTGGAAATGATATTGATTCTGTGGATTTAAAATCAATATAAAAAATCAGTTGACGATGCAATTTAAAAACAATATCAGACATTTACTTGAGATCTCGTGCTAACTCTGCTCTTTTAGTTGTACTTTAACGAGAGTAATGCAATATTTATAAGCAAACATCAATTCTAGCTCCATACAGACAAGGTTTGGTATCTTCTAAACAAACACCACGAGCTTCAAAAGAGCAGCAGTAGTGCCGACGGTCTTCTCCTCGTGCTTGACGGCAAACTTAGCACCTTACCATCGCGCCCTAGCATTCCAACCTCAAGAGGGGCTCCCCATCGGGGCTGTCTCGCAACCAATCGATCGATCGATGGATGATCGATGCAATGCTGGTCGGTCGGTGATCGGTCTTGAGCGCTTCACGCACCCCACGTTCACACGGTGGGCTTCGTTATGCAACAACAGATCCAAGGTTGATCATGGGAGCAGTCGATGCAATGCTGGAAAACTAATTTGCCGTAATTTGTTTGGTTTCGTTAAGCCGTTAACCGATGATTACATTGTCCCGGTGTGCATGCCCTCTCCCCATTCTCGGGGTTGATACAATGCCCCCCCCCCCCCTCCCCCTCTCCCTCCAGCATGAAAAGTGTTCCAAGGTTCGAAGTTTGTTCAATACATTGTAAAAGCGAGAGAAAAAAATCGAAAAATAAACATGTCTCCCTTGGGTGTCTCCCTTGCGGTAGTCGAATTTCATGCAACGACTGGGCCCGGGGGGTGGTTGATTACAACATTTTTCATCAATATAAATGAGGTATTCAATGAGTAATAAGAGCCGAGCAGAACTCGCATGACAGTTTCCTTCCCTCA
Organism: Anopheles aquasalis; assembly: GCF_943734665.1. NCBI lineage: Eukaryota > Metazoa > Arthropoda > Insecta > Diptera > Culicidae > Anopheles > Anopheles aquasalis. The sequence continues at coordinate 18,269,740 of NC_064877.1, forward strand.
ACCCCCGGGTTCCGGCTGGAAATACAACACCGCGAGCTCGAGAACCCAATAACAATGCACTTCGATGACGGATTGATTTATATTGGAAGGTGTGTCACCGAAGGGGGGAATCACCAGCGCCCAAACACAACCCATGACTACATTGCTACCGGCAGAAGCAAAACGCAACCCCTTTTTTCTTTTGTCTTTCACGTGCGTGAGCGATCAGCAGTCACCACCACGAAGTCACCGAGTTCGTCTGACCGGTTGCTGGTGTGTGTCAAGTCAGACCACAAAATTAATAGCCCACCTACACCAAACCCAGCACCCACGCACCACTTGCAGCTCACCAACGTGGGAAAGATAGAATTGGCAGAGCGAGCATAAGAACGCATTCTGGAAGCACGTCATCTTCACCGCAGTGACGCGGGGATGGGAGAAACGAATGGCCAACCCCTTTACGTTACGCCTGAATGGTCCATCGTCATCATCATCGCGATCGCCAATAATGTACACAGGGCACGGAGGCCACCAGAAAACGCGCTCCACAGTTCGTGGTTTGCATACAAACTAACCTGAACGTTGGAGGAAGAAAGAGGGAATGGAAAGAGAGTGTTACATGTGGTCGAGAGGGTCCCAACCGCGATTGACATCGGCGCACATCGACACAACAACAGCGGAACAAATGGGTTTTAAGTCCAGGAGACCAACAATCGCGTATCCGTATCCGTGGTGGACTCGCACCGGGACTGTAACCCGTGTAATTGAGGCCAGGGAGCGAGTGGAAAGTTCAAATAGCCAAACGGTAATTGGCCAAACGGGCAGCGAGCCCGGAATTGGTCCCGGAGGAGAAGCTGAGAAGAATCGTCAACTAATGAACGGTGGCGACCGGATACCGGATCAGCAGCGCACGGACCGGACCAACAAACTCCAATGATCCTGCACCGCAACCAATAGCTCCGCGGTTTTTTTTTGTTTGGTTGCATTTGTTACATTTTAACCGCATTTTCATCTTCATCAGAGCACCGCACTGAAGGCGAATGTAGTGCATCCCTTTGGAGTCGGGAAAAAGTCGGTGGCCGGTGGGCCCTGTGAAAGCCCCGGAATCCGCCCTTTTGATGCGCGCGACGAGACGAGTTTTTCCTTCACCTCGTCTTCTTTTCTTTCTCATGTCTCATCCTTCTATCTGCTGCTGTTGCTGCTGATGCTGCTGTGGCCATTCAGTCCAGCTAGCCCACTTCCTGTGCGCCTTTGATCCGATCATTAAGATCGTCAACATCACATCCTTCCTTCTCCCTGTCCGCTGTGGTCGGTCGTCTCCGTCTCGGTCTCGATTGTTTCCTCGATCCAGCCGGAATCTCACGCCTGCTGCGATCGCATCGCGAGCGGCCGCTTTCTTTGTGGTCATCATCCAGGCTGAAGACGTACGGAATGATTGTTTGAGGCCGAACAGTGGAAACCTGGACGCTCGCGTAACCAGTTCTTCTTGTACCAGCACGACGGAGGAGCGGACTAATTAGTCACATCCCTCCCCGGGGTCCCGGGGTCCCAGAGTAAGGTTGGTATTTCCGGTACACCCGGTACCAGCCAACCATACTCCGTCAGGTCATGGGATCAGGTGCCCCCCCTCCGATGTCGGTGCCGCCACTGTACTGACAAACAACGCTTCGAACAACGCTCAGGCCTTCAAAGACGGATACGTGCCAGTGGGCTAGCGAATGGAGGTGATAACGCGATATCAGCAGAAAGCAAACCCACTCCCGCCCCTCCTTCCCCCATCGTTCCATTCGTCTATCTCGGACAGAAAAACGATCCATCTCAATCGCCCGTGAACGTGCGCCCGCACTGGAGCACCGGGCTGTTGCCGATTCCTTACAGCATATGTGTTGAGGGCTCGCCCAAATGGCACTCCAATCCGATCCAATCAGAGGGGGAGCGGGGTGGGAGAAGGGGAGGTCTTATGTTTGCTCTGCGGAGTCGAGCGTTACATTGCAAATTGCTCATCGTCAGCCAAATGCTACACTCTTGCTTACTCTAAGCAGCACGCACTCAATCGGCCGTTGCTACGTAGCGACCGTGGTGTGCTTGTGTGTTCAATGCCTTCTTCTTCTTCTTATTCTTCGTTTGCTTCTTTTTCTGAGATTAGTTTATGTGCCTCCTTGTGCCCGAGGTTCTAAGCAGGCGAGGAAGCGACGGTCGCACAGAACGAAACAACGAACTCCAAGTGAACGAGACTCTGCGGTCCCATGCTTGTCTCCGTTTCTTCTCTCCCGTGATCGTGTTCTTCGTGCTGTCGTGGCTTTTCGGGCTGGGAACCGCCGTCGAGGGCACGGTGGTGGCCGTGATTGTGTTTATGCTCCTCATACATAAAAGTTCTCGGCCATTTCGACGGCGATGATGCTGGCGAGATTCCCCGATTCGGTCACAACCCAACCAACGCAAGTTCTCACCGAACTAATGTGGCCCCCGAGAGTGTGCCTGCGTGTGTGTGCGTGTGTTGTAAGTTGTTTATTTTAATTCATTGGAAAGTAAACCCCCTTTTTGCTTCGCTTGCACCGCTGTGCCTCGTCAGCGTCGGTGGCACTTTGGGTGGGGGGGGGGGGGGGATCCAAGCGTGGAGCATGCCCCCCCCCCCGGGTAGGGGAAAGTTCACCATAGAACGGACACAAGCCAGACGCCGCCACACTCGGGCCACACCGTTGGCAGTGAGAAAGTTGGAGAAAATGGAAAGTAAAGAACGAAAGAATCATCTCCGCGATCCACATCCTCAGCTCGGTTCATTCGAACAGCATCATCACCATGGTAACTGGATCGCTGCGTGAAACGCAAAGCGCACACACCGCATGATCGTGGCTTTGTTTCATCTGGCCAAAAGGGGGACCGGAAGTGTGGTCGAGGCCAACCTGCCAGGCCCCCGTACCCCCGGTGCGATCAACCCTAATTCACGATCGCTAATCCTCTACGCGTACAGCTTAAATTGGCACACTATTGTTATTCAGAGAGAGGGAGAATAAAAAAAAAACATGGCAACCAGCTCGCTCAGTGGCCCGCTTGGGGCACTTTCTCACTTTCAAACGGCCTATCGGAATATACCTACCGGTGATGGTGGGTGCCTGGGTCATCGCGGTGGCGATGGTGGCGGACGTAATATTTGCAGCATCATCATCATCTCCATCAGCATGGTGGCGTTTCCGCTGCGCTGACTCCCCATCGCCATCATCCACTTGAGAAAGTTTATCGTTGATCAGGTCCGATATCAGCTGGCTGCACTCGGATTCGATGGCGTAGCAGAATTGTTTAAACTGTTCGAAGCCGCCACCGGCGATCAGCTCGATGAGCTGCTCGCACCGGACCTCCAGGCTGTCCTCGGCGTTCAGCTGCTCCTCCTGGGCCACCGTCAGCACGCCACCCTTCAGCAGCACCTGCAGCAGCCCCGTGCCCACGAGATCACGCACGATCGACAGCCGGTGACGCATCAGCAGCGATCGTACCTCCGCCGTTTCGTCCGCCATTATGAACCAGACACATACACAGCGACACACCACTACAGCCACTATAGGACCAGCTGCTGCAGCTGGTGACGCCGACGGTGATCTTGAAACCGCGACGAGGGCTTGGCTTTCCTTTTTTCTTCTTTTTTCCTTTTTTTATCACGAGTCCCCACAAATCGACGCACGCGCGGGGGAGATGCGGCACTGTTTGTAAACAATTTTCGCACACTTCCCAACGTAAACACCGCCGGGTAAAACGAGTTTCAACGACGACGACGACGACGAACCGGGCCGATGGGTATCCTTTTTTGGCGGGTACATTTTCACGCACTTACGGACTCTTTGGTGATTCCATTCTGAAACTCCACAACTTTTAATACTTTCTTGTATTCCTGGTTTCATCCATTTACCACCGAGTTGAATAAATACACATTCGAGCCGTAATTATATTGCTCACTGGACGGGCACTGGATTTTGATGACACTTTTTTTAATTGTTAAAGGATATAATCGTGATTGATTGTAACAATGGTTTTACAAATACGGACGCTTCAATTGTTGTCACCAGCCACACAAACACTTCAAATATAAGCAGCACGGAAAGATTTTCTCCAGATTTTCGATATATTCGGCACAAACTTTAAGATATTCTTTGGCTCTAGTTTAACTTTAGCGACCAGCTTAATCATCGTCGTCTAGAAATATTTTGAAACTCTGTAAACATTTCACTTTTAGCTTAACTGAACCGAGTCTTTTACGAGCCGCAACGCGATGAGGACTGCACGAGGGTCGGGTTGAAAATGTGAATGAAATTGTGGCTGGTGTGAGGGACGACCGCGATGGCTCATCATCTGACGAACCGACATCGTAGACCGTACGGTCGGGGACGCGTTTATGCTCTCTATCTCGGAAACGAAGCGATTCGGAAACCAAAAAATATGTACAATTCTGTTTGTTGCTGTTTTGTTGTTAATTTTTTGTTAAATTGTTGAAGGCAATTTTTTAACTTTATCTAAAAGCAATTCTTTAGCGTATTGGAGCTTCAATAAAACTTTTACAGTCACTATTTTTTACTTCAATCTTTAAAGAATCCTATCCAACGGTATCTAATAATAAAACAGTGCTCAGGATGATAAATTTATAATTTTATTTTAACTCGTAAACCACGAGAAATCCTTCTAGGCGTACGAAATCCTCTGCGGCCCAGTCAATCAACCTTTTCCGCTTCGTGTGAACCATGCCTGTTCGTTATATTCGTTAAGTAGCGGGTGCCTGAGCGCGTTTTCTGTTTTTTTTTTAAATTTTAAAATTAACTCGTTTTCTTACGTAAAATTTTAAAATTATCACTTTCGGCCTTAAACAAGATACGAAAAAACGAACGAATTGAGAAGGCTAGCTGGATAAACTGATTATTTAATAAAAGAATATCTAATATTTGTACATTTCAAATAATCGAGCCCCATTCGGTGGCCACAGAAAGAAATTCAATTTTATATCTACGAATTTTGAAATGCTTGGCTCCCTTCGTATGCTTAGATTTATCTAATCAAAGAACTGTTTTTCTTTTAGATTTTAACTCCCCCCTTCCTTTCTGATACAATATGAGTATCGTTAAAATTGCTAGCTACATTTTATCTGGAAAGCTTTTAGCTTTATCTGGTAATCGTTTTAGCTTTATCGCAATCTGGTAGAATTTCGAAATGCCACAAAAACATTTCCCAACCAAAGAAAGTAAACGTAAAACCACGACAACTGGTATAAAGTGCACTCTGGCGCGATTTCCGGGACCATTTACTCCTGCCACGCATACTACGGTACACTAAAAATTCTATAAAACGACCGTGCGATCCTCGTGGCAAGTCTTTTCCTCTCGAACTCTCTCTCTCTTTGTGTACCGGTGTGCATAGCCAGGACATATCGTCACGTGTGCCGCTGCTGTGCCACGTTGCTGTTGGCTGTTTTTTTTATTTTGTCTAAACTTTGGTGTGCTGTGTGACGATTCGGTTTGCGAACAAGTTTGCTCCGTTGAAATTGGGGGGCCACCTTTCGAGATGGGGCAGTTTGATGGACCATACCAAGAAGCAGCGGAGGAGTTGGTGAAGCAGCTGCGCAGCGTTATCATCACCCGTTCGAAGGAAGGTGCGACCTTGGAAGAGATAATAGGTAACGGGTCCTTACGATCGCCGGTCAACACGTGGCGTTTATCAATCGTACTCCTACTTTCCACGTTCAGATGATTACCGTGAGCTCACGGGCGATCTCCTGCTGGATATCTTCGGTTCGCGGCAAAATCTCGCGAACTATCTGCCCTCGATCGATGGAATCTGGCACTGGACGGGAGATGGCGTGATTCTGTGGTTCTGCAGCACTCCCAGGACGAAGCACCTGGTGGAACTAATCAACGGACAAAAGTCTAACGTGCTGGAGATCAGAAATCATCGGAACGACGCACCGGTTAGCTACAGCGTACCGGCCGATCCTCCCCCCCCAAAGTTCTTCAAGGACAACATGAGGCCGCCAAGGAAACCGTATCAAAGCCGGTACAAGCAACCGTATCCAACCAAGGAACGACGATGGCGACCGTACAATCGATCACACCGACCGAAACTACCCAGAGCGGATAAGCTAGATGTCGTAAGTTGTGTCCAGCGGAACGAGCTCACCGACAATCTGCCCGTGTCTATTGCTGACCTCCGTTTTCCCCTTCCCTTTCAGCGCCTGTTCGGACCTTCGTTCCACAAGCACCAGCTGGTGGGAGATGACTTTTTCCTCTCCATAGCTAAATGTGAGCTTGACTATTCGTTCGATCAAGGTAGGGAAAGGAAATGGTTTTAGTTTGAAAAACGAATCTTGATAACGATTGCCTTGATCATCCTCTCCATCCAGGTCACGAAATAGCAATGAGCGGCCTATGCATTTCCGGGTTGACACTGGCCGAGGCTGCAAGGCGGGTCGAAGCGGCCCCGTACATCGCCTCCCAGGTGCTGGTGAATGTTGGAACCGTCGATCTGCTGCACGGTCGCCAGATGATTGATCTGATACAAGATTTCGACATGCTGATGGATCGGTTTCGTGAGCGCAACGTGGAACCGCTCATGACAACGCTCGCACCGATCGCGAATACTGGCGGACGGTCGGTAATGCAGGAACGTTTGTGCAAGTTCAACGAGTACATCCGCTCAAGCTGCCCAAACTACATCAATCTGGACCGGTACTTCCAGAACGACGACGGATCCGTGCGGTTCGAGTGCTACCAGCCCGGGCCGCGCACGGTCACCGGAAGTACCATGCCGCACGTGCTGTGGAACAGTCTCGGTCGCAGACATGTGCTACACGAGCTGGGCAACGAGCTGGCCAATCGGATATGTGAGTCATTTTTTTGGCGGAACATCTAGAGGTGATGGTGCTGATTGCCGCTGGCTGCTGCTTCATCTTCTTCTTGCTACCCACAAAATGCTTATACCGTGCAACCACCGCAACCGGGTACACCAAGAGTGTTCGATTTTAATGTGTTTTGCAGCTGATTGTATTGTGATTCGTCTTAATTCGTGTGATATGCGTAGTCTTACTACTCCCTCCTAGTGTTACTGTGTAAAGAAGTTCGCGGATGGTGGCTGATGGATGGAGACTGTTTCACTCTCTCTTTACGATCCGTCGATCGGCTAATGCAGATGGTTTTGTGACGGCACTCGTGTACCCTACTCTCAAGAACCCCCACGCCCCTCCCTTCGATGTCGACGTCGACGAGGTGAAAATCCGAAGCGACAACGGTTCGTCCTCGTCCGGAGGACGAACTGGAGTGCCGCTTCGCCGATTAGAGATTAATGCTCCGGAGCATTCCCCGGATTAGGCCACCACCGGCCCGAAGTCTTACCGGTGTCTTCGTGTCTGGCCCCGTTACGCGGAATCTCCATCGAAACGTGTAATTTTCGACAAAGTGAGTTCGATGCATCGATGGTTTGCGGGATGTCCTGTGCCGCCGTCGCCGGCGACGACGACAACGACGACGATTCATCGAACCAGCGATCCATCGTGAGGTGTAACGACGTGACGAAACAAAGACCATCGCACTTCATTGCTGACACAAGGATTTCATCGTACGGAGCGAAACCAATCCACCGGGCAACCGAGCTACGACCACGTTTGATGACGCGTCATCAAATTCCGGGATTGATCATGATCAATTAGCTCCAGCCCCATTTTTCCTGCCTTCTCAGCATCTTTGCGGCTTCATATTGTTGTGTTATGTGTTGTGTGTACATAAAAATATATTTGTGAAAATGTATTACGCTGTGGATTGCTGTTATCTTGCTTGAGTTAGTAATGGCCATGAGGATGCAGTTGTCCACAAAGCAATTGCTTTATTTATTGGTTCCATGGCACAGGGAGAGCCTAGGACGATTACTTCAAGTAATATCATCGATCGATCTGATGCAGGAATGAGAACAAAAGTAATCGCCAACGTATTGCCGAATGAACTTTTTATCTGCAAAGAAATGTAAGCGCTATCATTGAGCATCGTATCACCGTTATCGCCAAGCGAAGCGAACTTACCAGGATATTGGTCTAAGTAGATGATATTTTCTGCCAACCGCTTGGCAAGCTTCTTGAAAAGGTATCGATTCGCGATGAGTCCGTCCTTCAGGGGGCCCATCAGCGCCTGGACAACCCAGCGGGCAATTCGCTGCCTGCAACTCGCCAACAGTACCTCGTTCAGTTCGATCGACGGGCTGTACGGTCCGAGATCCTGCTCCTCGCCGTCATCCTCACCAAACAGTGTCACGAAGCGCGACTGTAGCGCCTCATAGCGCCGATAATCGTCATCCGCTATTCGCACGAGCAGGTTCCTTAGTTTCATGCGCTGCATATGCAACTCGCAGGGCCACATGCTCCGTCTTAAATCCTCACTATTGGCCACCGCCGACGATAGCATGGTGGTCGTGGCCGGTTGTGGATCCATCTCGACCAGCTCGAGCTTTACATCGACTTGTGGACTGGGTATCGAAATAGGATCCGGGCCTGCGTCCACAGCCTGCTCACACTTGATCACCGTGGCCCGCTCTATCTCACTAATGATTGCTTTCACTTGCTGCTGCTCTTGATTCCACTCGAAAATGTCCGTCTCGTCGTCCTCCGGTTCGAACATTGCTTCCAGTTCCTTCAGAATTTCGTCGTCCAGTTCTTCTTGGGCCGGTTTCGGTTCATCGAATGACGCCGCAACGTTTCTACTGCCGACCGCTGCCGGTGTCACTGCCGGGGTCGATGCCCGTGGTTCATCGTAATCGCTAACCAGCGGTGGTACCCTCGCCTGTTCTTGCTCATGGTTTTCTCTTGCTTCATGGAACTTTCGCATTTTGTCATCCAAACTCATGGCCGGTATGCTGGTTTGCAAGATATGCAAATAATCGTTGTTGCAGACGCCATCCCAGTCATCGGTTTGCATAGCAACGTGACACCGTTCGGGTTTCAGTGAAGCGTAATTCAGCTTTACGTCCAGAATGTTAGGATGTAGCACACCGGCGGCCGTTTGCTTACGTATTTCTCTGATCTACGATAGAGAAACGGGGGAGGCAACTGATGAAACACTAACCCGGTTCTGCCGGCAGTAGATCGAATTCAGTCGAAAGTCACCTTTTCCAGCAAAAAGTCTCGGTAGAGCGAGGTGATCATGCAAGCCTGCACCTAAACCAACGAGTAGCGTGGGAATTAGAGATCGTACGGCTATCGGCTAAACCATCCACCAGGATACTTACAGCTCTTATTTCGATTGTCTCAGCACACTGGCGCAGCTCTTGATGACTGAAAGGATTGTCGCGGTAACAACTGGTTGCTTTCCATGTGCGGTAATTCTTTTGTATCACTTGCTCCAGGTACTGCAAGTACTGCTGCCTTACCTTGCCCGACAGCCGATGGGCGGGTAGCGGGATATTCTCAATCAACTCCAGTGAAAGCGAGTCGCCGCTCCATGCTCCTTGTTCTCCCGCCGTGGGTAGTGGGCCCGCCGTGTCGGCAAAAGGATCAAACACGCTTCCTCGGTAGGTAAATTCGAACGGGTCGTTCTCGTTGTCGCCACAGTACTGCTTGTTGTACCTGAAAATTCCACACGCCCAGTACTTAGAGGATGTTTTTTAGTGGAAGGGTGCAACAACCGCCACACTTACCATTTTCTTTTGTACATTTTCAACGGCGGTTCTGGGGACCGATCCAAATGCTGCTTTATCGATTAGCTGTTCGTTGACACCGCGGCGGACAGCAAGCGATAAGTAAACAAAGGCCAAAGGCGCGTAAATTCCACCGTCGTCATGTGTGGTCGCACGTGTTTGTAAGTTTTCTGGCGTAATTTATCGGTTTGCTTCCAACGTTTAACTGATAAGAATCCCTCTGCGACACTAGGACACTGGAGCCGAAGGAGTTGGAGTGCTGTTGCAAGTACCGAAAAGCCACCGACGGTAAACCGAAAACGCCACGCTTCCGGAACGAGTACAACTGTGGCAAAAAGTATCAACCGTCGTACAACGTCGCACCAACCGACGTGACCCCGGTCCTGGTGTCCGCCCTGCATTTCGATGAGGCGGCCGATTCAGCCGACCGTTTGCTGGTGCCCATGATGTGGGGTATGGTGCCTCGCTGGCACAAGGGCGACTTTCGGAAGCACGGACTCACGACGAACAACTGCAGGCTGGAGGGGTTGGCCTTTTCCAAACTGTACGGTCCCCCGCTTGCCTCCGGCCAACGGTGCGTGATTCTAAGCGAGGGTTTTTATGAGTGGCAAACGGTAAAACCGCTGAAGGCATCAGAACGGCCCGCTTTTTACGTACACATGCCCCAGGCAGACGAGAAGGTGAAGATGAGCGACAAAAGTACCTGGAATGTTGACAGCGGACAGTTTAGATTGCTACGCATGGCCGGGCTGTTCGATGTGTGGAACGATGACAACGGGGACAAGCTGTACAGCTACACGGTGATTACGTTCGAAACGAGCGGCAAGTTTGCCGAGGTCCATCACCGTTCGCCGGCGATTCTCGAGACCGAGGAGCAGGTAGCCGATTGGCTGGACTACAAGCGGGTGCCTTCGGCCCGTGCGCTTAACATGCTGCAACCTTGCCACAATCTCCTCTGGTATCGCATCTCCAATATGGTTAACAATTCACGGAACAAGTCGGATCAATGTAATAAACCGGTCGAGGACGTGAAACCGGCTGCCGGAGGATCGAAAATCGCCACCCCGAAGAGTAAGCTGATGCAGTCGTGGTTGATTGTAAAGAAGCGTAAACTGGACGAAGACGAGCCAAAGGAGGACGATACAGGCAAACAAGCAATCAAATCGGAACCTGAGTCGGAACCGGTAGAGAAAAAACCAAAACCGGAACCCGATTCCTCGTAAAAAAGGCAGCTCATTGGAAAACTTTGAATTTATGCTTCTGTGAAGTTCATTTTAAGGTGCGCAAATAGAACCACCGGCAGGATTTGTGTCTAAACGGTTAATCTGGGATTTTATTACTCCACCATTTGCTGGTCTGCTGCATCTTTGGCCACCGCTGATTGGAGGGATTTTCGCGATATGAATTTCAGCGGCAAGTGCTGCACGGTAGCCGCATCACCATTCCACTCTTGAAACTTTTTGAAATGGTCGGCATCACACAAATCGGGAAGCTCGAGACCACCACCGGCAAAGTGCTGCTTCTCCATACCCAGCGTCGTTTTTATCACAGCCTCACGTGCTGCGTGCTGGTTTGCCCGGTGCTTCCCGATCGCCTGCACTATCTTAATCTGCTGTAGCTCTCCGTCGAACCGCTGGAGGTACAAATCGATCAGCTCCTCGTATTCTACCGGCGTGAGGGGTTCTTCGCGGCCTTCAACCTGTTCCGCAAACCAGGCCAACTTCATACCCAGCACATTCGCCTTTGCCGCATGTCCCAGCTTGATCTTTTCTCGGTTATTTATCCTAAAACGGGGGACGTTAGCGAAATGGATTCTCCATCGGTTGGGCGTTTTTGCGACTTACTTTTTGATCTTCCTGGCCAACGCTAGCGTTTTTCTGCTTTGAGGATGTTTGCATTTGGCTAACTCCTTCAACACTGTGTTTTTAGGCTGCAAATTAATGGATATGGATAGGTTAAATTGAAGTAAAACGGTTGATTTCCGATTATCTTTACCATTTTGTCGGCAGCGGAATCTGGAGGTGCACCACGCTGGTTCAACGCAAAATGTAAACAAAATGAAACTTAACTGCACGAAAGCAAAAGCAGTTGTGGGTTTGGATCGATTCAGGTCGCCTGGATGACCAAATAATTCGAGCAGGGCAGCAAAATTCGAGCCGAGCACGTGCTTCAGAAAAAGGTCGCACATTGGTCACATTTCCCGTTCTCACCAAAGGGGCTGGAGGTTTTTGTTACCAACTTGCGACCTTTTTCTGAAGCTGCTCAAAGAAAGGAAGCAGCCTCGTGGTGGCTCGTGGCTGCGGTTGAGAGCAAAAAAAAAGAGAATGGTCGGCCGCCGCCGCCGGTTCTCTCTCTTCCCGCTTCTCTTTTCTCTCTGTGTTCCTTTCCCCTGTTTCCCTCGCTCTGTGCTACAGCTGTTATTCTGTAGAGGGAACGACTTCGTCTTCGGTCATGGCTGTGGGGCCGTGGGTCGGTGTCTGTGTGATGGTAGTCGTGATCGGTGTTTCGCGGCTGGAATTATTCGAGAGAACGATTAATGCATGGCGATTATTTATTGAGAGAACCATACTTACCTGCCGATGTGGTTGTATTTCGTCGATGCGATCGGAACCAAACTTTGTGGCGGAGCACTTTAAACGCACAATAACACGGTGCACAGTTTTACCAACTTGAAATCAATAAATATGCATATCAATAAGAATATGCGAAACGGAGAGTGCTCTGCACACATGATGAATGGTTTTGCACTTTGTGCTCCTTTCGCGAATGTTTGTTCGATCATCAACTCGCACTCTACGGTGATCCCTCGTGTAAAGAGATGCGGTTTGCTATGCTTCCCGTTGCGATGGGATTAGGTTTTACGGTACTGCGTGTTAGTCAGGCACGATATCTAGCCGCAGCTGTAGCGTAATTGGTGGTGGGAAAAGCAGTAGAAATACGTCGGCATTTTGGAACCGCGCAGGTGTGCTGCAGCCGCAATCGGGATCAAATTGAGGCGCATAAAGATGTCCTTTTTCCTGCAAAGAGACGCAATGTCTGCTTGCTCAATCAGTCACAGTTTACATTGAAATCAAATGCATGCCATGTCAAGGATCGTACATGGCATCAATCAAAACCACGATCTTCACCAGTAAAGCTTGGCCACGCAAGGTACGCTGTACGCCTTGGCCACTGAAATACTACATGGAACGATTGTAACACATAATCAACGGGAACGTGGGTGGCTGCCAGAACTAGAAGTACCATTAGGGATGCAGGAAAACGTTGTTACACTCAAACTGTTAGCGGCAACTCAAGGACGATTTATTGGCAGATCTCTCAAGGGAGCGGCCCGAGAAAAAATATCTGTTCTTCCTTTCCATATCATCATCAGTGTCCGTTTCGGGGTGATTCTTGATGATTATAGTAAAAATTCCTGTCTCGGTTTCCTAAAATTGCGCATCAAGTGTCTTGCACAAATCTATCCCGCTTTATACGGTCTGAATATGTTTGTGAAATAGGATCGTTTAGCAAAAGATTCATCGCCGAGCTGCGCTTAATCCTTCATAGGCGGCACGTTTACTTTAGCAGAGCTATTTAGAATAATGTTTCCAACAACAGTGTGCTTTGCACTAACGGTATCTACTTCTGGTAACAGTCTTTGAACTCGTGAAAAGCATTTCTCAACTAAGAATGGTCCGTGCCAAATTGCTTAATAGCGGCGCCAAGTCACAGAATTGTTTTAAATCTCGCTAGTTCTAAAGGCAACCAAGGGATGTAAAGAAACACTTGCAATTTAAGAATATCCAGATGCAGCCACGTTTTTAGGTTGCTCACTCTGTTGTCTGTGATGTGAAAGGTAATCTTACTTATTGGCGTCCATTCAATCCTGGCTTCAACAATCCTCGATTTCTGAAACAGGACATATTCCGCTGTATCAACGAGGGCCGCACAAGTTTGGCTCAGTGGTGACGATATTCTTATCAGGTGATACAACCGACGAGCGGTCTTGGCCTTGGCCTTCTGAAATATCATCTAATAGTTTATATCAACCCCAAAACGGTACGCACAAAGTGCAGTTGCCGACTGTTTTACGTACGATCGTCTGCAAGCAGGCAGGATATAAAACACAAATACCACTATTAAAAAGCGATAACAAATTCAAACGGACGCTTCTACATGCTAGAACCTTTCGTCTTTGGGATTCTTTGGAAGTAAATGTGTTTGTAATTAATTACAAATGCATTATAAACCGTTTAATGCATGTTACTCCTAGACGGAGACACAACCGAGCGCAATCGAAAGGCTAACAGCGTTGGTTCCGAAGTATTTCATGAGCCGTTTCTATCCGCTAAGGTACATCTATCGATCTTTCGTTAGACTATTAATATTGCATTACGTTGTCTCTATCGTTCCTCTTGCGTATTCGTCTTTGATTCTGTAAAGCAACCTTTGTTTCAGCCCGGCTGGTCTCAAAGGCAAAGCCAAGAGTAAAGAGTGCGTTGATTAGGGAAAATTGAACGTACCGTTTTGATTCGAGAAATGTGCTAAATGAATTACCGAAATTATTACCGTGTTTGCACCATCGTTGTTCTGTAGTGCACTCGATAGAATCGTTCTTTCCCAATTACTTTTGCTTGGAAACAAAACCCCTTAACAAAGCATTTTAATCTGCGACTGAATGTTCAGCAAATTTAGAAAAAAGAGTTACACTTTTGTAGAATCGGAGTGCTTTATTATCTTTTGTCTCATCGTTCGTACAAGAAGTATAGATCTTTACTATCAGCTTGCGGAACGAGGGTAAAAGAGTTACAAACCACTTCACGGCCAACATGTGATTGAGGAAGGAATTGTCCTACAATGCTTCTCATACATAGGACAGGTTTAGATAAGATTAAGAAATACAATCAACATCCGGCTCAACATTTCTTGCCTAAATGTATGAAAAAGGAACTTTGGAAAACGATTTTGAGTCGACTTCTGCAGCTTGATGCGTCATTTTTACAGGCCAAACCAACGATTATCTGGTACCAAATCACACCTAAATCATTAACAATTTAAATAGCTACAATTTTACATTCAAATTCCTTTTTTTATTAGAGAAAAACATATAAAAACTAAAGTAGTTTGAAACGGTCTCCGAAGCCGCGGTCCCATGCGAGAAAAGGCAAGCGATATCCCTCTCTCGCTCGATCATACACGCCATACGAGAGCATACAGCTGTTCGCCGCGAGTGGCGTACACACTCGCTCGCAGGCACACAGGGAATCAACGGCAGCATGCGACTCACACACCCTGAGAATTTCGCTAAACAGCGAAGCTCCATACTGAGAGAGGACCGTTCTTTGCGGGAGCGAACGGCCTCACACAGAGAGAAAGGCCGCCAGCAGCAAGCTCCATACTGAGAATCTCGTGTTTGACGTTTTTCTTCCTTCTCACTATAGCGGCAGGCTCATTAGCCGTCTTCTCACTATAGAGCCTGGTCAGACGGGCGGAAAACTAACAGAACGAAATAAGAGCGATTGTTTCTTGGAAAAATCCGTTCTTTATTAAACCATAGCTTTCTATTTGCCCTGATATTCGATTAAAGGTAGGAACTAATTCGTATTCGTTCGGCTCATATTCGATGTCGCTGCTACTGGAATGGACACACAACGCTTATTGTACAAAACAAAAAACCCTCAAACACACAAAAACACACTGCAAACGCCCCCTCGTCACACAAACGTTACACGCACATTAACTTAGATTACCACAAAAAGCTTAAATTAAGAATTCTGTACAGATTCGCAGTCGTCATTCCCACTTATCGACTGTGTTCCCCGAGAAGTAGATGCATAAGCAGTCTGGTGATGCCCGTTGCCGATCAAACTTATCCTTTGATCATAAAGTTGGGCACACCACTCAGCGGGTTGGAGAAGGCGTACGTTTCTCGCAGGTTGTTCCCGAGCTTCACCGTATTGTTCGCCACCGAACCGATGCCACCGAAAACACGCCCAACCAGACCCCTCGATGGTGGTGATGGTGCTTCGGATGGTTTCTGGGAGTACTTTTTGCCTGTTGGTGCCGTAGAAAAATGCAAAATATAAGAGAAACAATTGCTGGTGGAAGGCACAAATCCACTTACCGATGAGAAACTTGAGCACCGTGCTGTTAAACTCGGTTGCCATCTCCTGGTGCGGTGCCCGGCCGGACTGTTCGATTATCTTGAGCACAACATTCTCGCAGTACTCCGAGCTCTTTACCACCGATTCTAGCTTGTAAAACCGATCGTCATTCCCGGCGATGATGAGACAGGGACACTGAACCATCTCGCCCTCGCGCACCCGATAGAATAGAAAATTCCGGTAATAGTTCAGAGGCCCTCGCCAGTCGTCCGTCTGGCTGTAGCTGTACTTGTACGCCTCCATCAAATTGTTTATGACCGATCCGTTCGTTCCGGATTGATACAGTTTCTCTTTCGTAACGTGTGGATAGCAACGGCGCAGTACACGTTCCGCCGTATGCTTCAGTTCCATCTCCGGTAACATCGGTAACTAGAAAAGAATGGTATCGTCAACCTGTAGCTCATCATGGACGTGCAATTCCCAGTCTCACCTGTATGAACTCGAGCCAATTACGGTTGAACGGTGAACTGCTGGGAAGATTGTCCCACAGCAGATTCGGATGCGGTGTCGATACGCAAACGAACTTGTCCACCATCTCCGGGTTGGTGTGCGTGAAGAACCATCTGGAAAGTGGGAGTGAAACACACGTTAGAGATGAAGGACTCTCTATTTGCGAATCCAACACCTACCCGATGGTCGCCCCAAGATCATGGCCAATGATGGACACACTTTTGGCGCTGATGGCGATCAGAAACTTCCGCAGATCTTCGCACACCCGCTTCGGTGTGTACTCGAAGCGCCATTGCGGTTTGTCCGAGTCATTAAATCCCTTCAAATCCAGCGCGATAACGTGGAAGTATTGCGTGAGCTCCGGTATCTACGAAAAAAGAAAGATTATGGGAGGTCATCAGCCAGCGTAGAAAACCAACTCGCGGTAAACATCGTGGAGCCGCCTTCCTTCCGATTCGTCAGTGACCTTTGGGGTCCACCGGAAAGACACGCACACACCTGGTATCGCCAACCGAACCAACAGTCGGGAAATCCGTGCAGGAGCAGCACAATTGGATTGCTTCTGTTTCCCGCCTCTACGAAGTGGAGTTTAGTGTTCTACGGAGTGAGAGAGAGAAAAAAAAACGTCGCCATAATGTAATTAAGACGACGAGTGACCGGCGCCTTCCCTGCCGTTGCGTAGAGAATGTTGATTATCGGTAGCAAACCGGTAGAACAGCCGGTTCGTACAATTAATCCGCTACTGAACTACTACCCAGTTGCATCTCGGCCCGAGCACCTTAACTACTGGGTTGTGCAATCACGTGTTCCGTATCGCCACCGCCAGACTCACCTCCAGCTTCACGTACGAATGGCGCCCCAGGTTGGTGTCGGTCATGAAGATGGGCGGTTTGTTCGGGAAGTCGGTCCGCTCGATGGTTTTGCGCATGATGGCGGTCGGGTTGAGCTTACACTTGACACTCTCGTACAGCCACTTGAGCAGTATCACAAAGTTCGCCAGCAAACATCGGATGTAAATTTTCACAATCTCCGACTTTGGTACCACTTGTAGCGCATCGTAATCGTGCTGCTTCTGGCCACCCATGGTCCCACACCAACTTGCACTGTTGCACAGCCCTCGATATGTTGTGTTGTTCCACGTTTCTATTCGTAGTGGCCCCAGCGAATCACGTGGCACATGGTTTGCTCACTGAACTGGATGAGAGTTATAAGTGCTGCTGCTGCTCCTGGTTCTGTCTACTGTTGCGCTTGCTACCGATGCTTCTGATGGGGCAGCATCGCCCCACAGGTTCACAGCAAGGTGCGCTGGAGCGAGCTTGTTGTACCGGACCACCGACCGGAGTGTGCGTCACGGTCTTACCGGATGACGGAGTCCGCGGTTGCAATCGTACGAGAGGGAGATAAGAAACCGCACTGTCTACGTGCCACTCCTCTTCTCACACCTTTGCCTGTCCTTGCCCTGTCCACTCACTAGAACACACTATCGGGCGCAGGTTGATGTAGCGCCGCTCATGCGCTTCACAGCTCGGGTTGCTCGGGGCGTCACGGTTGAAGACGCGTCCAGACACCTTTTGCCACTGCTGGCCAGACGAAGATTTCACTCAAATCCAGTACCTCTCTCCAGAATAAACTTCTGGTTAACTGACTGACTAGGAGCACTGATCGAGGCGCGCTTCGCCACGTCCCGGTTGTGGTGCTGCTTCTGCCGTTGGACGCGCTCCGGTCCGTTGTTCTATCTGTTCGCGTCGTCGTCGGCAACACGCGACCTTTTCTCTCGCGCTGGCTAGAGTCCAGACGAAGCTCGATTAACCTCTAGCATCTCGTCGACTCGGGCTTGCGATAACCGACGACCGATTGAGACAATATGCATCAAATAACAGCACCACCAGCAGCACCAGCAACAGCAACGCCAGTAACACCACAGGAGTCAGCAGGGCGAATCCTTATCACGACGAATTCACTAACTATCACGCACCGCGCAGTGGCAGCATCCAACACCGGGCTACGTGCCCGGGGACCAAGGCGAAGGGATGCTACAACGCCATTGAATCAGCAGACGCACGATGAATGGATGTGCAGACTGACCGAGGGATGATATTCTATACACCTTTCACTATCGTTGCCTCTGCGTACGGAACACGCATCAAAACAACGGGGTTGCAACAACACCAACACCATGCGCACAAAACCACGCCGCACGCCGCACCCTTCTTCGCCTTCGAGATGTGTTCGCCCTTGCGGCCACAGCATGCACGCAGCATAAATGATCTAATCTCTATCCCTCGCAACACCGAAAACACTCGCACGCACACACGTTGCCGCCGAACAATAGGGTGTTTGTATGTGTGCAGGGACACCTTCTTTCTCTTCTGCTTCCTCTGAGCAGCATAAGAAACCAAACAACATACAAATTATGTCATGCCTGCGCTATGGTGCACACGCGACGCACATCACTTGCCGTTGATGATGATGATGATGATGATGTTGATGATGGCCGGGTACTCCTAGGGTCGAAAGTCCAACCATCGAGCACTCCACGGTGAAGGGTTTACACTACGTCACACCGGCCACTGGGAGTGGAAGTTGGAACGGTTGTTTTAGGGCAGGCAGACCACGTGGCTTGGCCCTTTTCCTCTCTAATTCAGGTTACCGAAATACACACGAATGTAGGTCACGCACGCAGTCGACTCGCAGTTCACGCACTGACCATTTGGAGGTCTGCTTTTTTTTTGGGTGAGGAGGCACCCAGCACGACCAGCGATTTCAAGAGTTTATGCTAAATATATGCACGACCTGTGTGACACACCATTGGCTGGTCCGTATCCGGAGCTAATTTAATTAATTACGGTGCAATTGCGATGGTGCAGTGCAGGGTACCGGGTGGAGCAACCGTGGCCCTGAGACGCTGGACGGAAACTAACGCTGGCTGCCGACCGCGAAAGAAGCTCCCGACAACGCCTTGTAATCAATCGTGACCGTCGAACACGCGTTAACCGGTAATCGTCGATGGGGGATCAGCTGTTTCAGGTATCGGCGCAGGCGGCGCATTCATTTCAATAACTGTTTTTTTTTTTGTACAAAATAGGGACTGCTATGGAAAGATCAGTAGATTTATATAGATTTATGGTAGAGCGAGGTTCTTTCATAATTTAGCATTTATGATTTATGAATTCGAACGTAATCAGTACAACAGAACAACGATCGCACGCACACTAGAAAGCCATTCGATTAGGGTGCATGTGGCTGCGGATGGGCGGTAGATGGAACAGCATCTGGTGGGACTCTAATTTGAATTCAGGAATCTTTTGATCAAGAAATAATTGACAATTACTTCTTTTCTAAACCAGAAACTAGCCACATGCAGTACATGAACAATTGGTAGCAAAGCAAATTTTGATGACAATATTCTTCTGCATTAAAAGACTACGATCAAAACCGGGTTTCTCAAAGCATATCTTGCGATTCTTTTTGTGTTTTTTTGGGCCCAAGCCACTATATCTCGACGTTTATTGATAGCTTTTATAAGTGTTGTGCCCGCTTCCAGGTTACATTGAATGTTCACATACAGTCATTCGGCTTCTGCATCCGATCCTTCTAGCTCTGGCCATTACTGATACCATACCGAAGTGCCTATTGTGCCAGTACACCGAGCTGTCTAAGTCTACCTGAGGCAGCAGTAGCAGCAGTAGCATCGCCTTATCGAGGAGAGAGGTTCAACATGCATTGCAGTGAGGCAGCAGCAGTATGGAGCGACATGACACGAATGCCAAAAGGGACCAACCAAATGGGTAACACAAGAGTTTGACAAAACGCAAGCACTGTGGCTTAAAAATAAGAAACAAACCAATTTTATTACCCAAATTTTGTAAACATAAAAAAACATGTTCGAGAAAATGAAGCGAAACAGAGTAAAAGAAGATGAATAAAATTGCGGAGAAATCTTCGCGGTACCACCAAACACCAAGAAACGCATGAAACGTGAATCCGATCTTTCTTTCTTTCGCTACCGCCCCGTCCCGCTCCCGTGAATGACCG
>NC_064877.1:18295000-18320000 GCF_943734665.1 Anopheles aquasalis
CACGAGTTTCTTATCGGCAAGGGGTGCCCGGGGCGGGGAGGCGAGAGATACCTCTCATGAAAGCATGCGTATAAAATTGATTTTTTTGGTGTGTTATTTTGTGTAAGGTCGACGAATCTTGACCGTGATCTTGCTAAACTAGCTTAGAGCAGCAGCCTTGGTGCGGGGGGACTGCGGTAAGATTCAGAAAGGCCATTCCATAGAACCCAAGGGTTCTACTGGTTCCGTGCAACGAATGTCATGGGCTTCTTCGTGATGTAAGGTGAGCTTTGCATTTCCTATATCGATTGCTACGATGCTCACAGTACGCTTCAAACTGATTTTGTATCACGATGCAGTCAACAGCCGTCTCACCGTTGCAGGCAGAAGATGTTCTAAGCTACCGCAGACCATGCTGCATGCTGTTCTTATTCGTCTTGGCGCTTGTACGAATAGCAGACATGCGAAACTGATAAGCTGGAACCTTCAGTAATCTTCCATCGATCTCTATTTGAAAAGTAATCAGCGTACATTTCACCACAACTGAAATGAAGAAACCGCAGCTCGCTTGCAAAGAACAGGCGCTGCACCGGTCCTTGCAGTTCCAGCAACAGCACCAGCAGCAGCCATTGCTTTTGCCAACGGAACATAAATCGATATCTTGGTTCACACCAAGTATTGAATGTCGCGCTGAGCGGTCTCACACTCTCCAAGGCGAACAAGCGTGAGCACACTCGCCGAGGTGGAGCGACGAGACGTCGGCGAATACTCCCACCCCTCGCCCCGATGGAGACGCCCGGATGGTGCTGGATAAAAAAAAAAAGTAAAAGCTTGAAGTGGTATATGCCTGCGATGCTAATTTGTTGGTCTGGCTAACGGTCGCTGCCCACTTCAAAAATGGTATCATTGCTCGCTCCCCGTGAGATGGTGCTGGAGCCATCCAGTCAACCGCCCTGGCAACCGCCCTGACCCCAGCCAATGCGGAAGAGGTTGGTGGTGGTAAGGCTCCCCGGTGAGGATGATGGTGGTGGCCACTCCGACGGTCATGCGCATATCGCGCGCCCAGCCGCTAGTATGAGTGCGGGTGGCATCGAATGCTTTCCATCGCTATTGCAACCCCCATGTTCACCCAAGAGACACAAGTTTCCCTTTTTCAACAAACTGAAAAACTAAACAGAAGACCGATCGTGATGGTTGTGACGTGAAACACGATTATCTTCCCATGATTCCTGGATGCGGAGGAAACGGAAAAAACATGCTGCATTTGCCTGTAGCCCCACTAGATGTTCCGGTGTGCCCCCCCGCCACACACAGACATGCGAACAAACGGGAGCAAAAAGGGGGAGCATAAAGTGTGCGCGAATTCACCACTCTTGGGGTTATCGATTTTCACCACCACTGCTACCGACCGTACGGAGCAGTGCGCTACGTGTACCGGCGATCGAAAACCACCCCAAGTCGGCCATGTTTGGTTCCGAATCTTATTTCGAGCGAGCTCCTTCGACCTCCACCAAATCGTGCGGACGAATTGTCAATTGTCTCGACGGTCTCGAAGCAACACACACCATCCAAGATCCCTCTTTTGCCGACCAGCGCGATCTGCATGGCCCGCTCCGTTCTCTGACTTGCTCGAGAACTGTTTCGTCTTTCGCACCAGTCAGCAGCAGCACACAGCTCATCTCCCATGGCGTGTTACCCCGGGCGTGTAGCTGCTTGTACCCTCCTTCCCCCGTCACCTTCTTCCCAGTGTTGCCACCATCTAGAGAGATGGCGGCCATTTGACATTGTCTTGTCTTCTCCCCGCCGTGGGGCGCGATGGTGTGACATCGCACTTTGGGTGATAAATATAGAAAAGCACATTTTCTCGTGCACGTTGTTTCGCGAAACGCCGAAACGCGCATTCGAGACCTAACCTTACTTTGCAAACCATGCCTTGTAGCGCTGGGTGTTAGTCACAGCCGGCAGGCCTGGCAGCCCCGGAAACAGTCGGAAAAAAGGATGGAGCAAAGGGGTTGCAGACGGGAGAACTCACTGCCAGTACTACTTCGCTATGGAGTCTTGATGGAGGAACCAGTTTTTTCCATTTTTTCTTTGCACGATTTTCGGTTAAATACTTACATTCCCTTACTGTCGACCACAATGTCGTCGTGCACCTCTAAATGGGGACCCACAGACACACGCACACACACAGACAAGAGTAAAAAAAACTGCACCGAGCAGAACGTGCACAGGACGAGCAATCCGGGAAAACGTTTGCCTTGGAATGAAAAACTGGGCTCCAGCCGAGGTGATCAAAAGGCAGCCCCGGCTATCTTCGTCACTCCGGAAACGGTTCTTTCTCTCTCTCTATCTCTCTCTCTGGCTCTCTTGCTATCGTTCCTGCTCACACACCCTTGCAAAAGATATCCCCCCGACGGTGAGACATAGAGTGCGGTCTCTGTTCTGCAAAATATCTCTCTCGCTCTCCATGTCTCTCTCTCTCACTCGTTATCCTTTTTTCCTTCTAGCTTGCAGGCCGAAACCATGCGAGACCGTGCGTATGGAATGTGGAAAATGAATTGGCAAAATCGCAGTTTTCCATCAAACAATCCCCAATCACCGATGGTAATACCCCCCATGAAACTGTACGGTAATCATCGAGGGCAGTTCCGAATTGTAGACAAAATTTTCATTCATTATTGCCGCACACCTCACGCCCCCCCACCAAACGACATAAAACTTTACTAGACTATTCCATTCTAAACTAAGATTTTCTGTCACGTGTTATCTAACTACAGCCGGTTGGATTGGATTTATTGTGAAAATTTTTGCAAACATTCCAACACAACCCACTGACACTGTCGGGAAAAAAGGGGTTAACAGCCAATGTGCCGGTCATTGTCAACGCTTCCAACGGTGGTGGTGTCGGTGCACCGGTAGCACCCAGATTGCGCAGATTCTCGCAACCGCAAACCGACGTAACATTCACCGATGGATCTGCATGGATCAGAAACTGCTACCGGCCAGTTACCTCGTCGGTTCTGGATGCAATCGGCTTCACTGGACCAGAGCGAGCACACCGGTACCACACCGTAGCGAAGGATTGTCGTTGAAATTTTCCAAAAATTTTCACAAAGTCCTGCCGGAAACACGGAGCACACGGAAAAACGTTCCACTTACCACGAGCACAAAGGAGTGAAAGGCCGAATTTTCCCATTCGCCGGGCGCACATGCGCGCCCCACAGTTGCCGGAGCCGGTTCATCTGCGCAGTTCATCTGTTCCTGCCTCCTGAAAGGGTTTCGCGAGAAGATACGCTCACCGGGAAGAAGCAGCAGCGGACCATCACGATAGGCGCAGCTGGTGGCGGATAAAGGGGAGACGAGGCCGGCCGGTTTCTCGTTCCCATCGCATATTCTGAACACCGGGGGGGAGACCCCCATTGGGGGTTCATTTCACTGCCGATGGCGTTCGGTGGCGTTTGAATCTCGGCCCGCGTTCCATTTGCCGGCGTATGATGGTTTGTAATCGATAAAACTTTCGCTGCTTTTCCCTAGTACCCCCCCTTTTGTGGCTTGATTGATTGGTTACCGGTGGAATGGTTCGCCACTAACCAGACCCTAGCAATCGGTTAATGAATAAACAATTTATCGGCAGCAGCGGCACAACAGTAGCAGCATCGCCCAATCAACGCACGTGCCTGCTGTGTTGCTTGGTTCATGGCAGTTACGCGAGCAGCGTGATCGTGGCCCGCGAGTATGGGGGTCATGGGACAGTCAACATAAAGCAAAAGTGGGAAGATGAAGCAAAAAAGGATGAGCAAAACTGCAGAACAGCACGGACAGATGACACAGATCGCGAGATGCTATGTATATCACATGGAGCTGAGTGATGCGTGGCAGCCAACAGTGCCGGCCGGCGCTGCAGGAGGTACCGCGACCAGTGCGATGGGCAGTGGGAAGGGGAAAGAACCATAAAATCGCGCATGTTTTTCTCGGTTTCGGATGAACTGTGCGCACTAAATCACGGCACTTGTCAACTCTCCCATGCGGCCAACCCGAGAGAAAGCGAAAGAGCTCTCGATAAGCATATGCCGGCCAGGGAGAAGGAAATGGATGAATCTACGACCGTGCGCCGGGACTTGCGAATTTTTCAAACCCTTACATCGCATAGAACAGAGTTTGGACTTTTAAATTTTATTTTTTTATTGCTCTATTCTATCCCAAGGCATGCAACAAATTTTCTAAACAATATTGACAAGCATAATGCGCGACCCAAAGCAACTTAAAGCCTTTATATTTAGCCCGTTATGAACCCAATATTGGAAATCATTTCGCTCATCGGATATTGCCTAGTTTTGTAACCGTTTGATAGGCCACGATATCCGTGCATTAAATCTAAAAGAAGCTACATAAAATAATACAACAATTATATCTGGATACCTTTCTCTAAACACAGGTATAGGAATCTGGGCGAATGGAAGGGATGGAACTTTAAGACGGAAGGATATACTAGAAAATTGCCCACTGTATCTCTAGCTGTTCCACAGCAAACCAGTCCATCCGCGAGAGGCTGTATCGGAACCTGGCAAAGGCAAAGAGAATGATATGAGAATGGAGGAGACTATGATGGTTTTATATTATATTTCGCTTACCCTTGGCTACGTTCTGCAGCTTTAGCGTCTCATCAGGACTTAGTTTAAGAATTGTGTTGAGCACCGGCACTAGCCTCGATCGCTCATCGCCATTATTGAGCGTAATAAACTGCGCAAACGAGAAGAGAAACTGTTAGATCATGTACAGCGACAGCGAGCGTCAGGGGTCTTTACCTTAAATATCACATTTTTCAAATACTCCGAATTGTGTACATGTGCTTCCCGCTCGATGGACCGCTGTTGCCGGCGTACCTCCTCCTTTAGCAGCTCGTTTAGTTGCGTCAACTTGGCTAGATCTTGCTCCGCTTCGGCCAGCACCGCCGTTAGATGGCGCACGCGGCTCTCCTGCTTTGTGAGCTGCTCCTTCGTTTGCTGTAGCTCAACCGTTGGCGAGGGTCCTCGGCCACCGCCAAAAAGTGAACTATGAAGTGACTGATCCCCATCGGCACCATCCATTACCATCTCCACGGAGGCAGAATCGTCGAAGGAATTATTCAACAGATCTTCCAGCGGAATGATGTCCCGATTGCGCGCCCCTCTGGAGTTGGAAGCAGTGGACAGCTTCCGACGTACCGTGTGTACGCCTGTTCCGGAGTTCTGATTGGTACTCTCCGAACCTTCACCATCTTCACGTTCCATCAGAAGCAGATTGATTCGTTGTTCATCTGTAAATGCGGCCACTCTCGCACCAGCACCACCCGTAGCAGGGAACGATGTCGAACCCGGTACCGGAAGGTTATTGTTTAGTAGGCTACGTCCGCTGGTCACTCCGTCCGTTTCCACTCGCAGGCGTAGGGCAGTTTGCAGTTGCTCCATCTCCCGGCCATGGCTTTCGCGCAGCTCTTCCAACTGCTTCTTGTAGCACTGGATCAACGTTTCATTCTGGATGCGTTGCGTTTTTAGAGCTTCCTGTTGCTCGAGGCTCGATTTACGGGATTCTTCCAGCAGTGTTTCGTGCTGCAGCCGAGCTTCTTCCAAAAGACTTAACAGCTCCTTGCATCGATGCTGCGTTCGCTCTTTCTCACTCTTCAGTTCCTCGTTATTCTTTGAAAGCTCAGCTACTTGCCGCGCCAATTGCTGCTGCTTACCTTCGACCATCTCCAGTGATGTCTGGGCCTGGTTCAGCTCTTCCTCTAGCTCCTTTTCGCGGCTACTGTCTTTATTTTGATTCTGGCGTAACACGGACTGAGCCCGAATCTTGTAGCTAGCGAATTCGGTCCTTATATCCTCGACCTCCTGCTGTCTCTCGACTAGCTCCTTGCGCAGCTCTATCAACTCACTCTCCAGTGCGAGAGTTTGCTTTTGAAGATTGGTTTTCTCCTGCTCCAGCGTACCACAAACTTTTTCCTTCTCCGCCGCAACCTGCTCCAACTCTACCCGATTGTTCTCGACCCGTTGCTTTGCCTGATCGTGTTCGTCGCGCAGCTCTTCCAGCTGGTTCATCAGTTCCAAGCGCTTATGTTCACTTTGGCGCAGTTTGTTTTGCTGTACATCGACTTCCTGCTTGAGCTCCCGTGAATGCTTTTGCTGGGAATCGAGGCTCTCTTCCAGCACCACCAGCTGCTGCTTGAGGCTTTTGATTGTTACCGCCTGGGTATCGATCGTACCTTCCAGCTCCTTCACCAGCGTCTTCTTGGTTTCCAGCTTGCTGTTCAGCTCGGTCAGAGACCGCTCGTATGCTTCCATTTCAAGGCTCAACACATTCGCCTTCTTTACGGCCAGTTTTGAACGATCGAGTTCCATACGGAGCTCCTTCTGCCGCTCCTGCTCGTCGACTAGTTCCTTCTCTTTGCTCTTCAGACCCGCCTTGAGTCGCTGATTTTCGGCATCGATTTCACGCTTTGCCAACTGGAAAGCGTCCTTTTCTCGCTTGAGATTTTGTATTTGCGTCTGATATTCTCGCACGGTTGTTTCCAATGTGCCACGATCTACTTTCGAACCTTCGACATCCTTCTGAACTTGCTGGAATGTAGCGAGCTCGATCGTTTTACTCTCAAGCTCTGCTCGCAGCTTCTCTGTCTCTTTTCGCACACCTTCCAGCTCATCCTGTAAGCGATCGTTCTCAGCTTGTAACGTTTGAATGTTCTTGCTGGCTGTGGCAAGAGATGCTGTGCTCTCTTCTGATGTCGCGACTCCGGAAGACGAAGATTCTTGCTCGTACTTTTGCAACAGCACTGTCTGTTCAGCTAGCTTCTTTTTTAGTTTCAGAGCCAAAGAACGTAGCTTGATATACTTTTCCTCAAAGCCTTCATCCAGCTCGCGCATCCGTGCCACATCTTCCACACGGGAAATGGTCGAGGTCGACATTACATCGCTCTGCGCGTCGAAGCTAATGTTGGAACGATCCTTCATCGTTGCCAACTCCTCACGTTGTCGCTCCAGTTCAGCTTCTTTTTCAGCCACACTTTGCTGAAGCTGTTCAATCTTCTGCTTCAACGGTTGCATATCGGTCGATTCTACGTGCGACAGCTTCTCCTGTAGCTCAGCCATTTTCGACAACTGTAGATTAATTACTTCACCGCGAGCCTTCAAGATTTCATTCAACTCCTTCAATTCCGAGAGCAGCTCACCATTTTCTGTCTTCAAAAGCGTGTACTTGTCCGCACTCTCTGTAGCGATCGCTTTTGTTTGCTTCACTTCATCGAGTAAACATTGACTTTCAGCCGTTTGTTGTTCAAGCTGTTTTTGGCAAGAGCTGAGCTCACCTTCCAAATGCTCGATCTTGGCATTCGACTGCTTTAATTTCTCTACACTTCCCTTCAGCTTTTCAGCTAACTGACCCAGTTGGGCCTCTAGGTTCTGGTTTTCGACGATCAGCTTCTGCACGAGTTGTTGATTTTCGTCCATCTTTCTAGCCATCGTCTCCCGAGTGACCGTTTCCTCAGCGAAGCGAGCCGTTTGACTCTCGTTGGTAGCCTGGAGTGCTGTTATTTGACGAACGAGTTCCTCTTTTTGTTGCTCGATGGCGAGCAGTTTAGCACTGGTTTCTTGGAAACGAACTAGCAGCTCGCCATTCCTTTCTTGCTCCATACCAACGGTTGATTCGAGCTTCTGGGATAATTCATTCTTTTCCTTTTCACTGTTTTCTAGTTCCTGCTTCAGACAAACCAATTCTCTTTCACGTGATTCGCGTTCGCTTTGAATAGTTTCTGATTGATTTCGAAGCTGTTCCGTCAGTGTCGCTACTTGCTTAGATAGCTCTTCATGCACCTGGTGGTTATCAGACAATGATGACGATTGAACATTTAGCTTCTCCTCTAAACTGTTTATCACAGCCTTCGAAGTCTCTAGATCTTTGCGAAGGTTTTCCTTTTCTTCGCAATCCAGCCGTTGCTTTGATCCCGACTCTGATAGAAGGCGTTCATTTTCGGTCGTCAAGGCTACATTGCCAGATTTTAAATTTTCTACTTCCAACCGGAGGCTTTCCAGGAGGGATTCGGTTTCAGCTAGTTTGTTATCGGTTTCATCCGTGCCACCAGTAGATTCTGCCATCAATTTTAAAGCCTTAAGTTGTCGTTGCAGCTCTTCATTTTCCTCCCGTAAGCTACTGTTTAATCCATCTAGGTGATCTTTCTCTTTCTCGAGTGTGCTTATCTTTTCAAACAACACACCCGACGCATTTGCCAGTTCCTTTTGCCATTTCGGAACCTGTTCGGCGTAATCTTTTACTGTTTTCAACAGTATTTTGCGATCCGATTTGAGGAGAAGCAGTTTTGCGTTGATTTCTTGTACCTTCGCCTTGTACAGCTTAAGTTTGCGAATCAACTTCTCCTCCCGTCCGTTCGGTTGGCTAGCTTTGGCTCGGATAAGATCCTGTTCCAGCTTTCTGTTTTCTTCTTCCAACTCCTTCAATCGCTCGGCAAGCTCGTCATTCTTGCTAAGGTTTTTATCGGGCTTCTCGGTTTCTAGTTTCTGACGTAGATCATCCAACTCTGCCATAAGTTGCTGCTTCATCTGCTCGTGCGTTGCTTGTTCGGTCGAAAGCTGAGCTGCACTTTTGGCCAACTGCTTCTCCAGCTCATCAACTCGCATGGTGGCCATCAGTTTCTGATCCATGTACGAATCGGCCACCTCCTGCATGGCCTTGATGCATTCCTTATCCGCGTTTTTCTGCGTTTCATAGTGATCCAGCTGTTCTTTAAGCTTCCGATTTTCTTCCTGGCACTCTGCAAAAAAGGAAAGGGGGATGCATGATAAACAATCATTGAATCAGCTGGCATTCTGCCATCAAATCGATGATTCGTACCATCCTTCGCCTGCTTCGCTTTTTGTGCTATTCCCAGCAAACCTTTGCACTTCTTGACCAATTCGTCCCGCGAAAGATTATCGAACGGGCTGGGTTTGCGCGCCGCCGCGGGATCCTGCAAAGACGATCAGGTGAAAATCATCATCCTATGACATCAGCAAGTGTCGATGCGGCACATATCGCTCGAGGGCCACCTAAACTCACCTGATCCGAACTTTGACTCATGGTCGTTGGAAACTGAGTTATTTAACGCCAAACTTACCGTGTACAGGAAAACGGTGCACTTAGGACATAGCTTTAGGGTTTGTGAAAGAAATCCTTTGGAGAGAGCTAATGCGATAAGGAAAAGTGCAAATAAAGAGGAAAGATCTGCGATTTTTGGAAAATTTGTAAACAGCAAGGTGTTGATACTAAACTGGTGCAGTCATGGCCAAGGTGTATAAAAAAACAGAGGAGCGCCGAGACACCGAGAAGAGCGGAGAGAAGAGCGGAGAGAAGAGCGGAGAGAGAGAGAGAGCGGTGAAGAAGAGAAAGATGAAGGAGTTTCCGAAATAATTTACGAAAAAAGGATTAACGGAAAGCAAAGGCGAAGAGAATCTGCTTTTTGTTAGTTTACAATAAGTTGTGCGCCTCTTCCTCTTCCGTGTCCCTGTGAAATATGTTCAGTACGCTCGAGCATCTTAAACGCCGAACTCCGGAGGGAGGAATCAATCGAAGAGCGTACATCCAGCTGCTCGTCGACGAGTTTTACGAAACATCGAATGTTGGTAAATAGTTTGGGAAGACCCGTTAAAAGAGGGAAAGTATCATGTCTTCATCATCATCTTCCCTTTTCAGAGGCGCACCAACAAGTGACCGCGAATCTGGCCAACTTTGCGTACGATCCAATCAACTGGCGCTTTCTGAAGGAAGCAAAGGCGCACGAGCTGTTTTACGAAATTCTCGGCGAACGAATCGTGGACCGATTGCTCGTTCTGCATGCGATCGTAGGATTAACCAACCTATCGCTGGATCCCGGTATCGCGGAATACCTCGTTCGCAGCAACGGTTTGAAACGACTCGTGGAACTGCTGGAGAAGTACGGCACGGATTGCGAGATAGTCTGTAACGTGCTGACCTGCTTGACCTTTCTGCTAAACACCGAACGATCGCAGGCGTTGCTGAGAGATCCGAAACTGTCGTCATTGCTGGTGCATTTGAGGCAGAACACGAACCGCAGGATCTCCAACCTTGCCGTGGTACTCTCGGAAGATCTCAAACAGAAATAAGAATGCTCCGATCGCTGCTGCAAACACGGTGCTTTAGCGTCAACAGTGGCGTGACTGTGGGGACAGTTTTCCGTATCACGCGAACATTCCGGGAGCAGGATCTGCAACAATTTGTTACCCTCACCGGTGACAGCAATCCGATTCATCAGACAACGACGACGACGACGACGACGGGTGCATTCGTTAATGGTGCTTTCCTGAATGCCGTTATTGCCGGTATCATAGGCACGAATTTCCCCGGGCATGTTGTAACAGCACAGCAGTTTCGCTTCCCGAACCGGTGCCAGCTACACCGTGAAGTAACGTTCAGTGTTCGGGTAGAGGAGCTGCGCAAAATTGTTACCGTTTCGTACGAAAGCAAACAAGATGATCGGATTGTTTTCGAAGGCAACGCCAAACTGTTTGCGTTGAAAACGTAAGCAAATCGACGGTTCAGGAAGTGACGAACTGGCTGGTGCTGGTGGAAAACAACTTTCTACTGTCGACGCTCAGCGACGCAGCAGATTGTTTGTTGTGTGCATGTTGCACAATGAAAGTGACCAGTAATGTGTAAATAAATAGCGAAAAAGAAATTAGCTAGATCAACTTAACCAGGAGAAAGTATGATATGCATCGCTAGAAAGTAGATTCCTTCACGAAAAGGACAGAGAACGGCCTGAAGTCTAGATAAGGACCTACAGAACGCTTGTTTCGAGTGTACCTTCAGTTATTCTCGAAACATCATCCAGAATGGATACCAGTTACAGTGCCTTTTGGCTGCAAAGTCTTCTTACCATCTGCATCTTGCTGAGTGCGGTCACAGCGGGAAAGTATTCACGGTTTCGCGCATCAGATGTTCAACGGAACGCCATCTCCAACGAACCCTGTACCTGTGCCATCTTTCTGTCCGGCCAAT
Source organism: Anopheles aquasalis (assembly GCF_943734665.1). NCBI lineage: Eukaryota > Metazoa > Arthropoda > Insecta > Diptera > Culicidae > Anopheles > Anopheles aquasalis. Next base: position 18,306,020 of record NC_064877.1, read on the forward strand.
TCAATCGCTTCAATCGAACGGAACAACCGAAGGGTAACCCTGGCATTCAGCTGGAATTGATGCAACACTTTGCCTGCACCCCGACCGGGAACAAACAGTGCTCCAACCGGTGCCTGGATGCGATCGTCAAGCATCTGCCCAACTCACAGAACGTCATCTGTGCCACAATCGATCGGGACTGCTACCGGGAGCGGGCCTACCTCTTCTATCAAAACTGTGTCCCTCGCTGGGTGAATAGTAATCTATCCGCCGGCAAAGAGTTCTGCTGCCAAAACGATGAACCGATGCGATGTAACTTGATGGCCGAGCTTATACGACAATCGATTCTGGAGAACGGGAATGCAACGTCGACCGCGGGAACCAGTTCAGAAGAGCAGAGGTGATATCGGGGAAATGGGGCCTCGCGCGAATCGCGTTAATAAAGTGCTCAAAACAAACCGACCATCCGGGTCTGCTATTTGTAGTGGTTGTTTCTCACATCATGAGCAAACGCAGATCGGTAGCCACCAGGACCGGACACACCGACCGGAGTTTACCGAGCTTTTATTCACGATGCCGGGCGGGTTGGTGTACACAGAGATGGAACCAGCAAAACAAACGCCAGCCTAGAACTGGATCATCTGTCCCTTGCGCTTCTTGTCTCCACCGAGCTCGAAGTGTTTGCAACGCTTCAGCGGGGTCTGTTTGCGGTACTTGCACTCGACGCACTCCATACGCAGCACGATTTTCTTCGTGGTCTTGGCCTACGGGGACAGCGAAGCGAAAGAGAGCGGAAGGCATTAGAATCAGTGAGAGCCACCGGTCTCCCTTGGCCTGTGCTGAACGCATTTACCTTCTTTCTGAAGATGGGCTTCGTTTGACCACCGAAACCTTTCTGTTTACGGTCGTAACGACGACGACCCTGGGACGCCTGTCGCTCCTTCGACTTCTTGTACTGCGTCACCTTGTGCACGCGGTGAACCTTGCACTTCTTGCAGTACGTACGGCGCTGCTTCGGTACGTTAACCTACGGAGGAAAAGCCACAACGGAAGAGCCAATCAGATAAACTCACAGGCACTGGCACAGACACTGGAAGCAGCTGGCGGCTGCCACACCATAACCTCCGGAACCGCAAACCGGGGGCAGCGGCGAAACGCAAAAACATAGCCTTTTCTCGCTGGAAATCGAATGTCCCGCACTGTGCCTGATCTGCGTCGAGTCCACACAGCACGGTCACATTGAAATCCGTCGGTAATTCCATCGGAAAGGGGCCTAATTTTAAAGAAATAGCAACAACTCGTACCATTCTGGATGTTCTCGTCGATCAAGTCACAAACGAAAAGAGGAAGCGCAGAGCGAACGGTGCAAACGTCAGCCCTGACAGTTGGCCAGTTTCCGGTGACAGCCGGAATGCCGGTAAATAGTAACAAGCGGCTGGCATTCAAGCAAGCAAGAGAAATCATTCCGCTAGAGGAAGCTAGAGGACGCTAGCTCAAATGAGTCAACTCGAACGAGTGGGTCAACTCGACAAACATATCGCCGTCTCTCACTCTCGCTCTTTCTTCCCTTTCTCAAGAAGAACAAGAAGAACAAGACACAAAACGACAAGAACAAGAAACGCGCTTCGAAAGCGATCGCTCACCTCTTATTTTCATGCCTGGTCCACGGGAGGGACACGGGAGGGGTGGCGAATGCGCCACACGAATCAAATAACCATAAGACCACCGCTCATTATGGTAATGTACACCGTTGGGGGTAAAACCGTCAACCTTTTGGTAAATAAAGCTTGCCCCATTGGCAATAGTCCTGACTCCGACCGCATGGTGCTGGTAATGGGGCTGGCATCAGATTCAGATGCGCGTTGCCTTTTCCCCATTTCTTCCCTGGTCCGTCGATTGCATCCTGCGCGCCAAGCGAAAGCTCTACGGCGCACAATCCCGCTCAACTACCAATTACTTCGCCTCCTTTCGAGGACAATCGCAGTAAAACTCCTTTGGTCAGCGACATCAGCCGTATTTCTCCTGTTTCGTGAACTGGCCGATGACCATCCCATCCCTGCGCCCGCACCGTCCCCTTAACCGCACCGTGAGCGTCTTCTTCGCACATAAATTGTTATTTTATGGGTTTGATGCAAGTCCGAGATTTTTGGTTTTTTCGACTTCGTTGTCTCTCCTTGCGCAGCATCCACGATCCACGATCACCACGTGACGAAGGGGCGACAGGCGTCTGGGGCACCACTTTTCATATCGCAAACACAACACGGTGCGGCTCCTTCTCACGTTCCCGATTTATTTATTTATTTTCTTGCTTGCCACCGGTTCCATTCGCACTGTCCTACGCAACTTCTCGGTGCTGCTGCCAGAGTGTTTGTAAAATTAAGTTAAATTTGCGCTCTGTTTGCGTATCTCAGCGCGATTGATGGGTTCTCCATCTTCCATAGTGATCGTCCTTTTTCGTCCGGTTTCTTTTTCGGTCATAATTGGTGCTAATTCCCGGAGCCTTCCTTCCTTGCTTGTTCTCCGATCCGCTCGGCATGCTCAAGGCATAGAACTGACAACAGGACTAATTTGTGGACATGAAAACAGATGCTTATTGCAGCTGTGATGATATGACTTCCACTGAGTGTCCATTGATTGCAGATCATGTTGATCAAATTCCATCATTTGAACGTATTTTTCAGGATACCACCGAGGATATGCTCAATGTTCAAAACCCTACTAATGATCAAACAGACCATCGATCAATCACAAAGTCACAAGTAATGTGTAACTCCCCGATGTTCGAACGGAACATTACAGTTTCAGCCCCGTTTATTGCTGGTTGATTACGATAACGATTTGAATGGGACCGAAAATGTGGAACACACTCGCAAGCACAATAACCATCATCCCAATTGAAGCGGTTCCCCCGTTTGAAGGACCTTTCTCAGCCCGATATCAATTTGGCCAGCAGGCAATTAACTCGTAGCGGCGGCGAAAATCGGCGAAACAACTTCTCCGGCAGCTCCTCCTCCGCTGCCGCCACATTGTAAGGAGTCTTGCTGATGCTCAAAGAGAAGGAGAAACCCGCAAAACCTACCCCATTCGTCGGTGTCGAATAAAAATTAAAACAAGCAATCGCGCTGCTAAAAAGAACCCCACACACGCGTCGCACCAACTTTCCAAAGAGGTAGCCCACACGCACTGCGCACTGCGGCGAAAGGAGGATAACCAAGAGGTCCTCCCTGACTTGGAGCACAAAATGTTCCAAAAAGGAGACGCGGATCCTCCTCCTCTCGTCGCCGGGTGCCGCGCCGGTTAGCAGAGTGATAAAAGTCTAATAAAGGGAACTTTGCATTTCACTGTGGTCCCCCCCCGTCCGGGATTCGGGGAGCTGAATGTGAAATGTACATTCATTTTCGTGGATTCGTCGTTGAAATAAAAGGAAAGAAGCGCATACGGGACTGTCTCATCATCTCACACGCGGAATGAAATGAACAAACATCGAAAAAAAGCGAAGAAATCCCGGCGAAAAATCATTCCCGGTCGATCAAAACGTTTTATGGAGACAAGCACGGCGCAGCGCAGCGCGATACGATGCTCTCTGCTCTGCTGGCGGGGAGATTCTGGTCTGATCATTCGATTCTTTCTCCTCCATCCTGCCACTTTTATGCTTCGACCGGATTTTCTCTCTGTCTCTCTGATTTCATCTTTCTCCAGCATCGCTCCAGGAGGAACGTCGAGGACTGTCGAGGCTGATGGTGGCTGCAGCATCAATAAAATTATATGAGCCATTTGCATATCGTGGCCGATGAGCTGATGATGAGCGGGATTTCGAAGGGAAGGGTCTCGCGCCTTGGCCTGCATTTCGAAGCGCACGAACCGAACGCATGCTTGCGCCACAGAAATACCGTGATTGAAACCGTAATTCTGTCCTTTAAAAAGGAATCTGACCTCTTCACCACACCGACTTTGATGACAAAACGATTCCGAAATATCGGCTCGACACCGGCGAACTCCGAACTATATCCTCTCCAGTGATAGCATTTCGTCCGCGATGCCGACAGTCAACTTCCCGGAAGCAAGGGACCTCGCTCCCCCCCTTCCCCCTTTTTGTGACCAACGAACGGCACCGATCGGACGGTGGTCGAGTTTTTATCGAGGGAACTTACGGTGCTATCCTCGGTAAGCAGAAAGGCTAACGGAAATGGAAGGCTAAAGGCCCATAATTCCTGTGCTCCTTAATGAGATACGAATGCACCACGTGGTCGGAGCCCAAAGCCGGTTCGGCCCTAAAACGAGCCCGATTATGCAGAAGAACAGGGTCCAGTATCGTTTGGGACTGGTGCAGGGAACCGCCAAGACGCGATGGTTGCCACGAGAAGCGGCGATCGGATAAGAAGGAACAGGGTGGGGTGGGGGGATCGCGCGCGACCATCAATCGATCGCGCCAAAGATAGTGAAAACGCAACCGGACGCAAGTGCGAGCGAAGGCAGCCAAACGGATGCCGAATGAGCAGCGCCGAACAAACAAACAGAAGAAAACCGAGAAATGGAATGAGGGAAAACTGAAAGATCAGCTCCATAAATTAATTTGCCTCCTCCGGCCCTCTCGCGTGAGCGTTTTTGGTGAACTTTTGCTTTGGTTTTCCGTCCCAGCTCATTTTCCGGCCGGTAGCCCCACGGCCGGGGGCACAGAAAAGGTTCAAGCTTCCGTTATCCGTCCCGTCCCGCGAAGAGCGTATCTCACGGCTGCTTGGAGCGATCGGATGTTCACCGTTTGGATCGTTGCGTTTGCTTTGGGGGACACGGGATCTCGTCCTATCCCTTGGAGGAGAGGCATGTTGACTGGGAACTAAAACAAAAAATCACAAATCTGCACTACCTAGCTCTAAATTTACAAGTAGGTCAACAGCGATGCTCTTAATTTATGTGTTTTTAAGATGTTTTGCTAAAAAAAAATTAAATTTCTCTATAAATGCTCCTTTTCCGGCAGCAGAGGATGGATCTTTAGTTAATTGCTTATTTGTTAAAAGTTTTAATTTGTTTCAATAAAAATTACAGTAACAATTGTTCCAATAAATCGTACCTCATCACGTGGTGATAAATCATCATCATCTTGTGTTGTTATCCTTGCTTTTAAAGTGGTTTTATTGATTTTTGTTAGTGGCACCCGAAGCATAAAATGTATTAGCGATCGATTGCAGGTTTTTCGTTATCTATACAGAATGAAGACCACAAACGATCCAACAAAATTCGCTGCACATTACAAAAACATCACTAAACAGACAAGGCACAAGAATTTCTTTGTATTAAACACAACCACAAACAGACCCTCCTGCCAGCCCTTAACGCAACATGGAACCTAAATCCACAGCTTTATTCTATTGGTTTTTCTGAGCACATGCCGTGGTGCGTGATCCGGACAATCGTATGGTCATTAACGATTTTTTTTCTCGCTCTCGGTAAGCCTCGGGAAAAAAGAGCTTAGCACATTACACCGGAGGCACACAGCTTGACACGAAAAGCATCTAATAACGCACCTTCTGACGCTCACCCTCCAAATGAGCTTAAGTTCTGCGCCGCAAACCGACCAGGTTGTGACCATGACGAGTGCCACCTCGGCAAGCCAAACCTCCGCATGGCAGCATGGTACAGTAGCTCTATGCTTCACACTTCTTCCAACGGTTAATGTGTTTTTAATTCGGAATATTCGCTCTAAGAGCACAGGCCATCCAACGCCATAAAGCAAAACGACAAACCAGACAAACGTGGACTTTTCGGTTAACCCCTCGATCCCGAGGGGTGCGTCCGGATTGTGCCAAAAAGGAAGACGGACTGTGTGCCTGTTCGTCCAATCGTATCTTCTCCTTACCACTCCAAGGGTCATCAAGAAGTCGAAGCTCTAGTCGAAGGCAATAAGTCGTGAAAACCACAAAGCAGCGGGCACCATTGGCTCCATAAAACCGCAGGACAGCGGCCAGCCGACACGCCGAGTGGACTCAGCCAAGGTGTCGGTACGTGTAACGAGCAAATAGTCGCTAATCATCGGTGGCCTTCACGGTGAGCTCAGTTTCCCACCATAAACCAACCGGCGACCCGGTCCAGGCCGACTAGATCCGTGGAGGATGATGATCTGCGAGGCGGCGTAGAACGGGTGCTAGCCATTTTTCCCAAATCCAAGCACGACGGGGTTTCTTCGGCAGTCAATGGACTAGTGCGAGGAATTTGTCAAACTCCCCTCGCAAAGGAAGAGATCAGGTTGGAGGACTTGACTGAAATTAATTAAAACTTTGTAGAATTCGTCTGTTCCTATTTGTTGCGACGAAATCTTTCCACTGGACAGTTGTAGCACGTATTAGCAGTACGAAAAAGCTGCTGCCACAGACTTCGACCGCACACACCTGTGTGTCCCTCGTGTGGTCAGCGACAGGTTCGTCTGCCAACGCCATTCCATGTATGAAAGGTGCTGACGAGAGACCTCGTCGCCAGCGAGTTGCGTCAGTTACGAAAGGAGCCAAACAATTGAACATAAAACGGGCTTTCTCGGCCCATGTGGCCACCGGATGGTCCGGAATGGGTGAATCCGTATGCATTGTGTTGCTGGAATTCTTTTCCAAAAAAAAAAAAACCATCAAACCTCAGCAGGCTCAGATCGCGATCGTTGGCCGCCCAAAAAGACACCGCGAAGTGACCTGGTAATTATCAAACATTTGATTGAAGTCGTTAAAAAGTTTTTGGTCAAAGTCGCGCGAGGATCGCTCCTCGCATGATCTCGCGGTCCCGGTTGCCGGCTGCCGGGTGGTGCTGTTGCCACGCAGCGTCTGGTAGTCCGATGAACTCGCCACAATGGCATGTTCCGGAATCGTGCACTGGTGTGGGTTGTACGCACAGCGAACAATGCACACCGATCGACGAGGCACTGAGTGGTCTGGTGTACAGACCGGAGTACAGACCGACCAGAGACCCATAGACCACCGAGGCCACCCTTGACGTTGGTTGCCACTCCTGATGCACAACTGGGCACCCGAGGACTGGGGGGGCCAAAATGGGGGTCCAGCAGCAGAAGCAACAGCGGTACTCGTTTCGGTTCGGTGACTATCCATCCGTTCCGAAACCTGTGCCCGCACTGAACGCATCCCTCTCGTCTCTGTATCTGTGTAAGCGTACTCCTGAGGGGTAGGTTGTACGGTTCACGGACCCGCTGCAGTGCAATCTGCTCGTCGCGCAGCACTTGCCACGGTTGGCTGAGCAACAGACACACGCTATGTGCGGCGGGCAGGCGATGGTTGTGGATGGCACTCCCCTGGCTCGCTGGCTGGCTGTTCGTAGAGAATGGCTCGTTTCGAATAGAGCGATCAGCTCGGTACGGAATCGACCGGAGGCATTCCAGTCATCCTGTGACGTGATGGTCGCTCGATTGTGACGATTTGCATTTGAAAGGAGGTGAGGAGCAGGAGACAGGGAAGCTTGATTCCGACACAGAAGCAGAGATTCAGGATTGCAAAGACCGTTCATGACGATTGGTTTGTTGGTTTGAAATGTAGTGATATTTCGGAGTTATGTTGTAAAGCTTAATTTATAGACAGCTTAATCTCCTTTTTTTCGTTTGTATGATAAAAACAGACGATCACTGACTGAACAAGTTGTATGCCGTGATTGAATTTATTTTCACATCTGCAATAACACTACAATCCATTTGTGAATTTTCGTAACATTAAAATTACAAAACGGATACTCATTCGAAGAATAAATAAGTAAATAAAAATTCATGCAAAAAGCACTTAGTGCCAACCAAAAAGAGAGAATGAAAACAATAAAACATCAGCACAAAGGACAATGAACGAAAAAAAGAACGAGAGAAATTAACCTGTAATTGAGCCACACGAGTGCGGAAGGAAGTGCGGGGCCAGACCATCATACACCAAGCAAACCGAGAACCAACAAGAAACAAACTACAAAAACAGGAAAAAAGGAAAACTTTATTCGAAACCGGAAAAGAGAATTGTGAAGAAGGCACCAGAAGCAAGCAGAAGCAAAAGAACGGAGCTTCCATAGAGTGCAGTGCGCAAAGCGCAAAGTTGCAGAAAACAGCAAAAGTAAAGCGTGGCCGGCCACAACACAACACACGCAGACGACAACAAACCCATAACACGGCAAGAATGACAAAATGACCAGCCGGCCGGGGCTTGGTAGCGTCCAGGATTTTTACGGCGTAGAAATGTAAATGATTCCAGCGACAACGGGAGCAATAAAACAATCGACAAAGCCCCCTCGGGCCCTCATGGCCGGCAGCACGAGCAAATGGTGCTGAGCGGTGCGGAAATGTGTGGAGGGTAATAAATAAAATTTCAAGTGCAAAGATGACGATGACAACGACGATGATGATGATGATGATGATGGTCACAAAGAGGACGCAAAAGCGGAGAAGTCAGCCAAAAAGAAAAGGGGTAAGCATCCTCTGCTCCTCCGGACGTTGTTGTCGTCATCGTCGTCGTTCGAAGGAAGGAAGGAAACACAGCAAACAAGCAGGGCATGGCTCCAACATGAATCGCCTTTCCTTTTGTGTGTCTTTTCGCGGCTGAAGGGATGAACTTACAGTAATTAATGGATTGTGCTTTGGTCGGTGGTGTTGTTTCTGGCCTAAACTGTACAGTTTTATGTTGAGAAAGTAGAGGATATCGGTTAAAAAAATGGACTTTGAACAACATAACCTTCAATCACGCAAACAGCACAAAGATCATGCCAAAAATGGTACGGCACTGTTGTCCCAGGACACGAGCACAGCAGGCGATGTAAATATGCAAATTTCCCGCGCGCATCAAGCGAGGTCTACCATTTTACGGAACGTTATGGTCGCTGCCGCTGGTCGAGCCGAGCTGTAAATTAGGCTTCTCCAAACTGAATCCTCCTGAAGACGACCAGAAAAGGCGTTCACAATCCCGTTCCAGGTTGCAAACAGCACAACCAAGGTTTGGCCAAGGTCTGGTGATCATCGGTATCGAGACGCAGGACGCACACGCTTCACGACTCGTGGCGAAGATCGCTTACTCACCTTCAATATTGGGCTGGGCCGCACTAACTGCGGGCGGCACTTCCTTTCCCGGAGTGGCGAAAGCGAAAAGAAAGGGAACAGCAAGAGTATGGCGCGATTCTGTGACCCCGCGGGGTTTAGCGCGACATAAGCTTTTAATGTTCTTCCGCGCGACGCGATCTGGTTTGTGTGGTGTGTGTCGAATATCGCTATCTCTGTTGTTTGTCGACGTCCTGACGCGAGAGTTTTACGGAACGGATTTCGGACATTTCTTTCACCGTCCGTCGCCCGTATAGCGCCAGTTCCGCTGATCCCAGCGAGCCATGGTTTGGCTTTTTACTGCCGTCGGTTAATCTGCGATCGTCACCGTACTTTATCTTCCGGCAATTCCGGTGTGCGTTTCCGTTCCTTTTTCCCGGTGGTTCACTCTCTCGGTAGGACTAGGCTAGGGCATTAAACTTTGACCAAGCACCATCCGCAAGGGGTTTGCTGGCTCATTGATGCTGCGGAAGTGTTGACCGTGATTGCTTTTGACTTCGTTTCGATGGTGCAGCTACTACTCGAGTGTTGCGTCACCAAGTGCATTAGGGTGATCGTGCATCTAGAAATTGATCTAAATAATAATTACAAACAATCATCAACTCCAATAATTGCGAGAATATCCAACAGTTCATCTAAACAGGGTTTCCTATCGAGTGTACATCTGATGATTGTAACCTTCAATCGATCATCTACGATATTCAAGCTGCAGTGACTTGTTTTAACACGTTCCAAAACTTTAAAAAAAATAGACGGCTGCTCATAACTGTTTCACCAGTTGGATTGAAGATCGAATTCCTCTTAGCAATTCCTCTGAGCACTTCCAGCGCGTCCATTGCCCTTGCCACAGGTGGCACATGGTGTTGCGGCACATGTAGCCGGTCCCCTGCAATCCGATTAGCCTGTGGTGATTTCGGCACCGCCTAAAATGATGAGTAATGGCAATGTGTGCGCTCGCCCGGTCGCGTTCCCATATGGTTCCCGTGACGCACAGGAATGCAAACCGTGGTATACGCGAGACGATCGTTACTTTGGCTGTTTTCCTTTTGCTTCGCTTCCCCAACACCCCACCTCAAAAGCTAATCTTGATTCCGATCCGAGACTTTTGAAGAGCTAGAAGAGTATCCCTTTCTACTTTCCTTTCCAATGGAGCAAACTATCGCTTCACTCGGCTGCTGCTGGACGGTCCTAGTGCGCACTCCAGAGACGGCGCACCGGCAAAGTCCAGTCCGGCGAGGCGAGTTGGAAAGTGAACACAAAACATTCAAAATCAGAAAAACAAAAATTAACCGGTCACTCACACGGCCGCATCATCTTGTGGCCGCGCATCGCCTTCCCCGACTGGGTGGGTCGATCCGGCTCCCGAGTCTCCAAACGGCACTCCAAGACTCCCCCCTCCTCGGCTGAGTGTGTGAGATTGAGGTCCACGGCCACAAAAAAAAGGAGAATGGGAGGAAGAGCCAGAAAGTGGCTAGCGCCCGATGGGAAAGGCATCCCCGTGCGTCCGAAACGTTGCGCATCCCAGGGAGCAGCTCCAAGCGATCCTACGATCGCGTCTATTCCTGGGGATTCCACCGTGTGAGCCTCCTCCCAGCCCACCCCCCTCCCCCACTGCCTGCCATTATGGGAACGAACGGAGCGAAACGAAAAGCATAAAAGCGATACGCAGCACCAAAGAAATAGAGATAGTGTGCGCCCGCGAGAGAGAGTGAGAGAGAATGGGATGTAGAGAGACAGAGAGACGAAGAGGACCTGACGCTAAGAAAGTCAGTAGAACGCGCGTCTCACAGCAAAAGGCGTGCGAGGAAGCACCAGGGCCACCATCGGCCACCAAGGTACAAGACAAGAAAGCCTAGCCTTTCCGCTATAGAATCGCCGTGGCCGGCAGAAGGTGGAGATGGAGAGTGGGGAAAGGTGGACGGAATTCTCGTTCTCGGCACGTCAGGCGCCGGAGACCTAATCCCGGGGGCAGGGGCAGCGAGTTGAATGACTTTTGCGTTCTGCCTTTTGAACCAGCCATCCTTCCTGTTGTTGTTGCTGCTGCTGTTGGATGCTCTTCGGTTCGGTGGTGAGCATCTTCCTGGCCCCTGGCCAGGCGGGGACTCATCGGAGGCCTAGGAAACGCGCACTTCGGCCTACGGGCCAGCAGGAGCTACTAGCTTGCGAGGCGAGCAGAATACCAGTTTCTAGTCGGAGGCACCAACCCCTCCAGGATACGACGATGGACCAGAAGCAACAGCAGCACCACCAACGCCAATCCGGTTACGATCGTCGACGCCTTGATTGGCTCTTGGGGGGAGTAAGGAGTTGGGAACGGGAATGGAACGGATGGACCAATAATGAGTACCGGATCGATCCCTGGCTAGATTGGGTTGGACGCGAACGATCGTGCGGCCAATATCCTGTGAATCGAGTTTCGCTGCTAGGACCGTTTGCTGGAGACGCTCACGTAAGAGTAAAATGAGTTGGCCATCCGAGCGGCCATTGGCCGATAATGACCGTTGACACCTGGCCTGGCATGGCCCCTCAACTTGAAGCGTCTACGGGATTCGCGTCTATAAAGCGTCTCTGATGACATTTCGTTCTCCGGATCCTCCGGTGCCACTTCCTGTTTGCGAAAAGCTAATCCTACCCCCCATGAAGTACCTTGGCCTTTCCACCTCAAGTTGGCCCTTCTACTGGTGGACTTGATAATTTTACGACCAAACGTAGCATCAACTTCTAATAAAACGGTAAGTGAGGTACATTCAAACTGTTTTATTGAACCACACGGCAATTGCACTAATGCCAGCGATCGAATAAAACTTTAAACGAAGCAAAACCGAAGGGAACCTATGAAGGTGAGACACTGGATCGATTGGCTACCGCGGTTGGTGGGCTCATCTTCAAATGTAATAAACATTTGAGCAGCTGACAAACTGATCATCAGCAGCAGTAATCTTATCGCGAGTTGCATAACAACATGCTGGGGAGGACGAGCCGATGAGTATCGTTGAACGATCGTTCGTTTAATGTCTGTGCTGGCTTCGGGAGTGCACGAAGCAGTAAGTATATATTTTATGATCGTGAATGAATTGATTTTTTAAATAATAAGTAATTAGAAAATGGAATTTATAGCTTGGATATAGGAATGTTCCGTATAAAACGTATACTCGATTTCATTGCTCTTGATAGCAGCAGCTTGTTTAGAAGCTTATCTGCAATGAAAAGTGAGATATTTATAATTTGTTTTATTCGTGTAGTGAATGCAGCGAGATTTGTATATCTTTTCCCCAGTTTCTTCTATATTTTTCTTGAGGTTTCATCTTTCCGTACTTTAGTCGCTATAGTACACAACATCAGCTCATGTATTAATTCTTTTAAATTCAGTCTAAAGTTTTTCTTTGGTTTCTCTTTTTGTTCAATAATGCAAAATGTGTCCAGTAGTCAGACGAAGCATCTTGTCAGGGAACACGAATGTCGTTGTAAACTCAAGGAAAAATTGCAAAATAAAAAACACAAATTGTATCAAGAAAATACTGTATTCTGCTGGTGTGCAGCAATAACAGAGCAACTGTTTTCGATCGATCGCCTCTACAACGTGGTCGCGGTGTAACGGTAGCCGCCACAAAAGGATGATCATTAACCGTGAATCTTCTTCTTAATTTAGCACACACATATGTATACACCCATAATTAACCGTTTAACACTTTTTAATTACAAGTTCTCGTTCTCGTTTGGTTCTCGCTTATCTGTGTGTGTTTTTGCTTTTCGCGCGAAAGTGGGCGGCGTAACACCGGCACCGCAGGATGTTAGTGTCAATAACTAAGCTTAAACATTATGACTGCGGCCATCCTTTGCGATACCTTTCATCGCGGCTGCTTGGTTGCTATCGGTTGCTGCTGCTGCTGCTGCTGCTGCTGCTGCTCTTTCGGCGTCAGCTTATCATTAGCGTAAACGATCGCTTGCCCGTGATCATCGATTGTACTTCAAGTGCACGTGCAAGCGTTGGTGTTAAAACCGTTTCACTCACTTTCATCACTCACGGCCCGCAAAAGGACTGTCTCGACTTCTGATAGCGGTTGGAGGTGTAAATTTCAGATTAAAAAACAACCTCGGCCATACGGTTGATACCGCGGCCAACGACACACAACACAAAATGGTGATTCGTAAACGCAAAATTCAAAGATTATTTGACACCCCCCACCCGGGGGGATACCCGGGAAGGAGGAAGTGGCTGCGTTTGGCTGCGAAAGGACTTTCATATCTGCTGTATGTCATCGAAATTTATGAAAATTGGTCCCACATCGATGATAGTGATCCTCTCGCTCCAGTCTCTCCGGGAGGCTGGGGGAATTTTTTTTTTTGGGGTGCAAGGCCGCGCGCGGTGAAGGATTAATTTTGAACTCCCGATGAACCGTGTCCTCGCCGAGTGGCCAATGGCGGGAAGAAATGCAAAACAAAAAATAATGCTGTTGAAAAAGAAACCTTCCATAATCCAAAGATCCCTTCTCTTTCGCGGTCCGGATCGGCTTTTGCGCGTGCGAACGCAGTTTCGCACGGTTTCCCCGCCGGTCGATCCCAGTCGATCGGAAGAGGATGTGAGAATTGCGATGGAGCCCGACAGCCCGGTTTGCCCCTGCTGCCTTCTTTTCTTCCTCTTTCGATTCGATTGCATTTGCCAATAAAACCTTGCGACGAGAGTTGCCAGGATGAAATGGTACCCATTGTTGCTGTCGTTGTTGGTCCGATTCGGTTCTGGGATCCCGGTGGAGCCCGGTGAAAGGTTAATTAATCGCACGGCTGGGGGTCCGAAGTGAAGGCGAATGGCTGGATGGAGGAAACGTCATTTCCTTAGCATAGTTATGGACTTGTATGGTAGAGGATTTTAACCATTTCCTCGCATGTAACAGGTCACGTTTAATTTTACTACACATGATAGAGGGAAAATAGACACTATTATTCTAGTGT
>NC_064877.1:18330000-18335000 GCF_943734665.1 Anopheles aquasalis
AGCTTCAGCAGCAGAGTTCACATTAATCAATCGCGGTACAGGCATATCAGGCCCCGGTTAGAACCCGGATTTAAATTTACCGTTATCGAAGCGTAACGTTCACCTACCACCCCTGCCAGTGTTTAGTCAAAGCTATCGTGCTGCTTCATCGCTGGGTTCTGGAGGTGGATTTGCATGCTGGGTGTCCAGTAATCCATCATCGTTCGTCACATAAATCGTTAGTGGCGCGTGAATGGCCAAGGCCAAACAACATCATCATCAGGCAGTCGAACACACGGTTTAACATTGTGTAAAAGTGTTGCCACAGAATTGTCCTCAAGTGGAAGCGGGAGGGATTGACTTACACGGAGATCTGTAAATGGTGAATTGAAGAATGTTCAATTGTGACCAAATTCGGGAATATGCACTCCAAGCAAAGCTGACGGCACTAAATGGTTTTGCCGGAACGGATTGATATGTTTATGATCGTGTTCTGTGGCTACCGATCCATGTTCTTTGTGGCTTCTCGGAGCTACCGACTGCTATGCACGGACAGCATCTGCTTTGGGCATTAGTTTATAACTTCTGATGAAGTAGATTCGATTCGCCAAAGCCAGACCTCATTAAGATGCAGAATATAAGCAGATAAGACGCTGTCTCGCTGTCCGCTCGCTGTGTCTCTAAGTCACTCAATTTCTATTGACGGGATTAATTTCAGACGAGTCCTGTTTGTTGGCGTTCCTTCGAGAGGAATCGATATTCAAATGAACCGCTGGACAGTTCACCGGAAAGCCGATGATGAATGCAGCGATCAACTTACGCAGCGTTCGTGTGGAGGCTTTGGCCGTAAAGCCACAAAAACGGACTCGGCGCATTAGATTACAGATTCGCAGATTCGTCGATTCCTCTTCGCCTGAAAGCCAATCTCCTATCGCCAGTATCAAGCTTCTTCAAGGAGTATCGTACGGGTGTTTGGTCTCTGGTTTGATTTTTGTTGACCTAACGCAGGACGAACCTCACTCTAGGTGGCTCTTCTATTGCCCCGCCAGCACGATAACGCGACAGTTCGCGACCAAAAATTTTGTTGCCTCGTTTGTCCTCTGCCTTATTTCAGCACTCTTTTTTTTTCCTCTTCCATTTCCAATCCTTCCACGACCAAACCTTCGCTTTTGAGGGCGGAAATTGGAGAATGTGTTTGAAATTGATCATTCCACCATCGCTGCCATCCACCCGCAAAAGACTTCTTTGCAGTGGGACGGCGATTGAAGTGCCTGGACTGGAGGTAAGCAACGGTCACCATCACGCAGTCACACCTCTCGCTCGCCACCGGCACCGCAGTCTAAGGTAAATACCAAGGTTCCAATGGTGGACGACGCGCAGTTCCGCCCCTACATACGATGGCCTCACATGACCGCAAGCAAGACAGCAAGAGGGAGAAGGATTGAAAGGCAAAATGAAGAAGGAAAAAAAATGGAAAGAAAGGAAGGTGACACCGCGCCTCTTCTCCAAAAGGGTCCGCGTGATCCATTCTCGCCAAGCAAAAGCCCATTTCCACGGCGGCGAGCCGCGAACCGCGCACTGCAGTTGCCGCTGCTGACAAACGGAAGATTTACCGTTGGCCGGAATCACTGCTTCCCGGGTCCAGACGTTGGTCGCGTCCGCGATTGGGCCACGGCACGCGTCGCCGCGCAAACCACCGAGACCTTCCGGACCGTTCGCTTGCTGCATGAAATGATCGCCTGTGCGCGAGCTCGAGCTGAGTTCTCGCCCTCTCACTTGCTGCCGTGCAGCGAGTGGACACCGGAATTGGGCCCTGGGAATTTTCGGCGTCCCCCCCCCCCCCCTCGCGCACGTCTTTGGGTCTCACAACAAAAACCCGAACTCGAGAGCACCTGGCCGCGAGCGAGCGAGCCAAGGGGGAGGAATTATAATCTTTGGGGTGGTTCGGAACCCGCCGAGCATCGGGGCTGGGATCATCGTGGGACGCGATCGCGAGTCGCTTACTTCCGATTCCAGCCGTGACGGGGGCTGCGCGATACACGTCAGTCAGTCGGTTGGGCGCTGCTCTGCCACCGGCTAATAAACCTGGGAACTGGGCGCGATCGCGAGCACGCGAATTGACTTTCTATCTTGCGCTCTCCGGCCACGGGCTCCGGCCCCGTTTTGGGGACGGTTTTTGTTTGGTCAAGGGGAAGGAGGAGAAGGAGGAGGGCTACCGAGGAGCTCGATGGAGAGGACAGAGGACAGAGCCCGCTCTAACGGGGGAGGGCGATGACAGTGTGCCAGTTTAAAGTACGCGGCAATAACTATCACCGGGGCGAAGAAGGCTCATAATCATGGCGCTGAGCAGCCTTGTGATGAAGCTGAACCCTTGAGTGTCACAGCAGCAGCAGGCGTGAGGAGACAGAGCATGCCTTGCTTTTTTCCATCCATGTGATGCAGGTAGTATGCGATGTTTAGAATTTTATTTTTTTTTTTTTAATTAACTACCTAACTGCTGTTGACTGAGCATCAAATGTGTGATCTATCAAACAAATAGATGAATCCGTTCGACATATTTTTAATTTTAAACAAATACAATTATTAAAATTAATTTTCCACTCCACCAAAAAAAATAGTTTGCATCGTTTTTGCAATCGAAATCGACTGCCACACCGAACAGTGAAGGGTTTGTGGTGCGCGAATGTGGCGGCCGGATCCTGGGAACAAGGGCCCAGGATGGGACCCCGGGTGTGTTAATTAAAACGCACCGAACAGCCTCGCGAGATCGCTCGTTCGCTTCGCACCAGCACAAAAAAGGCTCGCAAACCATCAACTCTCAGTCAGCGCTACCAGCGAGTGAAGGTTTGTTTGGTCTTTCCCTGCGTTTTTCTCTTCCACCCCGCAAGCTGGCAGATTCGTTCGTAACCGTGAGAGGTGCACTGTGCACGCCGTAGCATCCATCGAGCGCCACCACCATCATCACTGCGCTGTTTGGTTCATAATCAACGAATTTACATTCCAATTTTCCCACCGTGATGCGATGGATCACCGGCCAGTGGCCTGGAGGTCTCCCTCTATCAGCAGCAACAGCAACGAAAAAAAAAATATGAATCATGCCATCAAATCTCAGACCGGCGGCGATCCGTTGCGCTGCGGATTTGAAAACAAATCTCTAATGACGAGGCGGTACGCGGCGTGGTGTTATTGCGAAAATGTGACGTTGTTGTGACGTGGTTTCGGGTGGGAGGGCCTGGCCACCAATGATATAAGCAGGCAGGAAAGCAGGGGATGGTACGGTTTTTTCGGAGCGGTTTTGTCGGAATCGGAATGTTTCCTTTGTGAAGGAAACCAATTATGTTGCCTAACGGTACTCGCAGATCCGTGAGATCGATGCTCACGGATTCAGGTTTTTTTTTTGTAAGGCGATTGTCTCGTTGGGGTTCCCAGTCAATCGTCATGGCTGCGTGCACTTCCGGAACAACAATTCAGTGTTCCTGTCCTTAAAATAATCGTGTGGGAACCTCGGATAAGGACATTCTTACAGCTCCTTAGTTGACCTCCCGATCGCTGACCCTAGACCGAGTGCGACGGGAATTCTCAAGGAATAAAATTATCATTATTCCGCCATCCACATTCACTGCATCCTGCACACAGATTTTCAATTTTAAAGAGACCGCTTCGAAGCGAACGCGCACATAGCAACAGTGCCGCAAGCGGACTCCGTTCTGCTCCGTTGCACATGAGCACCACCGGCACTAGCAGTGTCCCTAACCCCAAACCAGGCACGCCTGCGAAGTGATTGACTTCATTTAAATCTCATTTGAATGACGCGATCGCGGCAACCGAGACTCCTTGGCCCGCGAGCGGGGCGAGGTGGAACAACGCGACAGGAACCCATCCAGGAAGTGGTCGCTTCGCCGTCCGGAACGAAATTGGCATAGAGCTCTGATGTCTGCCTGGTTACCTGGGGCGTCCGTCGTGCGTGTCATGCGCACACATAGGGGAATTCATTTCCCATAACGGTCACACCGGTCGGTCGGTCGGTAGCGCGCCACCACGCACCACAAGGGGTTCCAAGCAATATTAAGGTGCCCGCGGTTCGATTTTGTTGACTTTTTCCCTTTGTCACTGCCCTGTCACTCTAGTGTCAACCCCCAACCCAACCCAAAGCAAAATGAGAGCCTTTTTCGGGGGTTGATTTGCATTTCAAATTGCGATGCTTTGTCTGCACCGTTCCGCGTGGTCCGGTGGCGTGAGCGCCAGTATTACGAATGTAGAATTGACTGTATCAATCAATTGTTGACTTTGTTCTGTCGAATTATGAATTATGATCTAGGATCTAGATCTCGAATGATTGTGACATTTTAGAGGAATTAGGAGAGGTCATTAATCGACACCGGCGCAAAATACCAGTAATTCCGCTAGCCACAAACCATAACGAACACCTGAAGAGCAGAGAAGCATCATCCCTCAGATTTTGGGGGGAACGATGCTCCAATGCGGCCAGAAGGGGAGAGAACAATCCAGCGAAAGGAAGTTGTCGAGCCGGAAACGATGGCACCGGGGCACCCATCAACGAGCAAAACCTGTCGTGGTGTAATGGCCACGATGCAGGAGTAGAGGTCATTGGCCTTTCGTAGGACCATTATGCTGTTGGGAAGCGTTTGTTAGGAAGGGATGTGTGGGCACAAAGCTAGCAACATAAAAAGGCCTTTTGGCTCTCTATGCTATGCTGAGGATAGTACGACGTGTAACACTTTCTCCACGTCCAGCACGTCCATCTTTCATCTGTATTTATGAGTCCTACCCACAGACATAATGCTGTCACCCTTGTGTGCAGCATAAAAGTATGTGTTTAGTACACGGAGGAAGCACCAGAGACCATACGATCAACAGAGAGACAGAGACGGAGTGTGAATCTCCCATAATCCTTCTCCAGCACCACCAGCCTGGTGCATTCCGATGCACCACCATGCCTCCCCCAACGTACGCTGTTGCATTACGTTACTCGCCGTTCGGAGCACAGTCAACGGAGGGTG
>NC_064877.1:18340000-18405000 GCF_943734665.1 Anopheles aquasalis
CGGCACCGGAGGTCGACACTTGTCGCGTCCGGTGGTCGATCGTCAATTAGCGTTGTATTAGCGTCACCGAAAGGGCTCCATTTTCTAATGCGCAGCGTGATGAAAACCATAAAGCGAGCATTCGCCCTCCGAAAATAAAAGCGGCCTGCTGAGGGCCACTTTCACTGAAAGCATCTCGCTCCTTTCCCGCTGGAACGCAACGGAAACCGCCGAAAAAAAGGAAAACGGAGACGAACGAAAAAAAACCGAGCAACCTGTTGTTCAGAGGATCCATCCTGTTGGTTGCGTTCTGCCTCGGAGAACGGTCCCGGTGTGGATCCGGTTCTCTCTCTGCCTCTCCCTCTCCCTCGTGCTCACCTGTACGCGACGCACCTCCAATTAAAGGGTTTGTTGGTCCCGATGGCCGGTGCCGGGATTTTAATTCCATGTTGTTCGACCCCTTCGCTTTCGTTATTTAATTTTCCCCCCTTTTCCTGCTGTTTCTCGACAGGGGTCGCCTGGTCGCAGCACGGCTCTCCTGGCATTCAACGACCCCCCGAAGTATAGGACGGTGGAGAACAATAAGGGGTCTCGCCACAGGAAATCATACACAGGAGATCCTTTCATCATCATCGGCGGCGGTGCGCAGGAAGGATGGGACCGTGGGCCGTGTCGGTGTGTCACGGTCGAAAAGCCAACGACGCCAGCCGACCCGAACGCCTCTCGGACTCCCTCCCGAATCCTGTCTGCATCCCCTTGCGCCGGAGCTGGTGCCGGTGCCGGTGCTTAACCATGCGGCAAATTAATTCCATTTCCAGATACAAATGAAATCTACGCAACGCAGCGAGAACGTCCTTTCGTCCTTTTTTTTATCGTGTTCCCCATTTACACTCATCCTTCGAGACGACTGCCGAAGACGAAGGGTTGGTTTAAAGGGAGGAAAAACCGGAATTAACACACCTCAACATTGGCGTCAATTTCCGCTCCTTGCCGCCGTGTGCAGTGCAGCGTGCTCCGGCCTGACCAATCATATCCTTTTCGAAGTTTTCTCTTTGTCTCTGTCGTTCCCGTCCGGTGCCGGAATTTGCGGGGATTCGTTCGTATTTTAGGGGGAAAAGAACCATAAAGAAGGATGCAACCGTGGTGCACGATCGGTAACATGCCATGGACAAGTGTGCATTATTCATGATGCATTGGCCACCGCACACCTGCACACACCGGTGGGGTGTGGATTGTAGTGAGAACGTACTAGTGACTGCAACCCCCTCGTTGTCCAAACCTGCACCAGCAAGTAGGGTGCATCCGCGTGCGTGCTTGCCCAGTGCTCCGTTGGGTTGGGAAGCAGAGGAAGCAGAAGAAGGACAAGTGCGCCCGCTAGGCTGCTTAGTGTCGATGGCTGTGTGGGCATTTGGTGGGAACATTCTGTAGCTCGATTGTTGCCATTTCTATTGTTCGGTCCCTTCATTACGCATTAATTTATTTATTCATTTTACTCCGGCCCGGCCGTCGAGCACCTGTATGACGAGGTGCAATGAGGTGAAGGCATTTTCTATGACCATCGGGTAGGGTGGAGATAGGGATTCAGAATAGAGGGCTCAACAGGCAGAACTGGTGATGGAGGTGGTGAGAAAATGTGTGTGGTTTTGCGGTGGGTGATCTACTGGGTGGCGCATGATGGTGATTGTGTCCCCGGGGCGCCACAGAGATTGGGGCTACGCGTATGACTAAGCCACAGTTAGTTGAAGGTTATGTGAGAAAGTTTTTATCGTGGAAACAGTTATCTATTTACGACTGCTCTAGGACTTTTAGCTTGGGGTTTGTTCTGAATATTTTAAGAGGGACATTAATAAGAGGTTCTCGGTCAAATTATTCAAACAGTAAAGATATGATTGCGTTAAAGTAATAGTAAACGTTTTATGGAATGGAATTATAAGGTAGCTTTAACTAAGGGTCTAAGCACGAGGTGTATTTATGTGAAGTAGGATCATGTGTTAGAATGGCTGATACAGCTATTTTAAAGCAGTATAAGAAGTATGAAGTTTTTTAATTCTTTTTGCAGTTTTTTTTAATTCTTTAACAGCTTCAAATTCAACATGCACTTCCACTGTAAATGATTATTATTAATTAATGGTTGCTAGTGTCTACAAAATAGATTCATGCACACACCTAGTAGACTCTATTAAAGAAGCATTAATTCCATAACTAGACATTGCTTTTATGCCATCCTTTTCGGCCGGAGGCATATGAGTGAGCATAAAAAAACGAAATTTAAAAAAACGAATAATACTTTTTAAAACTCTTTTTGAAGCATAGCTTTACACACATTTGTGATAAAATTATATCAATCAAACAAAGCTTGCTTCAAGATTTAAACATAAAAACATGAACATGAAAACATGAAAATTCTAGCTTTTTTATTTTTAAAACATTCTGACATTTCTTCCATTTAATAATCCTCAAATATTTAATCCTCAATCCAACAGTTTTATCTTGATTGCCCTGGGTATCTGTCGCGCAAACGAATATGACTCCAACAATGATATGATATTCCGAAACACGTAATATGCTATTTGCGCAGAGAGAGCCACATGAAGAGAGCCTCACTTCGCTGTTGCTGCTACTGCTACATGTCACCATCCGCCACCTCATAAAGTAAAGTGTACTCGAGATTAGCCTCTGCCAGCGAAACTCCCCACATACTGTATCCCAGGGTCGAATGTGCCACGGTCTAGCGATGCATGGTTGACCACTGACCAGTCGCACACGTGCTGCATCCGTTCTACTATCGTTCTTGCTGGCGGCCAAATACCCGTTGTTCGGTGCAAAAGTACCATTTTGGGACGAGGCGAGGTGAGCGAGCGAGGCCCGCCATGCACCATTCCCACCATGCCGAACCGAAAGCGATTCCATCCATCGGTGCATCGACCCAGTGGCCTATTGTTGTTGTTACTTCAAACATTACAAGCCCCAACTCGGGTTCCCCCAATCTCCCCGGCTGTACACGCTCGGGCTGCATGGTTAGATGGCCTTCCGGATGTTGTTCGGAACGAACGCCGCCTGCGAGCGACGTCAACAGCGACGACCCCCAACGCAGCAGCAACAATCAGAGAGAGAGAGGGAGGAAAAAAAATGCAACAAAGCACCATCCCTCCTGCATCCCCCCCTGGCTCCACCACTCTTTTCACTGGAGGCGGGAGGGGAAGACAGTGATGGTTGGCAGTGTGGAGTGGGTGGCAGAAAATCGTAAATTTTCCACTGTCACGCTTGACGGATGCTTCCTCGCCCGCGTCCCGCGATGTCCCAATCCGTTCGTCCGTCCGTCCATCCTCGTCCAGCGCCGTCGTCGTCCGTCTCCGTGATTGTCATCCGCCACGGACTCAGGGACTGCTGGGTGCTGTGTATCCAGTGGATGAACGATAATTTTGACGATCGGTTGAGCCTACACCCACCCCGCCACCACCACCACCACCTCCGTGATGGTTCTACTGTGCTGTGCCTACACACGTTGTGCCCAGCCAAGCCCAGTCCTCCCTCCCTGCCACACGATCAGGCAATTCTAGCTCTCGGTAGCTCGGCGTGGCAGCTGCAGTAGTTGACGTAGTGAATGGTGGTGCGCACAGGAGGCCCTTCATTAGATGAGCATGACAATGGTGATTACGTGAGTAGATTTTATGCGTTTTCTTCTTTTTCCCCATCAGGTTTGCCAGGCTCGGGGATTCGTTTCACTCTTTCCCCCTTTCCTTTGCTAGGTAGGCGGGCCAGCAACGTGCCAAGCCGGTCCACCGGGGGGTTCCTTCGCTTCATTGCATCGAAGTTGGCGTTGTTTGTTTGACTTTGGGGATCCACTCTCGCGTTTACAAGCACCGATTGAACCGTTTTTATGTAGAGTTAGAACTCCTTTTTTACGATCATTATGGAAAATGGTTTGAAGTATTCGTACAGAAATCTAAAATGTCGAAAATTTCTGTCATTTTATGAGATAAAGGATATCATCTATCGCTCAAATGTGTATTTCAAATACATGTGTCATTTCCAAAGCGAATGTTATTCTACTAAACAAGTCCCAGTAGTGAGGAACCTTCTCTAACTATCACTCAATCCTGACATGCACTGTGGATCCAGCACAGCAGGTCCAGCACCCCCGGGCATCGTGGTTCCCTTCAAGCGTGGCCACCAGTACGCTGTAAAGTACGCCACGCCGCGTGTATCCCAGCCGATCCAACGATCGCACTGACCAGCACGCACACGAACGAGTACCGCTGAACGCGATCGCGTACATCGTCGACGATTGGATGATGGACGGATGGGGTTTTGTTGCGCCTCTGCTACTGCTGCTGCTTCTGGACAACCAACAAGGGCTCATCCCCTCGCACCACACTGCTCCACAAACACACACGCACCGACACACATACAAGACAGTCGCTTGCCTCATCATCCGCCTACGCAGCGGGCTTTGACGATGCCGCGCTCCTATCGCTGCCGTACCATCAACGATCATTACGTAATGGCGACGACACACATGACCGAGCGGACGCGAAATGGCCAGCGGCCGTGGCCGAATGGAAAACAGGAAGAACCGCGACCGGCAACCGGCCTAGCAAAGGTCCCTTCTTACGTCTAGCTCCCTCCCGTGTTCCATCCAGCGGAAAGGGGTATTCTAGGCGACCATTTTTGCCATTATTTCCTGCCCTGCGTTATCCACCGTGGCTCCATCGACGCCGTTTGGCAAATGAGTCTCCGGCCTGCCTGCTAATGATAGGTGTTTAGCTGGTGCGTTACGCGACCAACGCGTTCTGCGCCTGATGCTAGAACGATGATCGTGCTTAGAACAAAAGCGGTGCTGGCAAAGCCCACGTGGGGTTGATGTGTGAGTGCGGATGTGCAAAATGAGGACAGCGAACACTCGGCTACTGTGCCCTGTGGGGCCTACGTAAGGGGGGGCAGATATATCAGTGAAGGAAACGACTGGCCACCACATTTTCCGGCCACCGAGCGACGCAAAAATGGTTATCTCCAAGGGTTTTTCTTCTTGTTTTTTCTCTCTCTCTTTGTCTCTCTGTTGCCTGTCGTTGTTGTTTGTTTTATCTTCTATTCCACCAGCCAAGCACTCGGTTCATGCGTTCCACTCTATTGTGTTTTCGCCGAGACTGTGCTGACTATTAATTTCCCCGCCTCCGCTACTCCGCCATGATTCTAGACTTCAGCCGTAGTATCCTTGAGCTGCGTTGTCTTGGATGGGAATGATTGGGAGCCCTTCCATAGACAGTGTGTTACATCAGCCGCATCGGATGATCGCAGTAGCCGTAGCGGTGCTGCTGCTGCTGCTGCTGCTGCTGCTGCTGAGTGAGGCAGAAAATGGGAACAAACCGTTTATCTATCGAACGTTCGGATACGCTCGCTCGCTCGCTCGCTCATGTGCTCCCAGGGGGTCTGCCGGGGCAGAACGAGGTCCGGAAGCCCCTTGTCCTCTGTAGCTAACGTTCGCGCAAAGGTTCTAACAGCGGGTTTGTTAGGTTAGGGGACAGCCGCCAATCTATGCATGCACGTCATTGCATCAACGCCTCCTGCTGTTGCGATTGATTTTTTTGCCCGATTTGGCAACCGTCAAATGCACTTGCTCGTCAGTTGGTGATGCAGAGGAGGCCGGTGATTTGATGATTCATGTTTGAATTGCAACACGTGGTGCCGCATGATCAGCTTGTTTGGCATATTGTTACGTTACCAATTATTTAAGAGAATGTTAATAACATATTTGCTATCTCCATGTATTGCCGAGGAACTGAGACGATCCTCACCGATTCACTGATTGTAAGATGGTAAAAGTTGGAAGAGTAATTGAAAAAAAACTCTTTAAAAATTCCCTTCTCTACTGCTTAGTATCACTACTCGTGACATTTTGTCCCCTTCTGTTTTCCTATCAATTACTTTTGTACCTCGTCTGCTCATGTTACAGTTTTACCAGGATTCCTGAACTAGGGGAGGAATCTTGAACACTTCTCGAGCCAGCACAATTTCTGTTCCAGCTGTACACTAACGGGCGGCATTTAAGGAGACGTGAAAAGTGTCGTCAATTCTAAAGACGAAAACCAGTCACCGTTTGTCGGCTTTTGGCTAGCACGCTACCGCCCCTTTCGATTATAACTACCTCAAGACACGGGCAGACCATGTCCTTCAACAGGATCGAACGGGGAATCCTCGTGTCGAGGGAAAGACAGCGAACGGAAGCACCAAAGAGAAGAGCAAAAAGAAGAACCATTTCCGTCACAAACTTCCCTCAGATAACAGTGTTTACATTGGTTCCGTTTGTTCCGAACGCGAACCCTACATGAGTCCCTTTCTGGGACATTTCTACCTTCGGCCCCTTAATAACACACCACCCTCACCAAAGGATGCGCAAGTCACATTTCCTGGCCCACCCTGCGATAAAGGATGTCTTGGAATGAGGGATGATGTTTGGATGGCCGTGAGGGCCGTGACTTCCGAGGAGGGCTGGCTGAACGTAACGATCACCAGACACCGCTCGGTAACTTCCTGCATGGTACGACGGTCGTTGGCTCGGGTGTGTTGGTTTAAATATAGATATCGCCGCACAACACCCCTAAACCGCGCACGCATCGTCAGCAACGAATCCTCCCGTGAGGGGTCCTTCCGGACGATCCTCGATAAAAAAAAACGGAACGAAGGAAACACCGGAGGGTCACCGGAGCTAGTGCGAGCATCAGCAATCAACGCAGCAGCATGATAATGTATTCGCCGCACTCCTCGACACATCACCAACCGGATGTGGCATGCCTGGCTGCGTTGCTGTCTCCTGAACCGTATCCTTAACGGCCATCCTCACTAAGGAACTGATTCGTTTGCATTTTTTCCGGACGAAAGGAGTAACGTATTGTGAGTAACGCACCTGATTGCCCTCGACAAGGCGCTCACCACGCATCGTTGAAGACCCTTAACTCATCCTCGTCCAGGACCGTGGCGAATGTGTTGAGCTCCTGGTTTCTCGACTCCAAGGCTGCGTGATCGCACGCCACATTATCATAAAGTACGACGATTCGTACTTCCTGGGGATGGTGTTGGACCAGGAGGATCTTCTTTTGCCTCTCGCCAAAAGGTTGAAGCCCCAACGGCCGATGGCCGGGGCTCGCTCGCTCGTCACGGATGCACGCATTCCACGGCCCGGCCGTCGCGTCACAGCCAAGTGCGCAACGATCGACTGGGACTGGGTAATTGCACGCATTTTGCTCCAGGATGGCGGCGAAGTCTTCGAGACGGTGGAGTCCAAGCGTCGCTCGGCGAAGCGAAACGCGGCGAGGCCTTCGTCTCAGGAAACAAATCATGAAACACAGATCGTAATCGGATCGACGTTGCTCGTCTGCTCGAGAACGAAGCGAGGCCAATATTAGCTTTGGAAGGAGCATCCTGTGGCATTGTAGCGTTTTTTGAAAGAAAAAAAAAACGAAAATCCCTCCACGAAAGGAAACCCTTTTCCGTGTACACTTCTCTTATCGTGCGATGCTGCAAGGCGCACGGTTCCTGCTCTGGAACTCTGTAACCGAATCGTACCGCAACGTGTCATTGGCCTCTCGATACGATGACAGCCGCTTCTCGGTAAGAAAAACTGGCCAGACACCAGCCAGCGCCGTGGTGCTCGTCGTCGTTGGATGGGAAACAATGTGATCCGTTCATTGCTTTTCCCAGTCCGACCACTCCGATTCCACCCTCGAACAGCATCATCCGGGCTCCGTTTGTAGCTCTTTTCCTTGAGGTTTTTTTTTGTGTGCGTCAGTCACAGGGCCATCGTTCACAAGGAAGGATGGTGGCGAGTGATTATGTTTCAAGTGGTGGCAATATCATTCGTTCTTCCAGAGCCAGAGCAGCTCCTACTGCCGTTGCATGCGTCAAGTGGATGTACTGCGGACTGTGACAAATGCTAGAAAGGATGGAAGTCATTTAGGTGTTAAAGTCTGTGCGGATGAATTGTCTTTCACCCAAAACAACGTGCGGCTCTACAAAAGAATGGGAAATTGCTGGAATTGTTTCCTTATTTTCTTTACAAAATAAGCCACGCATCACACCCATGACTTCATAAGAGTGGACCATATTTTGTTTGAGACACTTGAGAAATGGTTGAACCTGGCACAGAAAGAAAAGCAGATCCACGAACCAACGAAGCGGAAGGATGCGCGTAATGTTTGAAGAAAGGAAATGGAGGTGAAAGAAACAAAATAGGAGAAAGTACAAGAAGCACCACTCCGATGAGCACGAGCATTTCGGGATTCCTCGGACGAGAACGAACCGGGGCCGGGAATTGGATCATATCGATCTGTCACTAGCTTTGTAGTCAATGTCCGTCCAACTGCAACGTCAACGTCTCCGAAGAGCTACCTCAAAACTCGACTATCTAATTCCACTCGATCAGCGTGAGAGCCATCGCCATTGACACTATTTGCGGCGAGTCATCAAAATCGAAAAACGGGAACCTCACGAAACGGACAAGGAATGATCGCTGCGCTCGATCGGCAGCAAAAACAGTAAAAAAAAGGCCATTAAATAATTCGAGCAAAAATCGATCAAATCAGCGACACTAGACCAACGATCGTGGCCGGCCAGACTCAGTCAGCCATGCGAGCCATCGGCGGTTGATCACCGTTAACGTTGATTGATCATAATTTCATTGGCGCGCAACCGCGGTACCGTGCTGGAGCGCGGCACTTCGGTCTGAGTTTCTGAGCGATAGTTGCCCGGTTCCGTCCAATCATCTTTACGACTTTCCTTCTGTGGCCATACCTGCCAACGGCGAACGGCATCCGATCTAAGCCGATCAGCCGGAACGGAGCAGATGGGGAGCCGCATGGGAAAGCGACAGCCGCGAGGACCGTAGGACGGTCAACGAACCCCGAAATCGTCGTCGCTGACGTGGACACGTGGAACACAACAAGTTCCTTCCAGTGAACGCACTGGCCATCGATCTCCGTTCTCAAATGATCGCTCACACTGCCTTTGGCCTTTGATTTGAACTCTTTCTTTCCGACCATCCCCCCATTAAGAGCTACTCGCGTAAAGGATGAATGAAATACCGCCCGAAAGGGTCCGGAAAAACGTCCAACATCATTTGCGGAACCGAGCACCCGATCGTCCGATCGAAGGCGCGGCGAAAGATACAAATTAAATTAGGAAGACTCCTCTCCTGTGGCACTTAAAAAAAAAAAACCTTCGGCCACACCGCTGTAGGTCCGTGGCGTCTTTCCGGCCGTTCCGGTCCCAACGGTGGACGGCGAAAAAAAAAAGCCAAAACACGCGACCTCGCATCCGAAAAAGGGCCAGCATGGCGATGGTGATTTAATGAATTTAATACTCGGTTAGCTCGCGTAGCCGGACAAAGAATGCTAGGTCACAGTGCGTTGCTTTTCTTGTAAGATGATCGAGCAGTCTCTCGCTCTCTCTAGTCTCTAGTCTCCCCTCGCGGCGGAATCAGCACAAAAACTGGAGCAAAAGAGAGTTACTCCCTTCGGCTGATCTAGTTAGGGGTCCGGGGCTTCATCATCTGGCCCCGTTAATTGTGACCACTTGTCGAGTCGTCGTGCAGTCCCTTACGGGAACGGATGGTGGTGGTATCTTGGCGATCGAAAAATTCTCCAACACCCTTTTCTTAGAAGCGAGTGAGCAATGGTATAGACACCGCGATTCACGCAAAGAACCCGGACATGTACTGGACTACGCCGTTAAAGGGCCAATGGTGGATGGATGGATGGATGGATGGATGGCTACGGATCGCAGGAAGTTAACCTCAATTAAAGCCGGAGCACCGATGATCATGGTGATGGTCGCGCTGGACCCTTTTTTCCCTTTTTGTGCCGCTCGATCCAGGTTCAATTTCTTTTAGTTGGACAATAGTTGTTGCAGCGTGCGCGATAGAGACCGTGTAGAAGTGTCATAACGATGTCGATCGATGGATGATCTCATCTAGGAACATGTCACTAATGTGCGATTCCACATCCGAATCCGATTGCATCGTTCTATACCGGGTGTTCCGGGTGATATCCACCACATCCAATACATCCGTGATCCTCGCCTGTTGGTTCGCTCGCTCACTGTGTCTGTGTCTGGCTCGCTGGCGATCGCTACCGCTAGTTCGTTCACCTTCCGTCGCCTTCACCGTTTTTCCACTTCAGCGCCGTTCTGGGTTGGGAGAAGGCCGGGCCATGGTCTCTGATCGGTGCTGGTCGGATGTTCGCTTGGGAAGTGGAAACATAGGAAATAGAAACGAAACTCGCTTTTCCCGTCCCGCTGCTCCAGCGAGAGATGGAGCGAGCAATACCAGCGGTGAGTAGCGATGCCGGTCCGACCATAACGATGCCTCCCTTGGCTCCCTGGCTATTCCCAAAGGGGGCTCTTGCGTCGTCTGGATGCAGGATGTGAGCTCCTCTTTGGTTTCCCCTTTTTGGTTGGTATTTGGTTCGTTCGTTCATTCGCTCGTTGTGGCCATCGTCGTCGTCATCGTCGTCGCTGGCGATGTTCGGTGGGAAACGAACCAAAGGTCGAACCACGATCGTACCGTGGTAGGCAAGTGGAAAACGACGTCGCAAGTGGTGCTTGAGGAGAGTGAGAGCCAGAGCGAGAGGGTACCGAGATTTTCACATTTGCTCGGATTCATTTTCTAGAGTCCACGATCACTGTTGTGAACGTTGTAGACTTGTGAAAATAATTGGTCAATCAAAAGGACTTAATTTTTAGGGAAATCAGTATTTGTTACGATTGAACAAACCTTTGGTATAAAACATTTTGTGTTTTTCTGCTCTGCTTAAGATTATTCCATTATAAAGACTTCAAAATCTTACGCGGACCACGCAAGGGTGCCTCAACACACTGATGACACGAGTAATGATGAAAAACACGTGGAGCTCATGTTACAAGATAAATTGAAAGAATGGCGATTTTTTATATATTTTTTTGATCCGATTAACGTATCAAATATCCTTAAATAGTAATTTAATTCATGGGCATTCTACGCAATATATAACAAAAAAAAGGTAATTAGATAGATATTCACGACAAATGGTAACATAAAATAATTCCACCATTCACAGTGATGATTTTTTTTAATGCGCGTCAAGTTATTTCGTTTCATGTTTCAATTCAAACGAACGGATTTAAAAAATACTTAGATATCGCATAGCTTGATGATCTATAGACTAGCCACTAATTTTAACCATGAACACTTTTTTAGCTCCTAAAATTTATTTTTTCCTAAATCTTCCTAATTTTAAAAGGATATGGAACGAACAAAGCACCAGCTCTGCCTGTTCGATCCTCCTCTCTACTCGATTTGTTATCCACCAAAGACGATGCTGCAACAACCCGACGTGCTTCCGTGCGTCCTGTCCGGACGGACGCTCGGCAGAACCAATTGGAAAGTAACGACTTGGTAGCCCTGAGAAAGGCACAATTTGTAATTAAAAATCATGTCGAGTCATCGACCATCACCGACACAACAAATCCTGACCCTCGTTTTTCCCCTTTTTTAATGCCCCAAAGTCCTCGAAGGAGCTGCTCATAATTTTCGTTCCATTCCAACGTTCCACCTTTCCCCTTCCAAGTGCATCCTTGGCGAGCCATCACCTGAGCGATCCATCGGAAACTTTCGAAAAGCAACGACTCAAAAAGACCACCAAAGTCCGGTACGTGTTACGGACAAGAAAGGTCGTTGGCTCTTCTATCTTCATCTCCATTCCGTTCATTCCAATTCGTTGCGCGATCAAGCTGGACATCGTACCAGTATCCTCGAAAGGAAGAAAAAGGGTTTCGTAGAAAAGGGTTACATGCCGGACGAACGATCAGAGGTCCGTAGTCCAGGGTTTTTATTTTTAGATCATCCTGCGCTTCGGACAGCGAAGGAACAGACAATCGAAGGATCGTAAACCATGAACTAACGCTTACGGGTGCGTCCGTAAGATCCCGAGATCTGAATCCTTTTTCCTTCGAAAAGAAGAAAAAATAGAAGACGAGTAACAGCCATGAGTTGCACATTCGACAGTCAAGTACCAGATATCGTGGGAAGGTATCCTCCTTTTCAACCTCGTATGCTAATAGGCATATCCTTCGCTTGACTCCCCTTCCTTATGATGCTCATCCAACGGCGACTATTCATGGCAATGACGATACCACACATGCTGAACACAGACTCTATACCGTAGTTGCTTCAAGGGGCCCTCCTCAAGGGCATCCTGACGATGAGGGGTTCTCGACTCTATTTTTAAGATTCCCGAACTCCGTGCAAGTCCCACGGGACTCCCGTCTCGTTCTTGGCGCACTCAACTCGCCCATCCAAAATACTAAGTCAATGTCCTTGACTTCGAACGCGACCGAAGTCGTCAAAGAGCACACCAGACCCCTCGGACGGAGAAGGAGGGTGTGAGAGGATTAGCAGGAACGAAGCTGGAACCCCACACTCCAGGCGCAGAAGTGAAAGCCGCTCCTACGGGACGGGAATAGACACGAGATCGCGATCGTTGTCTTTGAAGCAAGAGAACAAGATCTCCCATTTCGGGATTCGGGAGAAGGAAGCGAACGGGCATCCAAACACAGACGTGGGCACACTACGCACCAACACACCAACGCATCCACGCGAGAGGATGAAACGCTGGTACGCATGCGTGCGTACGTGCGAGCGCGCACCGAGGTTGAACGACCTCGCGGAGCGCAGGTCGCGGCTTGCTGGGATCATCGCCGTGGAACCGTCGTCCGCGTCGTCGCTCACTCGATCGTCCTTCTTCTCAGGCGAAACAGATTGCTTCGCAGGGGCCAGCAACGCCGCTCCCGGGAGAAGGAAGAGATTAGATTCACTCCCATCCCTCCCTGGCCAGGCCATCTTCACGTCTCTCTTCTGACCTCGTTTCTACCTTTCTCTCTCGCTCATGGTCTCTCCGTTTTTTTTTCTTCTATTTCTCCATTCCTTCCTCAACCATCAGCACTGGCTCAGCTCCACCATCACCACCGGTTGCATCCAGCCAAGTTTCTCCCATTTCTCGTCCCACAATTTTATGTTTCCTTTGGCCGCCGAAGCATCTTCTCTCTTTCCTTTCCTTTCCTCTTCCCCATTTTTGCTTCTCTATTTTCTTTCCATTTCTCTCTTTGCTCTATGCTGGTCCCCCCGCCATGCTCCATCTCGGTGAACACTCCACACGGTTCAGGTTCAGCCATCCTTGCTAGAGACCAGGCTTTCGCTATATGGATATGGTTGGATGCGGATTGCTAAGGAATGGGGCACCGTCCTCGGTTCGCTCCGTTGCGATCCGTGGTCGTGGGCCGTGATCATCGTCGTCTCTCTTTCTCTCGCGGCACATCCTTCACCCTCGCTGTGCACATTGCTTTCCTTTCAACCTCTGTTCTCTATCCCCAAGCCGAAGCTCAACCGTGCCAGGCAATCGGTAGATTTATGTTTTGTTCATTTTTTTTTCCTCTCTCCAGCTTCTTTTTGTCTATTTTATGCTCCAACCATCCAGTTCCACCCAATCCTCCCCCCCAAACACAAACTCGCACACGCAAAGCTCAAGGACCGAAAAGGGGTTGCCAGCGAGTGGGCATCGATGCGAGAAGCTAAGGCTCAGGATTGCGTGGACGCTTCAGGGGAGGCGAGTGGGCGAAAGTGACGATAGTCCCACGAGTGCTTTCAAAAGCGGGAAAGAAAAGGGTGGCAACAAAGCCCCCAGTGGCATACCTGAGAGGTAAACGTGCTCCAATCTCCTAGCTCTTCCATTAAAATGCCCTCCATGGAACATGCGGAGCCTCGCCAGTAAGGGCAACCTGACGCTCCCAAGGACAGTGTAGGTCGTTGTAGGTCACACCCTGTGCGAGGATTTGCCAAAAACTGGTTTTCGCAACACATCCGATCGAGCGTCTTAGCGATGATGCGAAATTAGCACCCGACGTCCGTCCGTCCGTCCGTCCGGAAGCTGTTCGTTTTTCAACCTCGCGTTCGCGTTCACGTTAATAACGTTCGCCGTTTCCGTTCTGCCGATTCTGGGCCGATTCCCGATTTTATGATCGTCCGAGGGCGAGCGTAGTGACGGAGCAAAAGACGGCAGGACGGCAACAGGACGAAGAGCCTCTCGTATCGTATCAAGAGCTCATTTCCTGTTTCCCTAGTGTCATTAGCTCGATTTGCTTTGGGATTGAACGGAATGGAGCCGTATCGTTTAAATGCGATTACCAGAAGGAGCTCGCAATCGTTCGCGATCATGGCGTGCCACGATTGCGTGCCATTAATTGCAAACCTAGAGAGAGAGAAACCTTAGCCTTAGCCAGCAATCGAGCCACAGATCTCGCTTTAATACCGCGCAAATCTAACCAAAAATCAAACCACAGCAACCGGAAGCACCGAACGTATGGGAGGAAGCGCAGAGGAGGATGGAAATAATGGAACAAAGAAGCGCCCCCCGTCCCCCCTCGAGATCCATCAAAATGGACATCAGCGTTCGCCACAAGAATACAGAATAAGAAGGATTGACTTGGCTTCGGGTTGGCGCGCAAAGCCGTCACAATCCTTGTGTGTTCCGCGGGCGATCTCTGTACATCGATCGAACGTTCATGCACGGCGTCCTATTTGGCGAAACCGCAAAGCGAAGGAAAACACCGAAACGGATCACACAACCCATCAGCTACCGTTGGGAGACGACACCTTCCCGAGCATCGGCGGCACGCACGCGATGCAAACCCCAACGCCAAATGGATCGGCGATCGCGAAAACGAGAAGGAACGTGCCCGGGAAGAAGAAGAAGGAACCGGCGCGGGGAAAAGGGGGAAGGCAAATAGCTGGCAGGCAGCGCGCATCGCAAATTGATGGGATGGCCCCGTCCGGTTAACCTCTCCGGTGTCCAGATGGCACCCTGGCGGGGGGGGGGGGGGGGGGGGGGACGGTGGTGGCACGATGAGATAATCCTTTTTGGTGGACCGCAAGAGGTGGCTTTTGGTGTTTGATTTGTGTTCTCCTCCCGGCCCAACACACGTTCCGGGCGGCTCGTCGTTTTTTTTTTCTTTCGTTTCGCCGATTTTCGGCTACCAGTCCGGTAGCTAATGATGGGTGGAAGACACCACCACCACCACCTCGCGATCATCATCAAGCTGCTCCGCGTGTATACCTCCGGGTCCGGCATGGTCATGAATCATGGCGGATCGCATGCAAAATCGCGCCGGACCGCTGGTTGTGCCACGCGAACGATCGCCTCCGGTTGGGCGAGGAGGACGACAAACCAGCAACAACAAAAAAAAAATAGATCCCCTCCCGGCGACCCATCGCGAATCCCAAAGCTCCACGTCCAGATCCATGAATGAACGGTAGTACATCGAGGGTGGTGGTGATGGTGGCGTCCAGTCCCACTTCCTAGGTGATCCGCGATTCGGTTGGAAAGGATTTGGTTGCGAGAAGTGCCGTGGATTCGTGCCGTGATCGAACGAGGAGGCCGGACACGCGTTTAGAAATCGTGAAATGTGATACTCTCCATCCACGCAACCTCTTCGATCCACCAATCCACCAGCAGCTGCTCTGTTGTTGTGATGTGCTGAGGTGGCAGGATTAATTTATCAATCACGCATCGATCGAGAGTCCAATTAACACGCGCGGTACAGCAGTCGCGTAGATCGACATTAAGATAGCAACATGTTTGTGGATGAGGCGGCACATTTGTGGGTCCAGCAGCAACCAGTGATGGACAAAACGCTTCATCGAGGGAACAGCGTTTTTAATTCGTTTACACTTCTCACCGCGCAGTCAGCTTCCGATTTGTCATTTTACTCGAATGTTGACATAAGGAGTGTATTAAAGATCGTCAAAAAATTCGATCCCAGTAACCGTGTTACAACAAAACAAAACGATTGGTTTCTGTTTGACCGAGTTTCGAAGCCACAGCAAGCCTTTAAAGCTCTTCAAATCGAGGGCCAAGCACCAACGAATGCTTTACTACGGCTCGATCTGGGGTGGTTTGAAGACCAATTCTTCTCAACTGTGTGCAGCCCATCCGTTCATAACGGTTCACCGCGACCATGTCCAGGCGATAGGTTCCGTTCCTAATTTTCTCCTTGAATACTCAAATCAACTTCAGCTTGGGCCAGCGTGTGCAGTCATCCCCCTAATTGAAGGAGGTCGCGATCGCTGTAAGAGAGTGCGTTAGGATGAACGCTAAACGAGCTGCACTTAGCGCAATGATATTAAGTAATCGTCTAGATCAGGAGCAAAAATTAAAATCCACATACAGTTCGATTTTCTTGATTTTTAAGGGTTAAACTGGAACTCCCCTGGGACTGGTCGATGATTGGTAGATACATAAAAATGATCGTTAAGCTGACTAATCAAATTGATTGTGCTTCTACTGTCCGCTGGCTGGCATGTAATCTGGTATTTAATAAAAAAAAAACACCGTGCCCTGATCACTAGATGCGGTTGCGGTTGCTCCACAAAATCTTGCTCCAGGTATCAACGCGCGGCGCGAGTTGCCTACTGCGTGAACGCCAATTGCTCCCCTTTTCTGGTTTGGGGAGGATTACGTTACGTGCATTTCGTGCCGCACCGAATCGTCTCGTGGCTCGATGGCCAGGAGCCAACGCACCACGGTCGCTTTTACAGTTACACCGTCAAAGCCGAGAAGGAACGGAACTACAATCTCGTCTAATGTCTTCCCGCGCCGCGCCGCACCGGTCCAAACCGACCAAGGGTTGCCGAGCGAAAGGAGATTTTTTGGGGAAGAAAAGAGCGTAGCCAGGGCAGGGCGCGCAGCACAAGACAAACGTAAATGAGCACCAATTTCTCAGCGACGCAAACGACGACGACGACGACGAAGGGGTGTGCGCATTGTCTTGCTCGCACTAGCGCTCTTCTTTTACTCCCCAAAACCATATTTTTCTCCCTGCTTCCTTCTTCTTTTGCTTCTGCTTCTCGAGCTGCTTCCTCTATTCCGTGCGCTCGCGCCGCGCCGCTTCTGATTCACGGGCACCGGCAAGGCGGAAATGGAAACCAAATGGCCATCGCGAGTTGCCGCACACAAAAAAAAGGGCCATCGCTCTTTCACCTTCCTCTCTCCACCCCCACCCCCGACTGATTTGTGCGACAGGAAGTAAAGGGGGTAGGAGTTCCGTTCCTTTACGCGTTCTTTTGCTTTCCAATTTCGTTTTCAAGTCCCGTACGGAGCCGTTCGGAGCGGATTGGTGTGTTGGAATCTTTGGAGTTTTTTTTTCTTTCTTTTTTTTTTCGTTGGTAATTCCTGTCCTGCCAGAAGACTCGGAATTGATTCCACTTCCGCAGTTAAAAGAAAAGGGGGGACTTTTAGGTTACAATTCACTCGCTACAGCCAAGAATGGTTCCATTTTGTTCGATGGTCGTGATCACACCGCTTACCATATCAAGTATCTTTATTTTATCATGTTCCTTCTTGAGATACGGACCGGAAAACACGCACAAAATACCAGCAGACAAACGGAAGTCAACGACTTTAAGGCTCGGGCCCCAAAAAAAAAATCCCTTGCATTGCATCTATATTTATCCAATTGACTTCCCCCAAGGCAAAAGCATGAAATCCTGCCACACCCGCCAAGGGATTCCCTGTACGCCAGACTGCCGCAGAAGAGACAACAAGGATCAACAAAGGTCAAATGTTTAAATACCCGACTCAGCTGACGTTTGCGGCGGCTGCTGCTGCTGCTGCTGTTGCTGCAAAGTTTAAATACCCTCATCGTCTGGCACGGATACAAATGCTGGGAAGACCTCGGCAGCCCTCACAGCTGGATGACTTCCTTTTCGCCGTCGACGGAAATACCGCCTTGTCCCCGTGTTTAACTTTCCCTTCACTCATTCTATACACGGTGTTGGTGTTTGTGTAGCCCTTGCTACGCCCTTGCGTCCTTACGTGTCCTGATGCGACCCGCACCGCGGCTTGTACGGTAGCAAGGGCCGCCACATCCCTCCTAATTATCCAGCGACCAGCTGCGGGTACCAGCGTTCTGATAACGTGATTAACGAATTTAAAGCGTTCAAGAGGAGAGAGAGAGAGAGAAAGAGAGTGGTGGCTACCAAAAAAGGAGGTGATGAAAACCAGTCAGCCTTCTATGAAAATGCTGTCGAGTGCTTCACTACTGCTAATAAGTTACTCTGTCAAATATGAGTTTGACTTGATTATAATTCATTTAAATGAATTTACTGCACTTAACTCCCGATACAATTAATCTCTTCTTGGCTGGTGACCAACAGTAGATCAACTACAGGAAAAATCTGATGGTTCTATAATCAAAATTAATGATGCGCCACATCATCCTTCAT
This sequence comes from Anopheles aquasalis, assembly GCF_943734665.1. Lineage (NCBI taxonomy): Eukaryota > Metazoa > Arthropoda > Insecta > Diptera > Culicidae > Anopheles > Anopheles aquasalis. Next base: position 18,358,284 of record NC_064877.1, read on the forward strand.
TTCGGTAAAAAAGATCTCATAATTCACCCAACTAAAAATCGGTTTTCTGGTCGAATGAGAAATCACTGTTTTGTGACGACCATAATTTGTGGCCATTCGTCTCTGGTGGCTGCTTTCCACTTTGTCAACTAAACGCTCTTCCCCTTTTCCATATTTAAAGGATGCAATAAACCACCGCCACGTTGTTCTAGATGGAAATTTTCACACCAAAAAGGAAAACCAGATGGTTTTTCAATCCAGACCGACCGCGGGAAAATAACACCAGCCAGCAGCGAACGCAGTTAAGCAGTGCGGCTGCTGCTTCTTCTTCTTTGCCTTTCTTTCGGCGATTGTTCCACTGGTGGTGGTGCCGAAAATTAAGGAATGTTTCTCAAGTGTCAGTGACACCCAAGCAACCGTTGAAACCGTTGGGAACGCAACTCTTTCTGAATTCGTGAGTCTAATGATTTCTAGCGATCTAGTGCGCCTTGAGGAAGTTATCAATCTGGCACCATCGTCTCGAAAGTCCGTTCGAAAGGAATGAAGAAAGAAAAAGGGAAAATTGAGAGAAAGGATAGAGTCAGAGACACACGGCCACCACGGTAAACACGCACGGATCGCTCGTTCACCTCGTATCCATCCCTTCTGCCCGTAGGATGTTTTTGCCATTTCGAGCCTCACGATCGCGGCTGCGTGTTGTTGAGTTGATCATCGCAATCGGGCAGGCTCGATCGATCGAAAAGCGAAGCGATCGGTTGGCGCTGTAAGGCATGCGCAAGGACCGTCACGAAATCCCTAGATTAATGCTCCCGCACCCGCCCCGGTATCCACCGGATCGCTGGATGTAGCCCGCCTAGGAAGCGACTCCCATCTTCGGTTCTCTGAATTAGCAGGATGATACGAACAAGCACGCTACCAGAGCGAGCGAGCGAGCGAAAGGGGACGAACGGCTAAAGCAGCAGCAAGCAGCAGGCTAGCCAAACCGGGAACGTCGTCGCCATCGTCGCCGCGAGACGTGAGTGTAATCTCCGAACAAATGAACATCTTCCTAACGGTACAGCCAGCGCGAGCGCGAGCTGACGCAATGGGACGAGGTGACGGTAGGCAGGCAGCAGGAGTTCGTAGACCTCCCGTGAAGGAAGTGGCCCTCTCCTCTATTTCTAGCTCTCTTCGCACGGCAAGCCAAGCCTCTGGCCCAAAAAAGACCGCCGTCACCGTCTTCGTCGTCGCGGCGTTGTGGATGGTCACAGATCGGGCGGCATCGTAAAGGAATTGTTGACCCCGTGGAGTCACCGCCGGGCGATCAGTGCCGTGAGTGCGTGAGTACCGGTAACCGGCTTGAGTATGTCCTCCTCGCAGCAACGAGGTAATCGAGATGATCGGAGAAGGGGGAGCTGGAATCAATGATCATAACCTTGCAGCAGTCCTGCACCAGCCCGTTGTCACGATGGCAGCAGGCGTAGACATAACGAGGCAGTCACTTTATTGATCTAAGGTTGCTTTGACAATTGAAGAACGAAACCTCTTCGCTACGGTAACGGAAGTTTGAAGAGTTAGCACAATCAGGGATACATCGGGACTGTGCATTCCAGTTCTTCCCTGATTGTTTCCGTCCAAAAAGATAAAAATATCTTGCCCTCCCCCGCTCTCTCCCTCTCTCACTGTATCCCGCCTCGGGATACTCTCGTGGATCGACTCCCGAGCGCAGATCAGATTCGGCTCCGTGTGCCTGCGGCCATTGTATATGAATTTATGTTGGGTGATAAAATTAAAATATTCTTCTCTCGAGCTCGATCCCCAACCAAGAGTAAACAGGCAAACACATACACACCGGCATATTGGTCTCCACAAATGCTCCAAGGATTTTCAAACGAGATGCGTCATTTGGGCGCCGAATACGTCCAACGCGAGAAAGAGCAAGAAAGAGAAAGAGAGAGAGAGAGAGAGAGACAGTGAGGACAACGGGGCGAGAGAGAGCTCCCAGCGATCACGGCTTCGTGGCCACGGTGTAAACATGTTGTCACTTAACGCCCTCGCCGATCGTCTGAACTAACGGTGACGATGAAGCGGGCGCGCGCGGGCGAGCGGAGCTGATTGAGGACACAGGGAGCGGCTAAACATGGCGTCGCCTCATTTTGCGTATCGAACGAACGAACGAACGAACGAACTGGGCATCGGCGACGCCAGTCGAAAAATGATAAACAACCAAGGCAACCAGCCAGGAAGGCAGACAGCGAAAAAGTGACCACTACCATCGAACAGAACCGTTCCTTTTATGGGTAAACAGTAAAAATCAATATTTAATCCTCGTCGGAATTCATGCGCACCGCGAGCCAGAGCACCGCACGCTACGGCTCACCAAACTTGACCGATCGCAAGGAGACTAACATCCACCGGCTACGCTCGCTCCCGACTACCGCACCTCATTTGAATGACAATAGAGCATAAAAAAGGCATCGATGTCCACTGGTGTCGTGCGCTCCGGTAGAAATGGCTGGATGGAAAATATGATTTTTTGAAAAATTAATCAAAGTGTCATAAAGCAGTGACTGTAGCTCCCTGTGCTACTTAGGTGGCTCGATAACTAATTGATTAACACAATGTCCTATGAGCAGAGGACATCGGAGTTATGCAAATAGGTTATTCGATTCGATCCAAACTGCGGACAAAGCTGCTCACTAATTGTTTCGATAATTAGCACATGACAGGGATACTCGATCACCTGTCTGGGCGATTTATCTATCTAGAACGAGCATCACCAACCGGTCAGAACAAATTGCTCAACACCTTGCGCAGTTAGCAGAGAACGCAAGCTGCGTCCCTTCTTCTTGGCGAATTTAATAGATCCAGCTCCTTGTTAAGTGCTGAATAGAATGGCGAGTTCATCGACCATCTACCAGGATACGCACCCCATTGCTATACAGCAAATTTCTGCTCCTGAACTGCATGACAGTCGCAGCTGCTTCAGCGCTCATCCTTGATTATACGAAGCTAATCTGCTAGAATAATCTCTCCTTCTGGTTTGCCAAATGATAGATGAACCATCGTACACTTGCCATTCTAGACAGGCGCAATGCTTCGCGTGGAAAAGGATCCTTTCAGGTCGTAACCTGGCTCTTGACTACGCTCACCGTTGGAGCGCGATTAGAATCAATCCTTATGCTCAGGTGTTACGATCCTTAATTCACCAAACAACCAAGACTTCGGCAAGGTTCTGCACAGCGGAACGCCTTGACAAGTGACCAATGGACACCTGCCTAGAACAGGTTTCATCCCGCGCTCCTTCCCCTGTTAGCAATTCCCCTTGCTCGTCCAGGGGCCAAGAACGAGTTAGGATATTTTTTCGCTGTCGTGCCTGAGCCGCAGCAAAACCGGTAATTAACCCCGTGTGCTATCAAGGAATAGCTTGGAAAAGGACGGAATGTAGAAGAGGGGACGTACCTCGAGCGAACAGGGACCTCAATGTGCCCTTTTTCTTTTCCATATTTTGCCACCAGTGCTTGGAAAGGTGATTAGGACCCGTACCAGTGCCACCGGTGAGAGTTATCTAGGATCACGATTTGGACACCTTCGGACTAGGCTCCAAGAGCCATCCATCATTTGAGAAGGTTGGCAAGCCATGTGAAAGGGGAGCGAAACTCCACGAAACATGTCCTAATGATCGTGAGACACCCAATTGAACAGACAAAGCACCGATCCCCTAACAAACGATCGACGATCCTTTTCGGCTACGTATCAAACATTTGCATCATACCGAGCGGATCGCAACCGTGGAATCCTTGAAAGATAATCCCGCAAAAAAAATTGAGAACAAATCGCTAACAAATTGCCTCACGCGCATCTGCTGCGCGATCGCGCCCGAAAGTGGAATTGCCGACCGTGAGATGTGGAGAAATTCGATCTCCTCGGCGAAAGGAATCCAAAAAGGCAAAAAAAAGTGAGACAAAACACAGAAGATGTATCACCGGCTCGCGGTCACTACCTCATCGGGAACGTCGCGAGATTGGTGCTCGTTGTGACAGATCTTTCGCTCACCGTCTGGTGCTGCCCCGAACGGCGGCGTGGCCGCTGAGTTATGGTGGTGTCAACCGGCTTCATCGGACAGTTCATCATCGGGAAATTATTTCGGTTTTATTGCAACCAAAACCACAGCCAACGGAACAGCCAACAAAAAAAAGGCGATCCTCAAATGGATGGAGAGAACCCCGTTCAGCCTTCAGCTCGATCGTGGTGATCCGATCATCGTGTTTGTTGGTACAGGTGCATGGATCAGTGGATTGACGGTGGTAGCGGCACCAGACCAGCACCAGACGCACGCCAAACGAACGCGCGAGAGCGAGAGAGCACAAGCATCCACCCGTCCAGCATCCAGCGCAATCGCGTGTTCTGTCCCCCACCCCGGAGCTGAAGGGATGTTATGATCGAAGGAAACGGCATCGCGAGCAGCTAAGCGGACGGGGCGAAGATATGAATTTCTTCACACTTTGTACAGAATGCAAGAAAGAGAGGGATAGCGAGCGTAGAAGGACGAGATGGAAAAGGAGAAAAAGGTGGTAAATGTAAACAGAAGCCGCCCCAACAGCGGCAGCGGCAACGTGCGATCGTCATCTTCTACGCTCCTTGTTGGCCTCGTCGCTGATGTTGGCTTTACTCGCTATATAGCTCGGTCACTTGATCGCCGTCTCCGCGTTGATTGTTGGCTGGTGGCTTATTTGTTTGTTGTTGGCTGGAAGTGTGTGGGACATTAGTCTACGCGCGCGCGACGTTCGGTCATCGGGCGACAAGTGTTGTTTGGTTTAGAGGATAGGCTTTCGGAAATTTTTTTTCTGCTTCATCTTCTTCGCTACGACCTTCCCTAGATGTCGTTCGTGATCATCGGAGGCATCGAGAGTATCGTTAGGCCAAGGATCGCAATGACGATCGCAATAGAGTGGTGAGGAAATCAATGATAAAGGGCACTTTGGATTTGAAGTTCAGCTGTGACTCATTTATTCTCTCTTTATTCTAATATTTCATCTATTTTTTCTATCGCAGGTCTCTGAAGATACTCTCGAACAGAGAGGCAGTATCTGTCTATTTTTTAGTTAATTTTTTACTATTTTAAGAGGCTAAGTGCTGAAGAACTATCAGGTTCATAGTTTATGCTAAACGTTGCATAATTTATAATAACTAAAATGACTTTTATTTTGAAGTTATAAGTATCACCAAACTTCAAAGGGTTTTCAGGATGAAATTGCTTGGAAAACCCCCCTCAAGCCTCTGTTTTTGGCAACACCGAGAGCTACATACGCGAACCGCTTTTGCTTGGGTAAGCCCAAACGTCGCCTTAAAAAGAGCATCAGGCCAATGGCGTGTCGGCCGAGGTGGCCAATTTTTCACACAACCAGCAAAACAACCATGAAAGTGGTTTCCACTGGGGGCCAGCTGGAACATTAACATCGTTCCCATAAGGCGCCTCGTCGGCCACGGACGGGTGGATGGGCCAACAAAGCGACAAACAATGTGAAAAGTGAGTGAAAATGCATAAAAAGAGAGCGAAAGAGAGAGAGAGGGCAAACCAGAGTGAGTGAGTGCGTGTCTGCGTCTATCAGCGAAGCACAGACGGAATGGTGACGGAAGGGATTGCGACCGCCTACTGGAGTGGAGGTGGAGGGGCAGGTGAAAGGAGAATTTCCAATGAGGACACTCTCCACACTCCCGGCCATTTGGTGGGGTGTTGGGGTGCGGTGGGAGAGAACTGCTGCCGCATAGGATTGTTTCACGCAAAAAAAAAACGACCGGAGTAACAACGGAGCCAACATAACAACGGAGCATCGCCACCAGGGAGAGGCTGGCGAATGCCGGATCAAAGCAGACATTGAGAAAACAGTAGAAACACAGTACACGCAGACACGCACAACTAGAAACGCACACCATCGTCGGCATGCAGCCAAACCGTGCATAACCATCAGCCAGCCAGCTAGCCAGGCTGCCGGGTATGACCTTATTAAAGTTCATGTACCCTTTTTGTTTCCTACCACTGCGTTTTCCCAGCACCCATCACGGGGAGTTGGCAGCAGACTCCACCGCACACACAGAGACCCAAACAAACTCTCCTCAACATAGTCGCGCGCACACAAACAGAGTGCTACCACTACAGCGGCACAACATCACGGTTGTGTGTGGGGCCGGCCGGAGCATTAGAGAAAGGCTTCCCCGGTTGCCTGCTGCTGCTGTTTGGGGGGGGGATAGCGCTGGCTGCTGCAGAGCAACATGACTTGTTCATCTCGCTCCACCACTTCCTTTGCAGTCTAGCCGCTTCCTGCGGGCCACAACCGTAGCTGGGAAATAGCTATGGACTCTGTGGAAGAGTTGAGCTGCAGCGGGCGAGAGAGAGAGAAAAATAGAGGGAGCGAGGTACCAGGCATGATGGACCAGCCACATTGTGCAAGCTAGGGTAAGCTCGCGATGCCACGATAGTGATTCCAGTGCAAAACCGCGTGATCGACGTGAGATGATTGTCCGTGAGCGGCCAGCGACTGGAGGAGCAACGAAAACTCCGCTTTGGCGGATGGTAACTGGATGCGCATCCCTTGTGGGACGATGCGACACATTTTGAGGTATTTAAGAAGAGACTATTGTTGTCTTAAGAACACGATAACACAGCTAAACATCCTTCTAAAACAAGACAAAAATTTAGATCGAATATCTCTAGCGATCACAGCAGCCAAGTGTCACAAAGCCTGACAGCTACTTGTGTTAACAGTGTGTCCACTTTGCAAACAGGCCTACTGCTACTATTCGCATTTCGCAGAAAGTCTATACTGACAAGTAAAAACATAAACATTTCACGCAAAAGAACATACAGCAAGGCACGGAAACAAGAGAAAGCAAAAGAAAGAAGCTCGATTTTGCTAGACCGCTGTATCCAGACGGATCTCAATGATGATGATGATGATGATGATGGCGGAAAAATTAATACGGAATTTCCTTCTGGAGGTCATTTCCCTTTTTCTGGAAGGAAAGGCCCGTGGCTCAGTAACCACTTCGCTGGTGCTGCTGTCCGGGAGGAGTTTAGAAATAGATTCCCTCTTCCGGCACAAGTGCTGCGGACAGGAATGAACGGCAACACCGTGGAGAAGCCATGAGTCGTTCGAGTCAGCAAGCTGAGTGAGCAAAGTGTGAGCCCGAAGCCGAGAGCCGGGAGCGAAAGATCATAAAATGCGGCAGAAGAAAACATAACATAAAACATAGCACAGCGCATCCACAGCCGCAATATGCGAGGATAAAAAGTGAACAACCTGGATCCCCCACCCCCCTACCGGCCACACTACCCAGCGGTCGGTGTGTTTCCTGTGCCAGCACGGCAAGTTAAGCAGCGTGGCTACTTACACCAGCGCAGCGCAGCATCGTCAGCAGCAGGAGCTGAGCGCAGGAACTAGGCGCAGGAGTAACGCGGATAGATGTAGCGAAGTGCCTACGATGCCACGGATAGGAGACGATGGAAGTGAAATGAAGCAACGAAGCGAAACCTTGGTTCACGCTGGAAGACGCTACACAGGAAGAAGATGAGTATTGCTTCAATGCGGAGGCAAACAATCGGTCAAATCGGCCCCGAGAGTTGGAGTCCCGGAGCAATAAATTCAGGAACTCCACCGGGGTCGCACCGTGGCCGCTGTGTGAGAAAGTGGAGCCTCAAAAATAAAGCCCAACGCTGGCAGTGTGAGTGGGGAGTTTGGGGAGATTAGAAAAGAAAACACTCCCGTAGCCCCACATAACGGGGCCATGGACAAGGAGTGGGAGCTGTTGGCCTGGAGGGCCCGACCACCACGTAAAGGAAGAAACGTCCAGTCAAAACGCTACGCCACGCGAAGCCGCACTTGAAGCCAGGCCAAGGGTTTGCGCTCGATTCCAACGAACCTAGACGATCGCTTCAAGATCGCATCTCCTTCAAAAGCAACCACCACCACCACCACCACAAGAGCGACGATCATCTTAGAGAGAGGAAAGGCCAACTAGGGATACGCCGCGCATACGAAATAGAACTGTAGCCACAAACCAAAGACGACGATCACCACAACAACGACGACGACGACGACGACAACGATGAAGGGGCCACGTTTCGTGGGGGCCGAGTTTGGCCCCAAAAACTTCGGTCACTTCGGGTTTCTACTTTCTATCTTTCCCGTTTGATCCTCTTCCAAAGCACCACCACCATCCCCTCTCTCCAGCCGCGTGAGACTGGATTTTCCTGGAGCGTTTCGTGGCTCCTTTAGACCGCGCGGCCACATTCTTCCTGATCGGCGGACGTTTTACGATCGTACCACAAATAGGACAGAGCCCCGCGATCTGAGAGTGCGATCGTGCGCGAGAGCAAGAGCGAGCAGGATGGCGATCGACAGAGGAGCGAAGAACTCCAGCGAGTGAAGTGTAAACGAAGGTGGTGGTGGAGTGGAGATACTTCATGTTGTGTTGGGAAGCATCATCCTCCCTCCGTAATCCCAGGGACCTCGAGACGAAGGCTTAGACCCTGGGCTCAATGTTTCCTGCTCGGCAGCGCATGAACGTTCGCGCGAATGGCCCTGGCCATCGCCACGCCGAAGGATTGCCAAAGGTGCCCGCTGGTGAAACGAACGAATCTATGATTACGCCATGGTCGGTTGGTTGGTTGGTTGGTTGGGAGGAACGGGTTAGGGAGGAGGATGGTGCGAAGTGGGAAATGAAAATTTGCCTTCTCCCACATCCCCCCCCCCCCCACTCGAGTTGCACGAGCTCCTCGCCGCTATAGCAGCTGTTTCGCCATTTTCGCTTGCTAATTCGTTCCAGCGCGACCGGAACGAGCCGCATTATGTGCTGGCTGCTGCTGCTGCTGTGGCGAAGACGTGGGAAATGTTGTTCGGGTCTAGGATAGTTGGTTGGGACAGCAACATCAAGCAACATAGAAAACAGATTCCAATCGTATGCTGTTCCTTAATGTAGCTCTGTAATGGTGAACGATCGTTAGCGATTTGAAATTACATCACAATTTTTTTTAGAAGTTGACTAACTCGAAAGAGTATCCCTAGATATCAGTTGAATTTCATTTAGTTATTATTTTATGTTGGTCCTTAACAGATAAATTTAGCTTATCATTTTATAAGGATACTCCATTTTGAATAATTAAATGGATTTAAACACATTTCCAATGCCCCATTTTGTGTCTTGGTTTTGATATAATGAATCTTGGCATCAATTTGTACCTTATTGTGTGCCAATGACCAATGAGTTCTCAACCTACAATAAAAAACATCACAACCCATTGATAGATAATATTAAACTAAATTTTCGCTTTTAGTCCTGATTTGGTATGCAAACTTTGCGCAATCATTCCTTTCTTTTCATTGCCAGTGATGCACAAAACATAACTGAAAATCGGAGTCATCGATGAAACATCCAAACTGACCCTCTGCACAGTACCTGCTTCGGGAAGAAACTTTACTCTTGCAACGTTCAACCCGCTCGCCGACCTTCAGAAGGTTTCCTTCCCTCGAAAACAAGGGCAACAGGTGAAGGTTCTCGGCACGAGTTCCACCTTCTTTTTCTTCGGTAGGTCGAAGGTTTCATATTTCATGCTGCACCAAATTTTGGGCTGAAGACAACAGAAGAAAAAAACGGCCTCTAGGAATCAGGAAGCGTCCATTGACCTCATGGCTACTGCTGCTGCTGCTGCGGCTAGGACTCTACATAGATACGCCAGTCGTTGGCCGAGGAATTTGGAACACATTTTCCACGTGGACAACATCGAATACATGATCGATTGTGTGATTTTATGAGCAACCGACGTGCTACCAAAAGAACAGCCCCGGGACAAATGAGGGACGTCCTAGCCTTTTGTTAACCGTGGCAGCATCCTTCTTCTCGTCACATTCCACGCCACGACTGAGCCTGTCCCATTGTACAGATCGTTGTCCTAGTCCTAGCTCTAGCAGGAACACGTGAGCTGTCCCTGGTTGCATCCGTAAGGTTTCTTTTCCCTTTTTAAAACCGAAGGAAAACCTCACCCCAGAATGTTTTTTTTTTCCAAAAGTTCGTTCACCCCGAAACGATGCTAGGTGCTTTGGCTATTCCTCGTGCCACGATCCTCGGTTCTTATGCGCTTCCACAAAAGAAGCCGGTAGGATCTCTCTCTTTCGTTCTCTCCATCCCCTTTTTACGCTTTATAATGGGAACTGCACCCTATCGCGGGCACGCAGGGACGCCGAATGCTCGCTGGTGGTTCCCATGAATCCAGAGCCCCACGAGGGTGATCAGGAGTTTGAATTGTTCGGGACAACTCGCTCGCGATCGTCATAAAACGATGGCGTCGTCGCGGGGCTCCGCTCTTCCAAACATTCGGGGTGGCCATACTCTCCGGGAGATCTCCTCTGCGTCGGCGCAAGTGCTAGCCTAGGCTTCATCATCATCTTTCATCATCAGCAACATCATCGTCAGCAGCAGCACCTGAGCAAGCAACCTGAACACCATGAGCGGACTCCACAGGCGGCAGAAGCGCACCAGAACCATCGGAACGGATCGGAACACCACTTTCCATTCTTCGCCTCCGGGCTCCAGATAAAGAAAGAGGGATGGAAAACAAATAATAACAATTATGACGCTCGGTTTCCATGCTGCTTCCATGCTGCGGTCGATGCAGCGACGAACAATAGAGAGAGAGCAAGGGAGAGAGAGAGCCAGCAAGCAAGAAGCCCAGATCGGAATGAGCGAGATCGATTTTATGTGGCCGCGGTTGTTGATTGAGCTGCTTTATTTGAGCGGCCTCAGGCATGGGGACTGGAAAAGTGTGAAAATGTGTGAAAAAGATTGAATATGATCGAATTGCTTTGCACAAGGATCAATCGATCGGGTGACTGCGAGGATATTTCTTCTGCTTCGATCACAGAGCGTCATGTTTGTTCTTGGCTTTCGATCGTTCTGTTAGTTGATCTTCCCGAAAAGGATTTCTATTTCGTGGATGTTTGAAGATGCCTTTTTAAGCATTACCTCGGTTTGCTTTGACACCGAGTGCACTTAGCTGGTTAAATACATTAGGACATTTGACTGAAATTGAGAAGCATCTTCGAGGATTAGCGATCGTAGCAAATGGATAGTCATTACTAATCAAACAAAAAAGATGATAATTTTAATATTATGTTAAGGCAGGAATACACGAAGCGTAAACTCTAGTGTAAACTCAGAATGTAATGCCAAAAAGTTTACGCTTCGTGTGGCAGGCATAATCGCATAAAAGTTTATACCGAAACGTCAACTGCAATTACATTCGTGCACCTGCAATTACACTATGCTATTACATCAATTACATGTGTTTTTGGCCACAAAAAACATAACTCGACGTGATAAGTTGATTTCTGAACATCTTCTTTTATATTTTAAGATGTTTTTACTGTATATTAGCGATTGTAGAACATTCAATTCATCATAACGCTACGCTTCATGTTGGTGCTGTGTTTACGCTTGCTTTTACGCTCGGATTTACGCTCCGCGGGCCTATAATCTTTTTGGCATTACACTCTGAGTTTATACGAGAGTTTACGCTTCATGTATCCCCGGCTTTATTTTTTTTTTTTTTTTAGTTGGTATCTTACGGACGATCCCCGGCTTTAGAGTTCGAAGATTTCAGAGAACATAAGTCCCTTTAAAGAAGAAGAAAAACATTTTATAAGGATATCGGGACCATACTGAATGTCACTGAGAAGCCAAGTTGTTTCCTCTGTGTCCTTTTTATTAACACTAATTTTATGGACTATCAATGTATTCCTTCGAGATTTAAGCTACGATTCATAATAACGTACATAACAAAAGGATAAACACAATCACAGTAATTTCCTCTTCCAACGAATCTAAGGAATCTTAACAAAAAATAGCTTGAGTTGATGAAAGTTAAACTAAAACAGTTGACTATTGGCAGGATCAGGGGATAATTTTTTTCTATTAAATTTAAACCTTATAAGATTGGAATTACGAACTGGTGTCCCCTAGAATCAGCCAGAATCCTGCGGCAACAAAAGACTTTATGGACAAAGATCCAGAAACTTTGGACATTCAAGCATCCCTACCATCCTTTGCTTCAGGCAATGCTGGGAATGTTCAATGTCTCCAGAAACCGAAACAAACCCAAACAGATGGAATCCACATACCGTCAAATCTAATGAACCATCGCCAAAGCGACAGTCGTCACCCCCGAGAGAGATATGCGCCTTGAACAACTGGCAATTTCGCCAACACGGTTCCGGCCAGAACCCCGAGAGGGAACCGAGAAAGGATGTCAACAGCTGGAGTGGGTTGGGAAGGGGAGACACTCAAAATCCTGATTTACCCGCGTTGGTAAGGCCCCACCGTGCGACAAACTGACAAGAAAGGCCCGGTAAGAGAAGCGAACGCCCCATAAAACGCCGACACCGAGATTCCTTTTAGAGGCCTTCAGTCCAGGCCCTGCGAAAGCCGAGAAAGCTGGGCTCCAGGTTTGTTCGCCCGTTCGCTCGCTCACTGCATCACTCCGCACCAACCGACGCCTGCTCGGACCGGCCGGGAAAAAGACCGGTTTTGGAGCGTCCATCGAGGAGTCTTTGTCGTGGAGAAGCGGTACCGGGGGAGAGAGACAGAGAGAGGGGCGAAACGAATCACAACCAAAAGGTCCCGCCGCTTCTCCACCACGCTTGGAACCGCGAGTGACGAACGTCGAACAACAAAAAACCCTTTAAAAGGATCCTCATCCAGCGGGGCACGTACGCCATCGTCGTCGTCGTCGTCTCGCAAGCCCTTGGTTTCCATCCGATCGTGCTCGTTGCTGCTGGTAGATCGGTGAAGGAAGCGCTCAAGGATAAGGTCACTGACTCGGTGACTTCTCGCGCCCGCTTCTCGCGGTGTGCCCTGTTCTGAGATTTCTCCCGAGGAACCGATACACAAGACGCGCCATGTCCTCGGCGCGTAGGACGCCTGCGCTGGAGTCGCATTGTATCCGAGGGCGACCTCCTGGATTTCGTCGATTTTATGACGACGACGGTAGGCTGGCGGCAGTGGGAGGTGGAGGCGAAGGAGGAGGCAGTCAGTAATAAACAATACAACGCAACGTCATCTTCCAGCAGCGGGACAAACGAGACAGAGCGCACTGGAGGCACCGAAGGGAACGAAGAACAGAACGAAGAAAACAGAAGATAATGCTGGAGACCAACTCGTTGCTCGGCTCGTTTTCTCATTATTTTCCTCGCCTCGCCAGGACCGGGCCCCGGCACGGACCGGCATGCATTGCTTGCGGAGGACCAAAAGGACGAACGCGAAGAAGTCAGGCGAGTTGGAGATCGTGTGATCGTGCGACGGAGGAGTAGTGGAGTGAAGGGGGGGGGGGGGGGGGGTGGCGTGCAGGACGTGAAAACAGGATTTGAGCTCGGCTCGGCTCGAAAGGCTCGTAAAGACTGAGGTTGAAGGAGCACATTCGAAGTGAAACTCATGGGAACTGGTGTGCTGCTGTAATTTGAGTAAATGCGGTTTATTGGATTGCAGGCTCCCAGTTATCGGCCGATGGATCTAAAGTCCAGTGTGAATGGCTGAAGAAACGATTAATTATGCTAACATTATGCTAACATGATAGCTGAAAGTAACATTTGACGCTTGATTTATGTGAACATTGAAACATGCTGTTGATAGTGTTAAAAAAATGAAACTATAAGCTAAAATAATTTAATCAAGCTGCTTAACAAACTATTTCTTGCAAGCTGTTAAGGGAAGCATAAAAGGATAATACAAACTTGCAGTTCGCGAATTACTTTCGTTCATGAAAACAATCATTTCAGTTGTGTCTCTTAATAACTTTCTTCTGCCAATCTATGAAAGGTAGCATAAAAGGATAATTGAATATTAGAAGGTTGTGAATAATTAATCAGCATTAAAGCGAGTACTTATAATTTATTTGAAAACAAGAATAAATTTTAGAACACTAAAGCGAAAGCTACAAAAACAAACAAAAGAAATGCACAATGTGTGAAGGCATGGCACTATAAAAAAAAATGAACAAGAAAGATCCTTCTGCCATTTGGGAAAACATAAAACACCCAACATGGGTCTCATATTTACAATCGGCAACAGAAAAGGCAACACAACAAAAAACGGATACTCGAAAGCCATAAACGAATGGCAGTAAAAACCTCCCCAATGATATGTAAACGGCAAACGAAGCTGTGAATTAAAGCAGGCCAGGCCGCGGGAGTCCTTCTACCGCCGCGCGACTCATACTTCTCGTTCTCGCTCTCCCCTCCTCCTCTCTTTCATTCCTTCACTGTCTCTCTCTTTCTTTTTCTGACGAACTTGATCGACCGCGAATAGCAAACAGTCCAAGTTTTAGTTGATTTTATGTATTTTCTGATTCACCTCCGCTTCGCTTCACCGCGCGCGATGACTTCTTGTCCGCGCGTCGCGAAGCATTCTCGACCACCACCGCCACCACCACCACCAGCGCCACTACCACAAAAACCGGTTTTGGGGATCGCTAGAAGGTCAGCGTTATGCCTAGGCGTACGGCCCACGGGACAACATTGGCCGTTGATGGCCAAAACAAGGAACCTGTTTCTAGGAATTGGAGACAGAAACAGAGAACCTCGGGGAGAGAGAGAGCGACAGAGAGAGAGAAAGAGCGATGGAAGGAGAATTGGGGAAACGGGGGGCAGAAGCTCCTGGTGCCACAGAGGTGACCAGGCAAGTCCTTCTGAAGCCCGCGGGTACGATTTGTCCGGTTTCCAGTGGAAGATAGAATCTCATCATCTCGTCGTCCGTGCAGCGGTAATGGACTGTCCAGTTAGCGTTTACAAACATGCACGCAACCTCCAGGACATCGGCCATCGAACAACGTGCTCAACCCCTTACGAGCCACTAGAGCGTCCCGGTGCTCCATCGGACAGTTCCATGAATCCTTGCTACCAGGCAGTCGCCATCAATCAACCATCGAAAGGAAGAAAACGGACAGCGCACATCGAGGACGTAACTCACCGATCTCGCTGCTCCGCGCCGTGTATCCTTCGTAGCCAACCGGACCACATTGCATCAGGAACCTGAGGCCGTAATCCTTGAACGCACAAGTCCCTGACGGTGAGGCCGATGCTGCCGAAGCCGGTTTCTGGAAGTTAAACGCAGGGCGAAAGGAAGCGATGAAACACAAACAACGAAGAGGAACAAAGTAAGAAAAAGGAAGAGAATCGAAGTCCGCGACAGGACGCGTCTGGTTTTGGTGCAAGGAGGAAGAAGGGGAAGCCACTTCTCGGATTTTAAAAAAGAAACCCAACGACCGAACTCTTTTTTTAACGAACTTTTGATGGTGGGGAACGGGACCCTGAAAACCGGATCTCGGGATCCGAGACCCACGCACGCGCGGTGGAGCGGCCTGCGATGGTGGCGGTGGTGGTGGTGGTAGCCTTTCCAAACGCTCCTTCGCTCCTTTCGGCCGCTCCTGTTGCCACAAGGAGCGCCTGTGTCTCGAAAGGATTGAGCGTCACAATCGTTGCACGTGTTTGCTTTCGGGCTTCTTTCGACTTTTGACATTTCTTCTCCGTTCCTTCGCGAGCTCAACACAAGCATTCCCTTTTCGTGCAGGATAATGATCGTGACTGGTGATGGTGGTGATGGAGACGAGGAAGTCAAAGGCGATGAATGCTTCCCTCGGGACCGTCGATCAGGAAAAGGATGGGAAAGGAATTCAAATACGAGCTCCGATATATTGAATAATGGAGGCCTTATCCTTCCGTGCGTGGTTTGACGTTGTGCAGGAGGTTTTAACCGCCGGAGCTGGCAATCAATCATCGAGCTAGATACATTTGGATACACAAAATATTATGTAATTTAGATTATTCTTTAATACTAGAGTAAGTGTCCATAATGCAAATTATTTCCGTAGCATGGCATAAAACTGCAGGCCATTTATGTATTTTGTATGTTTGATTGACACGTGTTGCTTGGATTTAATGATGGCTCTGACATTTGTATCGTTCTTTATCGAAGTATATTTAAGTACATGTGCGATGGTGAGAGGATAAAATCGTCCTGGAAAATATCAAATTCCATTGCAGTTTAATTTTTAGTTTTTTTTTATTTAGCCTCGCCTACTATTTCTTATTAAAAAATTGCATAACATTATGCTGAAATTCTATTTTGAAAAGTGTATTTGGCCAACAAGCAAGCCGGATCGATGCTGATCGGTCTTTGAGATGGAATATCCCTTTCCTGCCAGCGGTTTGAGTCGTAATCGAGAGTCCAAAATCCAAAATCCCCACCGATGACATCAGTATTGGTGCCCGAATTCAATCGCTTCGAACCAAAGTAAATGCAAAGCAAGCAAACCAGCATCGGGTCCGCCGCATTTCCATAGCGCACCGCGAGGATTCGCTTGATCTTGGAGATACGCTCCAACCAAGCGAACCAGAACCGAACGACGACGTAGAAGGAAGTTCCATCTTCAGCGCGATCCTAATCGATCCACGAAGGCCACCACCACCACGGCAGGAAGATCTCCAGTGCCGATCGCAATTCCATCACCCCGGGGGTCCACCCTTTGTAGCTCAACTTGCTTACCGCAGACGAGACAGCAAGAAAGAGTGAGAGACCCTCCGGTAGGGTTAGTGGAAGCGAGAACGAGATACTTTGCGTTGTGACTTTGCGTTGCGTAAGCCAGACAACGCCCGAGAGAGCTGGAGCGGCTCTCCAGACCAAACTATGGGGCCAGAGAGAGCGAATCGCTGGAACCGAGAACAATTCCCCCCTTTCGTGGCGTGGGTGCTACGCGGTCTCGTGGGGCCACTAACGTGCGCGCCTGTGTCTGTTTGTGTGCTTCGTCTGTGGAGGCAACAAGTGGAGAGTCGCGTCGATTGCATAACCCACTCCCCGCCTCCCCACCCCAAAAAGCCAACAACGTGCGCGCTGGAGATGAATCGGGGATGTGCTCAGCAAACACAGAACACATCGGCTTCCCTCGTTCTAACCAAACCGGCTCTCAAAGGGAACTCGGCGGCCGAGGAAGATCGTGGGGATGTGCCTCCCACCCCCGGGGACCCGTGGACCCGCATGGAGTGCGAGCAATTAAACTAGAACCAGGCCGGCCGGGCGGAGGACCGCGGATGGGTGCGTGCAATAATGAAATGGAAGCCACCGAGCCGAGTACCGTAAGCTGGTGGTGGTGGTGGTGGTGGTGCACGAGAGAATTCTATTTTGTCAACCTCGTGACGGTGACGTTCCGGGCGGCATTGGATTGCTACGACGACCCACGGTGCACGGTGAGCAGCGTTTGCTCACTCCAGTGGTTGCTACGATTGTCAACGCATGTCACACATGCTCACGCTTACCAGTCGCTCGCAGTAGCCGACGCATCCCCACAGCAGTAGCAATTATGAATCCCCAGTCCCCCTTCTTCTCCACCATGGCCACCCCCTCCCCTCGCGACCAGACGTTTTTCCAACTTTTTCCTTGCTTGCCCGGACTTTCTGTCCTACTCTCACGCGCCGCGATGTTGGGGCCTACTCCAATATCTTTCTATCTTTCGGCCGCTCGGTCTCACGTTACTATTCCAGCGAGCAAGTAAACGACCCCCTTTCCGAGGATGACACTGTGTTTGTGGTGTGTGCGGGTCGCCCTATCTGGGTGGCTTGGAGTTTTGTGTGGCGGGGGTGCGGGACCATGTGGAGGACGAGCTAGTACTTTGAGCTCACACCCTTTGCTCCTCCACACGCATACAAGTGGATATGCTTTTGCGTTGCAGGTGACAAGCGCCATGTGTGCGATAGTAGCGACGGGCAGGTCTTGATTACGGCGGTAGTGTGTCTGGTATCAATCCTGCTGAGCCATCCCTATAGGTTCACCTCCAATTTATCAACAAACGCGACACGGATATTGCGGCACCGCGGTTCCTGTCTATGTAACAATCACCCCCAATCTCAATTCCGCTTGAAACTTCTGTTCTTCCACGCTCTCCAATTATATCCTACTCTCTCTGCCTATCTCTCTCTCTCTCTCTCTCTCTCTCTCTCTCTCTCTCTCTCTCTCTCTTTCTGTCACTCTCTCTCTCTCTCTCTCTCTCTCTGTCTGTCGCTCTCTCTCGGGCACACTGTCTCTGCCTCTGTCACTTCTATTAACGCAGTGCGAATTCTACCACCTAAACCGAAAGTGTCCCAACACCGCTCGCGCTCGCAAGGAACTGTTGCTGCTGGTTGGCTGGAAGGCAAAGAGTTGCCTGTAGGAAGAACCAGCTAAGAAGTTCGCGCCAGCCAGTTCGACGAGTACGCCTTACACAGCGCGATCGGCTTTTCCTCCTTCTTCTGGGCGCATGACGGTGCTGCCCGACGCCACTGTCGTTGTTGTCTAGCCACTCGCTAGAGAGCGTGCAAGCAGAAGCAAGGCTTGGGTCTTGCCCCACTTTCGATGGCTTACGGGCTCAAGCCAGCCAACCAGCAAGCCAGCACACCGACAACAACTACAAACAGCACTGGTGTGTTTATGGCGAGGCATGGTGAGCCCTCTGGACCGAGGATGTAGCAGCTAACCTTTGAACATGCATGCCCTTCCCTGCCACCACTTTGTGGCCTAGCACAAGTGTGCGACTTGTGCAACCACTAGCAGGATGTTAGGGAGCAAACGACGACGACGGCGAGTTCATGGTTGACGTTCGCTTTCGCTTCTACCCCTTTTTAGTATGGGTGGCCACAAACAGATACGAACCTTGTGTCCCAAGCGTCCCAAAGAACCACTAAGCACCACCACAACGGCGTGTACAAGGCTACTGGCTACTTATGCGTTCCTGGAACTCTGAGTATGACAATATCTCTATTTGCTTACATTTCCCAATTCATTGCAAAATGGCATCATACGCCAAAGCGAACACACATTGTGCAACGTCACGTCTGTTGCGGTTCCATTTATCGACATTTCCAGCGAGGACATTGGTTCGATCGTAAACGCCAGAGAAGCCAGTCAAGTTAGGGGGCCACAGCCGCTACGGTGTTTGCGGACACGAAATCCGGATTGCGAAGGAACTGGCGATGCGGTGCGGCACGTTCGCGCCATTCAACAGGCAGCAGGGGCCTGCAAAGGAAAGTGAGCGGACAGGAATTTCAAGCCAGCGCCTCCCAATATACCCGCAGTGACCGTTATCTTATCTCGAGTTGCTCCGCGGCGGCTCCTATCAGTCGAAGCAGCAGCAGCAACAGCAGCAGCAGCCACCAAGACTGGTCGATTGGTGTTCCTCCATGTTGAGCCGGTTAGTCTCGCCGGTTGCCCTTCCTACGCCGGCCCTTCCTGCACTGTCCTGAGTGTACCTCCGGTCCCCTTCCCTTGTCCCAGCTTCTAATCGAGGTTGTGGAACAGGATCCTCACGATAACGGTGCTGACCGCAGTCTCAGTTCAGCACCCCTGCTTTGACCAGCCCATGCGATGTCGACCGTTCTAGCTGTCCTCTAGGGGTGTGCTGAAGGACTGCTTGCACGAATGGGGGGAGGGGGACAGGCAATGGGGCAATCATTTCTCTCCCTATTGGACAGACGAGCTAACCTCGAATCGGCACATATGACGCACATGGGTCCTGTGCTGTACTGGGGTCCTTATCTGTGGAATCGATTACAGCGTACCATTCCCATTGGATGGAGAACCCCAGGGTGCTCCTTCCTCGACCATCGTACCCGATAACAGGAGGCCGCGATATCGCCAGGCAAGACGAGCACTTCAAACCAACGCCAACTGGGACGACACCCTGACGTGTGATGGATTTGGATCCTCTATCGACTATGGCAACCTGTTGCCTTTCGGTTCTCGCTGGTATTCGTGTGGTTCATTGTACTTGCAATTCGACACCCCTGCCACACGTGGAGCACACCCCTGCCTCCCCGCTTCTTCATATCTGCGGCACCCTGTTTCTTCGCCTTCTTCGGGTCCCATATCCCCGGTACGACGGTCGAAGTTGGTTAACCCGAACGACTCGAACGGTACGAAGGTGATAAGAGGACAAACACACCGTCGTCATTCTCCGTGTACCTTGCAGGCATGGCATGGCCTGGCATACACAACACCCAAAGCAGATCCCAGTATGTTTCTGTAGCTCAAACACCAAAAAAAACTCATCGCTGTATCGTGCGTTGTCTTCCATGAAATTGGAGCAACAGCTCTCTGCTTTGCCGTGGCACTGTAAACGAGAAGAATAGACTCTACAACACCGCGGACACATACAGACATGGCGCACAAAACATCTAGGAGCACAAGCACCAAACCTAAACCAAAAGGTGCTGCTGCTGCTGGTGCTGCTGTCAACAACGTGGAGCGCAGGCAAGCAAGCGGTGTTCACTTGTTTCAATATCTCCCCGCAGCGGCGGCAAACACACGGCGGTCGCGAGAACAACGCAATCACCATATCCCGCGCCCTCCTGCCGTGCCAGCAGGACCAAACCGCGATGACGTATTCGTACGCCTTAAAACGGGAACGCCTGCTCCGCCGCTGCCGCGGTCGCTTGTTGGCATTCGAGAGTGACAGAGAGGGACAAAACAGTGGAGTACAGGAGTTTCGTAAGGCGACCACTACATCCCAGGGGACGTTATCGGGCGCGGTGTGCGGCGAAGCCGGCGAAGAAGACTCTGAGGAGCGATAAAGGTTTATGTTTGCTGTTTGCGTGAACAAATTGTTGGGTCACGGCTGACGTCGGGCGCTCGTCCGGATATGGCCGACACTATGGCCGGATCCTCTTTGGAAGGGTTTTTGGTTTGGCTTGGAACGGCTCTGGGCCGTTTATTTTTTTCTTAGGATGTCGCTTAAGCAATGAAATGCACACATTATCCCGCAACATAAAATTCTGTTTCATTTTTGTCATATACAATCACACGCCTTTCTTCAAGGATAAGCAGCCAAGGATAGCTGTCGTGATTGTAGGTTGCGGTGTAATAAAAAATAATTGCACGAGTTTTTATCGCAAGAAATTTGCACAATATTTCGCTTCCAAAGAGACGACAAAAATATCTGTTTCAGGTCATTTCGATTTGGTGCACCAAAAAAATAACAACGATTTTGCAATCGTTACGGCATAAAAAAATTGATGAAATGTCATCCTTGCCATTAAATACGCAAATGAATGCACGCGACCATTGACAGCACCCCATAACTCAACCACCAAAAGTCATAGATCACTGCGACCGAAAACCCTTGGAGAAAGGATATCTGCTGAAGCTGAGCTTGAGCGTCGAGCCTCGTGGCTGCACGGCGGTTCGTATGACGCCATCATTTGTCTCCACACGGCGGGGGGGTTGACCGTAGGGGTCGAAGTCATGATGCCATGGTCGTCGTCGTCGTCGTTGTCGTCGTAGTCGACGTTACAGTTTCCCCGTACCGTGGTGTAAGCGAAACAGTATCGCTCAACACACGCGAACGCGAACCGGGATGGTAATGGTGTCAGACCCCAGCGCCAGCTGCCAGCACCCTTCCCTGCCACTCGCCAAAGTTAGCTGCTCCCCATTAATAATGCCTGCTTCCTACGTGTGATCCATGGGAGTCCTGGCTGCCCGTGATTTAAGTATGTCCGGAAGGTTCACAGCGAGGTTAAAATGCACCAAAAGCCGTACTCGCAGCTCCGGCCGCGGGGCTGAAACTGGCGGTGACAACGACCGTTGGTTCCGACCAATTTTAATTTCCTTTTTTCCAGTTCGCGATGAGTTCGCGCCGACTGCGTGTCCTCCTGTCTCTCACTCTCTCCTTTGCGCCCGCGACCAAACCTCGACAGTGTCCCCGGGCATGTGTCGACATGGCGTCATATTTCCTCGAAATTCCTCCTGCACCGTCCACCGAACTCTGTACCAAAGCAGTAGAAAAGCAGGAAGAAGGCTCACCGCTTGCTATGGTTGTCTTTCGATGCGCTGGAAGCGCCTTTGGCCGGGACCGTGACATCAAGACCCCGCACCGCGCTTACCACTGTTGCCATGTCCTGGGCAAAAAGGGTTCCCAAACTCACCTCACCGTGGACTCACCGCGAAAGGGTGGCCGGTGGAAGTGGCCCGCATACATTACCTCATTTGTTTCGTACGCACGGCCCCCTCCATCCCCCCTAACCCCCCTTTTCTGTATCGGTTCCACCCCTGAGGTGGTGGTGGTGGTGGTTGTGGTCTATGGCACCGAGCGAAGGAGCGATGAGAGCGTGTGTTTCAAAGTTGCTTAATTTGCATTCCCATTCTCCAGGCTGGTCGACCCGGCCGGCGGGCACTGTGGCGCTCGGTGTTTTGCATTTCGAAGCAACGAGCCGGTATAAGGTGCAGACCATGTCGGTCAGGGCACAAACACATTTTTCGCTTAAACAAGCCATCAGAAAACGCGAGTTCCGCGTAAGTATGGCGCGTGTGTATGGGAACTTGACTTGCCGCCAAGCCCTGTACAAGGACAACCGAGATAGGATTCAATGGAAACCTTGCTGTGCCAAGTGATTCACAGTAACCCAGTAAACCACCTGCAACTGGTGGTCTAAGCCTGTGCGGAATGCAAAGTTCCCCAGAAGTGGCTCCGGAGGTTCTCCAGAGGCCTCCCCCCCACAGAGAGTGTACGTGCTCTAGTGTGGAGAAGCTTCATCGTACCAGGGGTTGTGACCTCGATTTGAACTGTCACCTCCCTCCGGGTGGAGCGCACAAATACCTCGAATCGATGGAACGGCTCCTTGACGGTTCCATTCTGCCAAACACCCAGCAGCCAACGTGCCCATACCTACGATGGGGCTAAGTTGTTTGCTGCCACTGCCACCGCTGCCGTTAGTGTGCCGAAACTGGTAAACAAACAGTTGGCACCAACGGGACATACAAACGGCACCGCGCGCCACGAGCACGGCCACCGATGAGGTCAGCAGTGACCGAGGAGGTTCAGCGGGAAATTGAGCGCTTGGGAGGCAATGGTCAAGGTGGATATGGCCACTAGCAGGCCACCACAACGCTTCAGACGCTTCCGGTAGTCGCTACAGCAGCTACTGGCCCCGCCGTGGGTTAGATACAAGAGACTGATCTCGCGGTCAAGAAGATCACCATCGGTTATCGCGGGGTAGGAATCTCCTCCTCCGGTTCTGCCACCATGACCGATGAAGATGGAACATACCAGATACCGGCTTCGGCTCAAATTCATCAAACACATGTAGAAGCGAATAATGGGGAGCTCGACAATAGTTGATGTGTCATGCCCGTGTGGTCAAACGTTGCCAAAACGATTCTCGATTTAATTAACATCGCTCGTCTCGTCGCCTATCCTTTGCGGTGGATTCGGAACTACGTGAAGAGAGACAAGCCGCACACAGTCCAGGATTCCGGTACGAGACAAACACACCAACCGATACCGCTCCCGGGGCGTCTTAAGAAGCCTAGGCGTGAGCAAACAGGCGTATTCACAGGCCTTCCTAGCAAAGCGAAGCCGAGATGGTCGAAATGTTTGTTGAATATCGTCATCTAAGCAATGCAAACGGCCCACCCACATACCGATCGTCAGCCGACGACGAGGGATTGGCAATGGATAGAAGATGCGATGCGCTCTCGCGATCGTTAGCAGCTCGATGGAGCATAAGGGTTGATGACACGCCGGTTGATGGATGTTTGGTATAGGATTATTGTAGAGGAGTTGAGTATGACTCATATTTTAAGCTCAATGTCGGAATAGAAATAACATTTTAAGTTAATCGATCATAAGTTTGAGACCAAGGACTTTGCCGTTACGTTACTTTAATAAAAAAAAAACAGATATAGAAAGGTCCTTAACCTTTATCAGCTCGTGACGCCCCCAAAAAGTGCATAAAAAAATATGCGGCAACCCTTTCCAGAAACTCTCCAGTTCTTCCTTAGCTAATGTTTATTTATGACACCAGCCCCTTTTGGTGGTGGCGTAAACCGTTCGTAAATGAAGCCCGTACCGCACTCGCGCGTACGGGCCCGATGATAACAGGACAGCTTTTCCAAACCGCGCGACACAAACTCTTCCAGCTAACGGTTTCCCCGAGTTTCCCATCACGGATATAGGGGTCGAAAACGGGGTGCAATGGAAATTTCAGCGTGCCCCAGATAAGCCACATGGTTCACTGGCAAAGGAAATGCCCTCCCGGATGTGCAGCTTTCCAATAATGTCCTCGCAAACGTCAATAACGATCCCCGTTCGGGGGACGAGCCACCAGCTTGCCAATGGATAAGAGCAACGTACCGAGAGAGCGATAGTGAAGAGGAGGCGTAGCGCCGAGTGGTGATAACGGAATGGGCTGCCTTGGTGTTATGATGGTTGTGGTGGTGGTGGCTTATCTGCCGCATCCCTTTGCCGGCAGGGATCCCGCATTGTTGTGGCAGTAGCAGTCGTCGATATTAACGCATTTGTTTCGCAGGAACAGTGGCACATTGAAGCCATGTTGTGTTTATTTGTGTAACTCTCGAATGGAAAACATGTGTTTTTACAGCAAAAACCTGGTTTAATTTATTTTCACAATTTTCTTTCTTTGAAATATCTTGCTCTGGTCGCTCTAATCCATTTTTGAAACATACAAATTACATCAAACATTTGTTTCCAGTCCGATGTCCATTGCCCATTGCTTGTAATCTGATCCCACAGAGCCACACAGCTCTCCTGTTAAGGACAACGAGGCGAGATGCATCAATTTCAAATCAAACATCTCAACGAATCCAAAACAAACCCTTTCCTGGGATTCTCAACCGATCTCCTTGACCGGTTCGTTCCCCAACATCCCCAAGGGAGGAAAGAGAGGCACGGTCGAGTATTGAATTTCATTTGCTCCACGGAGTAACCGATCATACCGAGACCGGCAACTCTCGCTCATTCCGACATCGAAACCAACATCGTCGGCACGCTCCGGCATCTCTCAACACCCGCCATACAGTGCACCGGCTGACGCGCCTTCACTCTGGCACAGGCTCTGGCAAGAGGCTAGCACCCCGGGATCCGGGTCTGTGGCATACCGAGAGGCATCCCATCCCGCATCCGTCGACGTGAGCGCATGGTTTTTGATTAAAATTAATTAATTCGAATTCGAAAAACTGGAACACGAGATGGAGATAGAGAGAGGGAAAAAGAGGGAGAGAGAGAGAGAGCGTGCACGTGCAGCACGGATGGCAAGGAAAAGCTGGTGAACCGAGGATGGGAAAATCCGATGGCAGGGGTGGCAACGGACCCAAGGAGAGAGAGAAAGAGTCCCGTTTCCAGACCACCGTCACACGAACGCCAGCATGAATCGGTCTGACAGGGCTTTTATTCACTTATTTATGGCGTACGCCGCCTTGGCACAAGGACCGACCGCTTAGTGGTGTCGGTCTGGACTTTGAAGTTTTGTATGGGACTGACGAAAGAGGATGCGATCGACGGGAAAGGGCTGTACAGCGATTTTCCTGGCGTGGCCGTTGACCCGCCAGTTCGGTTCCAGTGACTTTACGCACGCACGAAGACACAGAATGAAAACGGACGAACGAATGGGATGTTAATGGGTGACGTACGCCAATCTAGTACCAGGATAACGTGTCAGCAAACAGGACTTTTTGCTGCTGGTCCTTTAACGCCCTCATGTCGACCGTTGGTCCTTTAATTACCAATCCCCCTCGTGGTCAAGTTATTCGTTCCGGTTGTGGAAGTTATGGAATATGAGGGTATGTTTGCAGAGTTAAACAATGCGTTTCAGGAAATAAAGGAACGATTTTGCAGTTGAAAGAAAAATTTATTGATAAAAAAATATTCAAACTCAATGTTGCTAGTAGCCTGCAAGAGTGATCTAAGCATTAAAATAGTTAATTAACAAGCAATGTTTTAATATCGCAACTTACTTAGACTTTAGCCTAAACTCCTTGTTATCATTAGCTTGTCCTTTGGAGACTGTTGCAGATAAGTGAATAGTACTTATTAACCTAGTAACTGTTAGATAATATTCTTGTACAAATTCAAATCAATCCAACGATTGCATTGCAGGTTATCAACGAGGAGCATAAAAAAAACAAAAAAATATCCCACGATTGTTAAAGGACAACTCAAGAGTTAAGGACAACCCCTGCAAATCCAAACCCAAAAAATCCATATTTACTTATCAACGCCAGGCAGTTCGATGTCCCTTATCGAATGGAACCCACATTGGCCCGAAGCGGACTGATAAATGATGTCACGAAAAGAGGGCGTTTATTATTACCCAGCAACCAGGACCCCGATGCACCCTAGCACCCAAGCAAGAGCAAGGACACTCCACTAAATTCGAGAGGGCTGTTCCGGCATTGCGCGAACCCACCGCGCGTTCGGCGTGAGATCAAACTGATCCAGAAGGAACCAACGCTGCTGGTAGCATCAATTAGCGATCTGCTCACCGCAAGCATGCTGCAGCCAGCATGTTTTATGTCCGCACGCGCTCGCTCTTTCTCTCTCCATGTGACTACCGACAGCGATTTCCTCGCCGAGGGGAGTTGTCAATCTCGAGTTTTATATAAAAAAAAAACAAGGAGCACCGTGGAAAATACTCCGAAAACATCCCTCCCACCGAGCTCGTTGACAGGTCTCCCGCGGTCGACGATTTCTTAGGACTCCTTCGACGACGGCGAGAGGACAGACGAGCAGACGGGAGCCAGGATTTTACACAGCAGCCGCCGCCGCCGTCGTAGCAACAGACTGGCGACGATGATTCCCTCCTGCGCGAGAAGTCTGAGCTATTTTCGGAACAAACACGCCATCACGCCTTCGGGATGTGCTGGTGCGCGACCGAGGGCCGAGAATCGGTCTGGAAACGCGTCTGGATATCCCATTCGGTCAACACCGACACGGACGAACCCATTTGGAAGCAATTAGTGTCCGTGCAAATGGGAAACGAGAGGTGCTGCGGCGATCGCTCTCAGGTAAGGATGTCGGATGGAATGTCACCATCGTTTGGTGTCCGAATGAAATGCTAATCAGGTCGCGTGCGGTTTGGACTAGACTTTTCATCAACATTCCAACGCATAAGTCAACAAACGACGAGAAGGAGTACTCTGTGCGCATGAACGTCCTGGATGTGAAGGAGAAGAAGAAGAAAATGGAAACATTTCTTTTTTCCGCCAGTCTGCTTCCGAGACGATTATAGGTGGGGAGAGAGAAATTAATCTATGCGCATGCGCAGTGACAGGACAGGAACCGCGGTACAGGGACAGATGGTTGAATCTTGTTGTTTTAAATGGGGGGTGGGAAGACATCCGCGACCATCACATCCGGCCCTAGCGACGGTATTAATTCTCCTCGATTTGTGGTCGCTTATACGTTCAAGCAATTATGGTGGGGCCCGGAGTGGGGACCTTAGCATTCGTGCCAAGTCGATACAATATGACTCTGGCTCCGGCAGCAGATGCTCACCAGCAGGACCGAAAAATGACAAAAAAAACGCAAAATATTCAAACATTTGTAGGGAAAGAATGTAGCAAAAACCGGAAGAAAACAATGGACAGCATCGGAACAAACAACATACACCCGCTCCGTGGCCACTCAGCGACACTGGAAGGCAAAGCGCAGATAAATACGCGGCCAGCGACAACAGAAAAGGAAATGACAATGGCGTCAACAGAACGACGAACTCGAACAACATCAACAAAAAAAAACAAAAAACAAACGATTCCCGAAGAAACGCCAAACTCGCCACAGTGGCCACAGGAAACGTGGCCGAGGAATCGTCCGTTGTTTGTGCGTTGGCGTGGAGACTCGCTGGAGACGATTTTCGTCCACAGACCGAGACGTGATCGTGCGGACTGTACTTTTGGATTTTATTGCTAAACTTCTTTCGAACTTCTCTGTCCTGGCCTTCCCCCGTTCGGTGATTCAATCGGGCGCCCCGTCTAATGCCGTCTTCTTGACGCGACGCGACGTTCGCTCTTCCTCCGACCGAGTGTCCTCCCCTAAAATGGTAGCAGCAGCCAGCGCCATTGATGGGCACCGTAAAAAGGATGTCCGATCGGCCGGTGTTGCCGTGTGCGCGCGATAAACCATTTTGTTCCTCTAGCCCAGCCAAGAGAGCCAAGGGGTCAGGGGCGGGCGCGCCAGACCGAACGAGCGTTGGGTGAGCGTTTCTCGTAATTCGTGAAACCATAAACGCCGCGCGCCAGTGCCAATCTCAACCAAACCGAACGCAACCCAACCTCTTCCAAATCGAGCAGCAAAACCCATTAAGAGTTCCTGAAGTTTGTGTCTGCGGGTGTGCGGGTATGCGTGTGGGTGGTACGAACGATCCATACGGACACAGACTGGCACCAAGCGGTGCTCGCTAGCGGCGATCAGGGCGAGAACAACAGGATACCGAAGAAGGAGGAACAACCGGGGATCGGGCGATCGCCGTTCTGGCGACAAATCCTTGCAGAGCGCTGCGGAGCCGAAAGCCGATTAGGTTGGTCGCGATGTGTGAAGGGGTGTGTGCGGGTGGTGTGGTAGTAATGTATGCAAATCACCAATCCTTTTCGTCCGCGTGATCACTGCGCTGCAGGAATTATTCATTAGAGGTCGTCTCGCTCGAGCGAAGCTCCGTTCCGTCCGTTCTCGGGATACGTTGTGGATCTGCATTCGAGACACGGAACACGTGGGCGGATTCGGACTCGTCTTGCCCGGCAAAACACCCTCATCCATTGCTTGATTCGGTTCGCTGTGGACGGAATTCAGTTCGAGGATTGTTAGATTTTATATAAAAAAAAAGATATGATATTTTTTAATTAAAAATTTTAATTTAAACTTTTCATGGTCCTTATTTATGAAATATTCATTTATTTTGTAAGTAAAAAACATAAAAATTGAAATGACCATTCGCAGTTGGCAGTTCCTGCATTGCGCGTAGTAGCCACGAAGCTGCCACGAATACTAGATCGCAACGCAGCAAAGTGCTCTGAGCTACACACATAAACGTCAATGTCTATAATAAATCCTAGCCGCTCCTCGCTACACCAAACAACGATGAAGCGTACGGAAAGGCACCGAGCAGAGCATAAGGCCACACGCCACACAACTCATACGGTTCGCCAAGAATCGGCCACCGAACCACACTCCAGTGGCAGTTTCATTCGGCCCGTTTGCCTCGCAGTTCGAGAGCTCCAACTGCATAACCTTCGTGTGACTTTAGCGACTCCCCAAAAGGGAAGGAAGCTCATCTATCACCCGAAAACTCCCTGGCCTGCCATTCGTCCGTGTCCGTGTGTCCCGCGTCCATCCGCGATTCCCACTCCATTTCGAGTGTCTCCCTCGCGCCCGACAAGGGATGCGATGCCGCGACCGCCCTCCCCGTTTGGGATCCTCGTAAAACGATCGCGTCAGCGATCACCGGGGACTCGCGCAGCAAGGTTGCGCACGACGACGACGATGACGGCGTGCACACAAAAACACATGATGCGCTATATCAACAACAGCACACAGACGCAGACGCGCGTGGACACACTCGAAGTGGCCACGGCAGCAGCATAGGAAGGAAGAATGCGTTCCACTTGACGCAACCCGCTCCCAATCGTGCTGCGGCTTTGTTTTGCTCCCCCGGCTCGCCAGCGCAGCGAGCGTTCTCTTCGGCTACGATCGCTATTTCCTTTTCGCTCCCTCGCTCGGTGGCGTGTGATCTGTTCGATTCGAATCACTTCGCTTCGCTTCTCGAAATCCTTCCACCGCGACGCGTAACAGGCCTCCCAGGGACCTCCCCAACCCCTTCCGTTTGCACTGGTCCGTTTGCCGTTTTGCTTTTTGCACATCGCGATCGCCGATCGCCGAGACGGCGCGATCATCGCACCGTGGGTTCGTGTGTCCTCCCGAGCATCACGTCAGCCTACGCTTGGTTGTGTGGGTCCTGTGCACGCCATCGAAGTTGGCGTTGATGATGATGACGGTGGCGACGAAGACGAGCAGTAACGCAGTTGGCCGCGAATGACTCGAGTGTTTTCGTCAAGCAATATCCGAGAGGAAATCAAACAAACAAAAATGACCCCCACACGCCTCACACGCAGACAGAGCCATGGTCCCATCATCTTGGCTGGCGAGAATTCGAAATATCATTCGTCACGGCTCGTCCGCCCCGTGTCGCGCTTCGATGATTTCGGCTGCGCAATCTCCGTTTATCCTTCCAGCAGAAGGTTGAACGTATTTGGGGGGGGCTACCAGAACTGTTGTCAGTCTCGAGGAAGAAGAAAAGGAAGAAGGCAAATCCGACACCACAACCTACTCGCTATCGTTGTGCGCGAATCGGACAAACAGTATCGAAGCACAAGGATGGGCAGATTTGCTGAGATCATGCCAATCGTGGAACACGCACACCACTGTGTGCTTTGGTGCCCTTCCCATCCCTTCGTCCCGTGGACGGGGATGGGGTTGTTTCGTTAAGGGATGAATGTGCAAGAACGGTATGACGAATTTAATTTTTTGTTGGTTTTTTTGTTCCTGTTGGTTCTCTAAACAAGGTAGTGGCAAGAAGATGATGGCAGCAAATGGCAGTAGCTCATGGTGGTTGATAGCTTGGTTTATTTAAAAAGCAATTAATTACACAATTATCGTTACGAAACTAATGAGCGAGATCATCGGTTTAATTCGATCTTTTGTGATGCATTAAATGGGTATCCCGTATCCTTACATTCTCTGTTGTATTTTAACATAAACTAACATAGGACATTGAAGCAAAACACAGGTTGAGCCTTCCACATCATCCACGAAGACGTTGAATTGATCTTAATCAAAGGCAAACATGAAATCCAAAAGATGGGCCCATAAATGGATCCACGACCACAGCATCTCTGGCACCGAGAAATGAAGGTAATTTGTTGTGCCACTGCACACCGCCGTGTGCCTTTTTGACCGTTTTTAAACCGTGGCCGTCCGTTGCGCGTTAATTCACGCCACAACATCACACAACGGATGGCGGCGTGGCGGCGTAGTCGTCGATTCGTCATTCCATACAGGATGCCCGTTCATCGTTACCACCCGAAACCCCTTTTGTCCTGTGTCGCTGGGGCATCCTTTCATTGCCGGCAAGAAACAGAGAGAAAGAGAGACAATGCAGTGAGCTCCTTTTGTGGTTTTCGCTTTGCATTCGCACGCCACCACCACACGACGTCGTCCTCGTCGTCCTCGTCCTTGCCCTGGCTCTTCCCAGATTCTTCATCGCTGCGAGTCACTTTTCGAATTGCTTTCTGAACCCCTCTCTCTGCACGGGGACCGGAATCATGTCGCGATCCTGGCCCGGCGGTCTCTGCCCAGCTCCCTGGCACGATTCTTGCGAATCCTTTTTGACTCCCCGAGAGTTGGCGAGAGGTTGGAGGGTGTGGAGGCCGAGTTGGAGCTCGAGTTGCAGCGAACAATTCCTTTTCTTTCTCCGAGGACAACCCACGGACCAGAGCACGGAGACCCAGGTCCCAGGCGGCCACTTGCCCAAGACGGAAACGTGGCGTGGCGTGGTGTGGCGCGTGTTTTTATTTTATCTTTTTCACCCGGTGATTCCTTATTATTTCGGTTTTTGTTGTTCTCCGTCGCGTCCCTTTCGTCATTTTTGCTCGATACCCTTTTTTCCTGAGCTCCACGATCCATCCTTCGTCTTTCTGTCTCGCGATCGCTCCCCGTTGCAGATTGTTTGGCAGCTTCTTGCTGGCTCGCGTGTGGCTTTGTGGCAGCAGGAGTCACTTGTGGCCCCTTGTGATCGCCGTTTTTATGTTTGCTGGTGTGTCTTTATTTCCCCCTCTGGTAGATATGAAGAGGAGCGCCTCTTTTTTTTTATGTCGCATTCTCGGCCGCGGCGAATCGGTTATTTTGAATTCATCCTTTTTGGCGTCATTTTGAAGCCCGGTACAAGCTATGCTTGCTTGCTGGCTTTCGCTGTTTTGTTGCTTCGAACGGTTTTGTGGCTCTTTACGTTTATTTCCTTTCATTTTGATCGCGATGCAGCGTGAGTTGCAACATTAATTTTGTCTGTTCCCCGCACTGAATGGCTCTTAAAACCACCAAAAAAGGATCCTCGTCTTCTTCTCCCTGGAAAAAAATACAGGGTTATGGAGAACAGGTTTTATCGTGAGTAACGGCATCAGTGAGTGTGGGGTAGAGGATGTTTAAAGGATATTTATTGAGAGACTTTTAGTATTTAACTGACATTAATAGGGATGACCTTGTTAGGATAAAGATAATCCCCGTAAAACACAAAATGTAAAAAAAAAACAAAAAACATTAGTGAATTGAGCAACAGGATCACATGATAAGTTTGACCACCTCTTTTTTATGGAACTTGTTCCCTAGTCCGCCGCCAGCGTAGTATCTGCAAAGAGTCGCTACGTGGCAAAGGAAGGCCAAAAAAGAAAATATTCAATCACTCGAACAAAGGATCGAGGTCGACGATTGAGAAGAAAAAGAGCGCTTGGACTCCCTGGTCACCACAAATAGGAAAAACTGCGATCCTTCATCACTCGATCGTATCCCTCGAATCGCAACAAAAGGCAACTTCTGGCAGTAGTGATCACAACTATTGCTACACAGCTTCAACGATGGCGCCCTCCCTTTCCGTCCCGCATCGTGGCCTAGGTCGACTTGAAACCTCGCGAATCGAATCTCGGGGAGTCCTTGGAAACCTGAAAACCGTATCCAAGGGGCATCCATCGGCATCGGCAAGAGTCGAAGGGGGGAAGGAGGACGTTAAATTTTTATCTCGTTCCTTGAGTGCCTTTTTGCCGTTGACTTGCCAACGAACGGTCGCGTCACGTTACATGAAAATTGCGTTTTCTTTGTTCACGGCTTCGGCTTCCCGCGGGGCCAACCCCCGGGATCGTGTTTCCCCATTTTGCGCGAACGCGAACAAGGACTTGACTTGTGCTGCTGCTGCTGTTGCTGCTGGTGCGCTTGTGCCGGGAGGAGGATGCGATTAAAAATAAACCCACGAGACCGCGCATCACGTTGGTACACGTCGGTACGTCGGTTCCTCCAATCTACTTACTCCCTTGAAAGAACCCCCAGGAGCACAGACAAAACGATAACCTCAGCCTCTCTGCTCTCTCTCTCTCTCTGTCTCTCTATCTCTTGTTCTCTAGCTACTCCGAGTTGGAATGGAAAATACCAACGAGAAGAAGCGCCTTGTCTGGTCGCATCCCTCTGTTCGCTCTCTGTCTCCCGGTGAGGTTTGGATGCTGCTTATGATGATGCTTCTAGCGAAAATGATTTTACGATACGGCATGCGGTTGGTGCAAGGACAAACCAACGCCACGCCACACTAACGAGGGAACTCCAATTATACCCATTTACCCACCGTTCAGTGGGCAGAAGGAATCGTAAAGTTTTATTAGTGAAGTAATTAGATGTCGGCGCAATCGACCAATCGGCATCCCCGAGAGAGAGAGGAATCACTACTTCACTATCAGGACGGTTGAAGCTACCACTTAAGCCCTCCTCCTCCCCGCGCGGGCCGCTGGTGAGCGTACTAAACCTCGCCAATACCCTCCAGCACATGCGCATGGAGCACCGATTTCTGGGGAAGGCGAAAAAAGAGAGCGAAAGTGCAAGTTAAAGGGGGGGGCCAAGACCACACATCCTTGTCGTGAGGCCAGTCACTGTAATTCGTTTAAAAATAAACCGGCGGTCGGCATGATGATGGCCCCGAGGGTGCCGTACCGGGAGCAGCGTCAGGACACTGTTCGACGAGGACGTCTGTCCGTTGAGTCCACAAACACAACCACTCGGTTGGTGGACTCGGCAACAGGCGGCAGGGGACGTTGCTTTATCAGCGTGGATCGCGGATGACACAGCTGTGTGTTTGTTCGCTCCCATGCCTGGACGCTGTGGCTGTGTCTGTGTGTCTGTGTGCTTGGTGTGGTGACGAGACTCGCGGCTCTTATCAGTGGATGAGCGCATGCGCTGCTGCCACTCGATCTCGTCCGCGTCGTCGTCTCTTCTCGCGACGGGATGCGATTGTTGATTCTTGCGCTTCCCTTACTGCCGCCACCACCGTCATCTGTGCTACCCTTCCGTCCTCGGGGGGGTCCTCGTAAACGAGAGCATCATCGTCCGCGTCGTCGTTGGGACCACCGCGCACATCCTGCCTGCTTGCTGCTGCTGCTGCTGCTGGTGATCGCGAAGATCGAGGGAGCGAACGCAGGCGAACGAATGAACGCGCGTTCCCGTTGCTGCTCTCGGTCGGACGGTGCGGACGTTGCGATGTGTTGTGGCCTTCGAAGCTGCCGTCGCCACCGTGAACCGTGGTTGTTGTCCGTGAGTGCACGAGAGCAGGATAGAGGCGAGCACACAAAAGGGGAGAGAAAGAGAGCAAGAGAGGGGACGCAAGGTGCCGAGGGCCAGGGGGCATTGTGGGCAAATAAATTAAATGATTTCCTTTTTACCCCCGACGACGACCGCGACGGTGACGATGGTGACGATGGGACGATGCTGTTGCTGCTGCGCCTGTTGGTGATGATGCAAATGAAACGATGATCTGCTTGCTAGCTAGTCTTGAACGGTTACAGGCACAAGACAGGATACTCGTCGTTGCTGAGCAAAGCAAATTCCTTCCCGGTATCCTCCCCGGTGTATGCGCGTGTTTGCTCTACAGCCGAGTCGATGATCATCACAGCAGGCTGGCAGAAGGAAAAGGAACGGCAGGATGCCATACCAAACAAACGTCAAACGATGAACGTGACGCAATCGAGGCCGAAATAGCATCCCATCCCTGGGCAGCGTGGTTTCCTTGGATGGCCTCAAACACGCTACACGTCTTGCGTTTCAACACGCAGACACTGGCATTTGACAATTTGGCATTTGGCGGAGAGGCGCATCGTGCTCTCTAGTCCACCATTTTAGAAGGGCAGCTGGTGGGGACGGCTGCTCCAACAAGCGGCCATCAGGAATGCCTGCGTCTAGCTGTGGATGTGAGAGACTCCGCGGTTTAGCGGAGTGGATGCCTATAACAACATTTTTGTAGGATATTTAATCTTGATCCCTAATTCCTTTCTGGGGTTCCTAGATAACAGCTCGATAATTAATTTGACGTGTGGTACCTTACGAACAAATTATGTTATTTTATGGTAATTTCATGAAACAAATTATTGTTTATTTTGCTTCCAGAAACATCCTGCGTGATCTCATAAATTTTGTTATGTGAGAGTGAATGAAGATTCCATTCCAGAGTTCCATTAATCCATTCTCGTGCTCGTGATTGTGCTTGGAAAACCAACAAACCACCCCGTTTTGGTCATAAAACATCAACCACAGTCCACGCAAAAGGCTGGGATGAATCGATTCCATTCTTCTCTCCATGGAGTACAGACCCATGAAACGTTCGCGTTGATCATTCGCGATCGCAAGGTTCGTCGGATTTCGTCGCCAGGAAGAGAAGGAATAGAAGGAAAAGCGGCTCCAACCCATTCATTCCGCACCTCGCTATGAGGCAAATCTTCCCAGCGAAATGGTTCTTCTCCATCTGGAAATCGTATCCGCGAGCGAGACATAGAGCGAGCAAGACCAAGGGGGTTTAGCGGGTGGCCTAGAGGGAGGACTAGACGAGGCGAACTCGACAAACTCGCTCTCGCCAGCGCAACCACGGCAGTACAACGATCGTCCGTTTGGGGTGCAGGAAATTCACGCACACCAGTGCCACCAGCTTCCACCGTACCAGTGTTTATGCGTGTGGTGGAAACTGTGGGAGGGGAAGGAAATTGTCCTCCATCTCCCTTTCGCCCGCAAAGCCCGTTCTACCAACGATGGAAAACCCCTATCCAAAAAGGGATGATCGATGATTGTGATCGATTGACTTCGTTCCTCCGTTTTCCGGTTCAATCGGTGGCCAAGCAACCCCACTCTTAGCAGAAGGGGGGGTTCGCTGGTTGCTGGTACACATTTTCCTATGACGCACCGCTAGGCACCACGACCACAAACAGCGGAGCGGAACACGATCCCCACCGCTCGGATGTCGATGCTGCTGACGTTGGCTGGGGAACAGCCTGGGGGATGATGGTGCGCGTGCGAGAGAGGCACCACGCGAGCGATAGGATGCTGATCTCACTCGACTTCTGGCGCTTTGCGAGTTCGCAAGACATCGAGGATCTTTGAGGTGGCGGCTGCTGCCTACGACACGCGCACTGGATGGCCTTGGGGAGGGAGACTATTTATCGGTCGCACGTGCAATTGTGTGCGTGGCTAAAGGCCCCTGCAGGGCGCTGTTGTGGGTGCGAGAGCGAACATGCCAGCTTCTGAGACACGTTGCGCATTAGGTTCCTTTTGCTGAACGACAACGATGAGCAGCGGCGAGGCGCATCGGTTCTGCCTTTATGCGCCCGTGGCCTTGGCGCTGGCTACTGAGATGAGATGATCCGTACGATGACAGCACATTTTGCGTTTCCGCTGCCGCTTGCTGGATCCTGATGAGATCTAGTAGCCTGTGCAGCGTTAGTTGGCGCTGGTCTAATGTCAGTGAGTTGCTACGCCACTCCGAGAGAGCTGGGATGATCCTCTCGAACGATCGTGGAGGAGTTTGGGTTGGGGATGTCGAGAAAAACTCATGAAATCCATTGCACAGCGCCGGGGAGTGGGTGGAATGGTGGATATCGCGTGGAGGATTATTTTACCGAGAGAGAGAGAGAGAGAGAGACAGAGTGGCCGCCATGCGTGACGATCTCCGTCCTAGAGAAGCGCGAGAGCGCAGCTTTCAGCGAGAGTCGCGCGTTGGCAAGGCCCTGTCTCCGGTAGTAGTAGCAGGAACTAGGAATGGAATGAGAACGCAGCCGAGAGAGAAACTCTGGGAGTACGATGCGGAACGATGGATCAACCCCACAGCGGTGGACATGGCATATTCTGTCCTCTCCGGTGCTGCTGCTGCTGCTGCTGCTGCTGGAGCATCCGGAGTGGCCTACGTGCGTGCGGCCTGACACGGATACTGAACGAACACACACATACTGGGACATGTTGCACTTCTCGGGCACGGACCTCGAGCGTTAGATATCTCCAACCCCCCCGGGGAGGAGTTTTCTATGCGATGAAGGGGGTGAAGTCTCTCAGTTTCCCCCCTTTCAACATACTCATACAGTTACAGCAAGCCGTCCCCCCCGGGTTGCAGGCTGTGCATCCACGTCCGTTCCGTGGCCACTCGTGGCACACACCCAGACACACAAGCGCGCGCATACGAATGAATGTCGCCAAGTCGCCAGGCCCGTGAAACCCGTAAAAGGCCGCGCCCCAAAGGCATTTCACAGAGCTGCTCCGGAACAGGGGAATACTAACGAGCCAGGGGCGCTTGATGATCCTGCACAGACCGGTAGCTCGACGACGTTGCACATTAAAATGCAATCCCGGCGGTGAACAGGGAATAGGAATGTGAGAAACGCCAATTGAAGCATCCATTAGCTCGTCCGCGTTCAGGTAGCGATAGGCGAGCGTCTACAAGGAGCGTGTCTGAGTGTCATTCAACTCGGCAGACTTCGCTAGAACCGCTTAATTAAGGATAATTAGGACGGACCCTGAGGCATCTGGAGCGTGGCAGCGAACGGTTGGTTAATTGAATTCATATTTTCCTCCAGGAATCCAGGATCCTGATTTGGGTGAAACGAAACAAAGGACACAATGGGACGGCCACGATCGTTCTTCTGTCTACGAACTGATCGATTAGCGAAGGAAGAATGGCATGACGGGGGGGCTGATTGGGAAGGGTGCGAGTTGATTCCTTATTCCGCAACGTCACCATCACCACAAATCGTTGGGTGGAGTTCGTTTCGTCGTCCGCTAGTGTGTGCCACGCATACTAGCGAAGCAGGAGTAGGCTGCGCGTTCTAGCGGAACGGGGACCGCCGTTGCCATCGCCACCACAGCCGCCGCCACCGCCGCCGTGATTTTGCCGTGTTGTCCACCGCACAAAAGGAATCTCGGTGAAGCTCGCGCCCGCGAGAAAGAGAGAGAGCACGTACAAAGTGTGAGAGAGAGAGAGTGAGGGGGGGGACAACCCCGCGAGTGGGGAAGCGAGCAGCGATCGGGGCGATCGTCATCGGGTTCCCGAAGTCGCGCGTTCTCCAACTCTCGGAAGCTTCAAGGAATGCGCACACCACTCTAAGTAGGCGAGACGTACAGTGAGAGTGAGCGAGAAGGGCAACACGAAATAGGATGTATCGCAATGTGGGTGCGTTCAACCCTTCCTCACTCACTTCCACCTCATCTAATCGACAAAAAGGAGCTGCTGGCCACCCCACCCCCTTTAGTAGCCTTCCTTCAAGTGTGTGTGGTGGAATGTACGAGTGTGCGTCGCCATCCCCTTGAACGATCGCGCAAACCCCTCCACCACCTCCCCCGCCATCCACAGGCACCATCGGGAGCCGAGGATCGCCGAAGCGGCCCGAAGTGGTCGATTCCTCGAACGCGGATCCCGTCGCGAGAGAGCGAGAGCGAGCGACACAGTCCGTAAGCGCGTGCCAGAGTGAGAGAGAGAGAGGACCGGTGGCGAGAAGTCGAGAAGCTAAAATTACGCGCCGCGGTCGAAGTCGAAGTTCGGTCTTGGAAGCACGCGGTCACGTTCGTCCGTCCGTCCGTCCGTGTGCGCGCCCGCTGCAAACAACCCGCGGAAACGGTGAAAAAACGAGAGCGAACGGAGGAGTGGAAGAAGCAGAGTGTGGAGTGTGTGCCACATGCCCGGTTTTTCCTAGAGTGTAGATCACATCACCATTGGCGCAGTGTTGTCGGCGCCTTGGGAGCAACAGTAGAAGCAAATCCTCCCGCAGCACTTCACTTAAAACGTGTCCGAGTGTGCGTTGTGCCAGCCACCCCTCCCCGGAGCCAGGAGCAAACATTCTGAGTCAGCAGCGGCGGCCGGGCAAAGTGTCGTTCGCAGGCGCACAGCGATTATCGTCGGCAGAAGTGTTCCTGCATTCCTTGCCACCACACGCCTAGAGTGTGCCCGTGACCAGGAGGAGCAGAAAGATACAGTGTGTCTGTAGAGGAGGAAGGAGCGGCGAGATAGGAGTGTGTGCGATAAGGAGCAACCAAGGAAACAATCAGCGGAATTGTTGAAGAAAAAAGAATCCCAGCACCGTTTCTTGCATGTGTGCGGTTTTGTGTTGATACGTGCCCTCTGTGTATGATGTGTAAAAGCCGTGGTCACACTTTTTAAAAGGAAGTTTAAAGTGACCGGAAGTGTGTGGCTCTGTGTGTGCGAACGTTGGTCGCGACCGCGCCCTTCTACCACCAACAGCAGCAGCAGCAGCAGCAGCTATCCGCGTTGATCGCGCTAGTTACCACCGTATGTGTTAGTGTTTGTGGTGCGACGAATCCTGCCAGTGCCTGCTTTATCCCTCTTATCAGCATTTACCACGCGCAACTTGT
This sequence comes from Anopheles aquasalis, assembly GCF_943734665.1. Lineage (NCBI taxonomy): Eukaryota > Metazoa > Arthropoda > Insecta > Diptera > Culicidae > Anopheles > Anopheles aquasalis. The sequence continues at coordinate 18,397,522 of NC_064877.1, forward strand.
GGTGTGTTTGTGCGTGACCGAGTGTTTGTGTCCGGCAGAAGAAAAAAAAATCATTCCAGCAGTGGTGCGAGAGCGCGCAGCGGTATGTGATTTGCCCCGTTGGTAACCAACCCCCCTCTCGTGGGGTCCTGTGTCAAATTCTGTTCACACGCCCTCAAGAAGAGAGATTCGTGAGTGGAGCGCGTGGTGATATGTGGCGGCCGCTAAAGTGACCAGCGACGACGAGTGAGAGAAGAAAAGAGTTGATTTTGAAAATTGGCGCGAGCACCGCAGACCCACGCTGCTGTCGCTGTGACGCGATAACGCACGCTTCAACGCCGATAACGCGCGTCCGTGGTCAAGTATCCGTCGATATCCCTGTTGTGTGTCTCGCTCTGTGGAATGCTCTTTGTGTCGCGGTGTGAGCCAGTTTTGAGAGATCGAAAACAAGCCCTCAGTAGCCACAGGCGGTCACAGTTTTGAAGGAAGGATCCGGCTGACGAAATTCAACGCAACGCAACTTCAACAAACAGCAGTGGCAGCCGGCTCTTCGGAATATTTAGGTACGTGGCAGTTAGATTTTCCAACGCACACACTCGCACCGCGTCTGTGTGCGTATGTGTGTTCGCGCACTTATTAGTATACACCCAGTCAGCGCAACTCGGAACGCGGAACGCGGACTGCGGTTGCCGGGGATCGGTTTTGGGATGTGCGCCCTTTGTGTCTCTCTGAGGAAGGAAGGATTCGATAGAACGGTTTGTCTATTTTTGGAGTGTTTCCATCATCCCCTCACACGCATACATGCAAGAAAAACGTGGCCATCTTTTTGCCGCACCACGACGAGGGTTGCTGTGGTTGATCCTTTTTATTTGCAGTTTTCCGAATTTACGTCGCCATATTTGTTGGGTGACCGTGCACGCGCGAACACGGTTCGTTATCCAGTTTCACTCCGCACACTGTGCTCTGTGGCAAAGGCCGCCGTTTTTGTTCAAAGTTTTCCTGCGAAACTTTCTTTTCCCGCGCCATTGCGGTAGCTACGCCGCCATGAAGAATGGAATTGAAGGAACCCCGCGCCGTGGATAGGAAATCGTGCACCCAGCGTGCCACAAACAGAGGTCGCTAACCTCTTCCCCGTACCCACCCTCCTTCTCGCGCGGCACGAGAGTAGCGTTTTGGTTGGCCAGAAGAGGAAAAGAAGTGAACAGGGAGAAGGAAAAAGGTGGGGTTTCCGCATGCAGTCCTGTGAAAAAATCAAACGACGTAAGCAAAATACGCATTAACAAGTTTCTCGGGCTCGTTTGCTGATTCCGTTTTGTGTGGTTATATGTTGGCAGTGAGTGAGGCAATTACGCGAAGAATAGACTAATTAACTTTAGTTTTAGCTAAAACATACCAACACAGTATGCCCAGGATACTGGAACAGTTTTTCCAAAGGATACGGACGGATGGCCTGTAATTTGAGCCCTACCGTGCAACAGAGGAGACGACTCCGGGAACAACGAAGTTAATTTCCTGCCACGAAGAGGACGAAAAGCCCTGAATATACCGGATCCGAAGGATAACTATCGAATGACGAAACGTGAACACACGTGAAAAGTCCAATAGGTGGTCTGTCAGAGAGCGCGCCTGTCCGGTGGAAGCCTTTCAAGGACTCGCCTTGCACACTACGGACGTGGACACAAATCCCTTTTTTCTTCTTTTCTGCCGGCGTGCTGTGGCCACCGATGCCTGTAGTCCTACCATCATCACCATCATCATGGTCGTGGAAAAGGATATATCCAATTAGGAGACGGTCGCTGGCTTCGCTTTCGAGCTGCTAGTTGTTGGGCTTTGGCTTGGGCTGCCTCTGCAGGAAGTGTTATCCTCCGGCTCCTCCGCGGGGGCCACGTGAAACCACCTGGGCTGCCTCCACATCGTCCATCCAGATATCCTCATCGATTTGTGTGCCACCGAGAGGATCCTTGCTGAGAGAAGGAGAGTGAGAGGCCCCACAAAGGCAGCTAGCTTGGTCACATGGTGTCTGGAATAGTTGGTGGCAGCGACTACTGGTTGGGCTTCCCAAAGGGACACACCTGAACGTGTGTTGTGCCTTGTTGTAACGGCTGTAATTCTATCCTCTTTCAAGGACTTTTAGCGTCGGTGTTGTTCCGTTGATTGGAGGCTAGTCAGGAGGACGGCTAGAGTTTTCTGTCGGTCTATTTTTATACCGTTTGGAAATTATCATGCCCAGGTCTTCAGTGTAGGCGAAGTAATTGAATCATGAGAAACTCCTCTAATTTTTTGTTACTTCAAGTCATCAATCTACGTCTTGCGATCTGTTTATGATCGAGACTACCTGCTGTAGCTTTATAATTAGTAGAGAAGATTCCATTCCAAGCAATGACACAACATCTTACTCCTCCTCCTCCAGGTAGAAACAAAAGAATCAAGATTCCTTCATTTACATCAAACCGATAAGAAGACCTGCGTTGGAGGAGGATGTTGTGTGGTACTAGGTGGATCCCCCGAAAGCCCCCCCACTCGGCAAGCAAAAGCCATCCCATATCTGTGAGAACGTTTGAATGCTGCTGCATATGGCTGGGAATCACTGCAGTTGTTGTGGCGCACGAATGAAACACGTTTTGGAATCCTCTGCACTGAATGGTTACGAGGAAGGTGGGGGGAAGAAGGGAGTGTTGTATATCTTTATGCTGCGCTCCCACAGAAGATCCATTCGGTCGTCCTCCCTGCCTTCCACGAGAGGCACACGGACAGACGGACGCACGCTCAGGAGTGAGGTTGCGGTTTTCTGTTTTGGACGAACCAGCGACGAGGAGCTGGCGCGGCTCTGTTACGGGATCTTTCTCGATGCTCGAAGTCAACCAGAGGGCGAGAGAGAGAGAGAGAGTCAAGAGAGGTGGGGGGATCATCATGAATATCAAAGCAATAGGGTGCGGTGGTGGTGGTGGTGGTGGTGCTGAGTAGAAAATGGAATGGTTTCGAGTTTTGTCCGCACAATTTCCCAGACTGTTTGTGTATGTGTGTTTGTGGTGTGGGGATGCTGCATGATTGATGCCCTTTCTCTCTCACGGTTGGCCATGTTGCCCTCCTTTTAAAGTGGGGAGAAGGGGGGCCGTCAGGTTTTTTTTTCATGTTTTCCCGATAGAGAATAATAAGGATTCGTCTGGGTCGCCGAGAGCTCAGCGCCAATCGAGTAGTCTTCGAGAGCAGGTCTTGTCCTGACTGATCAAAAACCGATGTAGGCATTTCGTTTTCATGGCCTGCTAGTGATTGCTTGGTTGAAACTGTTAGTAAACACACTCCGGATCATTCGTTTACGAGCGATGGTTACCGAGTTCGGTCTTGCTTGGCTTGCTGTGCTGCCTACGAGTAGAAGTGAACGCAATAGACAGTAACAGTAGTATGTAGTAGTAATAGAGCTGGTGGTTTAATGGATATAATTGTGTGTGACATTTGCATTTGTGTAGAGCGGCAGCAGCAGGAGGGCGCCCGCATCGCGCATCGATGTACTTGGCCACTTTCAGAGAGGGAGCAAGAGACAGGAAGGAAGAAGAAGAAACACAGGGATGGAAGAACCTTGGGCCCCTCCGCTCACCGCGGTCGTAGGCGACTGGCTGGCATGAATGGGCTGTGGCTTCTCTCCCGCACCGCCTTCCCAACAACGGAAGTCACTAGCAAACGCCGACTGCGCGGAGTCAATTAATATTATGTTCCGGTGGGTGGACTCGCGACTCCGGCCGCGCACATGCGCACATTTAACGCGACAGCCACACGGAGAGATGGGCAGAAAATCATGAAAAAAATATCCTACCACCAACAGCAGAGCACACAAACACTCGGACGAACGACGTCCATTTTCCGGAAATGGGACGGCCAAACGCTTTCATCAAATGAGAAAGGGGTTACAATGGAGGGGTAGAGGGGTGTATGTGACTGTAAGAGAGAGGGAAGAGAGAGAGGGGTGGTTGCACAGTTTTTCCTTCACTTCCTGTCGCTTTTCTCTTTTTCCGTTTTCTGCGCTCGCTCCTCAACACAACCCCCCGGCCGGGGATATCGCTTGCTCGCTCACTCGCACACTGTGCTCACCAATTGTGAGGCAACTACATCCCCCCAACTCTCGCCGCCCACCCAATCCACCTCATCCTCACCCCCTGTACTATCTATCGCTCGCTGGACCTTTACTGGAGAGCACCGCGAAGAGGACAGCATCATTAAGTTGTGTGCGCGCCCCCTCTGTCGAAGGCACAAGAGAGCGAGAGACCGCGGGGACTGCATAAGGAGGAGTGCGAGAGAGAGAGAGAGAGAGCGTTTGCTCGTCCGTTTGCTCTCACTCCTCACCCCTTTTTTCTCGCAACCAACCACCATCATCCCCGCTTGTGTGTCCCGTCCACGGGGATTTGGTTCGCGTTGTTGGATTGGTTTTTGATGTGTGGTGGAGGTTGCTGGTTGGGTTGGGAAAACCCAGGCAAGCGGAAAATACAAAATGGCGCCCCTGTTGCATCCAGGGCTCTTCGATATTTGGTGTCCCTTCGTCTCATGGACAGCGTTTAATTCGTATAATCAATGTTGGCTCTAAGGAAGAGACTCTCCAAACTCACAATGGCACAGTGATGATCCTGATTTTATTTGACTGGAAAAGCTTCTTCACCAACGATTTGCCACCGGGGTAGACTCCATGAAGTGATTGTGTTCCATCAACCTCTAGTTGAGAGTTGATCTCGTTAAAAAAAATGAAGAAGAAGTGACGAGTTGAAGAAGATCGACGAACGGTGCCGTGGGAGAGCCTTTTTTCTATCCAACACAAAGCCCCTGCACCCGTCTATTGTGCTTGCACCGTTGTGAGGCTGGAACAATCTCGTATTTCCATCGCCATCGCAACGCCATCGCCGTTGAGATCCGTTTGGTTACTTGGATATCTGCCACGCCGCGGTTTTGGGATGTGGTTCCCAAGTAACGACAAAGCTGCTGTTGCTGCTGCTGCTGCTGCTACTGCATCCTGGTTTGTACAAAGTAGGAAATTAATTGCTTCCAGTAATCGGTTAGAATGAAGTGTGCGTGCCTCCTCGTTCTCCTGCCATTACCTAATCGATACCTGAGTTCTAGGAGAAAACCGAAGCAGTGGCTATATTATGTAACTAAATACTGGGTTCTGTACATTATATACGGATGAATGAGTTTAATTTTCCCGACAAGAAACAGAGCGAGCCCTATAATGAACCGATATTCTATACAAGGAGCTGTACTAGGAATTGGTCCTCGAAGAAGTGTCTGGATTTTACCACACTGGCCGCACTGGAATGTCACTGAAGTGTCGTCGTCGAAGTGTTACTCAATCATTTTTTTCCAATGGGTTTTCCCGGATTTCGCATCAAGTCCGGAGATCCTCGGCACTCGGAGCTAAATACAAAGGGTTATATCCAACGTACGCGAGTTGTGCTCTTCTTCCGTCGGCCGAATCATCTTCGTTCTGATGATGCCGCAAATCGGCGTAATTTTTTTTTGAGATAAAAGCGCGTTAGCGTCATCATCCCACCTACTCTCCTGGGCGCACATTCACTAGCATACAAAACACCCACATCCACGGTACAGCTAAGCGATTGCGAGGTGAGTCCTACACCTACTACCTAGTACTAGGCTACTACTACCACTAACCAAGCGTGGTTTCTCTCCAGCAGAGGAAGGGAGAGGGTCCCTGTAGCAGCAAACACAAGTGGTGTGGAGCTACAACTCCTACAACTCCTACTACTCCCAGACCTGGCACCATCAACTCTCCCTACATTGGCCTGGCTACTGCTGCCCACCCCTTTTGGTTGGAGTTTGTTGTGTTGCGGAGTGGTGGTGGAGAGCACAGCGTGTTGCTGGTGTTGTGTCGCGACTGTGGAGTGTGGTTATTGCGGTTTACGAAGGTGTACGCGGTGGGTGCCTGTGTTGGTTTGGCTCCCCAAGTTAATGCCAGCGAAGAGAGCGACCGACCAACCAACAACGCCGCCATCGCTCTCGTGATGTTCCGGGAGGAGGCCAACCTAAAACGCCATCCCGCTCACTTCAAACCCCCTATGCACCGTTTAGGGCACCCTTGTCTATGATATGGTATGCTATGGTGTGCAACCCCCCCTGATGGTGGATTGTATTCGTTCGTTCGTTCGTTCGTTCGTTCGTAGCATCATTGAGATGCGCCAAGTGTTGTGGAGTTTCTGGCGTAGGCAACTTGATTGAACCTAGAGCTCTCAAACGGGATACTCCTCTCCATTCTTCTTCCGGGAGTCCTCTGTAGCAGTGGATCTTCTGTAGATCTTGATCAGTTCGTAAAACGATGTCCTCGGACCCGGATCACGGCCACAATATAGAGATTTACATTTTCGGACAGCTATTTCCGACCACCACAAAACCACAAGACGCGCGAGGAAGCCAATAAGCGAGAGAGGAGCTCTCTGATGGCGTGCGTGCGTTTGTTGGCGCCTGCCCTTTATGGTAAAGTGCCTCGGACGGAACTCGGCATTAGAATATGCATATGAGAAGAAGGAGGGGGAGGATTGGGTGGGAGTTTACCCACCCACCCACTAAAGCCTCGAACTCGTAGATCGCTGATGGGTTAGCTAGTAGGTTGGCCAACAACACTTAATCCCCGTCCGCCGTCATCGTCTCGTCGTTAGCACAGCATTCGAAGCATTCCTCTAGAGAGCGCCTGGTGACAGCGCCTGTCCGTGTCCGTGTCCGTGTGTCCGTGTGTATGTGGGAGTAGAAGTGGTGGTTGCGTGTTGCAGCACTAAACGTGGCAAGAAGCACAGCAGAAGGAGGAGGTAATGGTGTGAGGTTGGTGCCCACTCATATCCGTTCTGCCGCTGCCGCGAGGTCTCACACCGGCAAGGTTATTACGCCGTCTCTATAGCGACCAGTGGAAGGATCAAATCCGATCCAGCTGATTCTAGATGAGACAGAGAGGGAGAATTAATGAGGAAGAAGCAACTGCCACCTCCAGACCGTACCAATTAACTTCCTCAAAATGATTCTTCAGTTAATTGACTTGTTGTGACTTACCATCGAAGTCCTCTGTTGTGGAGGATGATTCTCTACAAACTAGAGTGGCTCGATCATCGCGACGATCCACATTATTCGCATTTTCTGTATCGCGTGCACATCATGCAGAGATCGGGGCTCCGTTGTAAGAGCGATCAAACTACTACTGTTGATGCTACCGCACTGCTGGTAGTGTGGTAAGGGTTGTTTTGGATTTTCACGTTTCGTTTCTCTCGCTCTCTCGCTGTCAAGAGGGAGCACAAAAGGGGGGAGCAACGGAGCATCAACGTCACGCAAGCCACGCTTCTGAATGCTGCCGCTTGTTATTATGACATCGCAGTTTCTCGCGAGAGAGTGAGCAAGAAAGAGAGAGGGAGCAAATGTACGAAAGATCATCGTTGTTGGAGCGATCGTGTGTTTGCGAACGATTAAAAAGCCGCTGGCGGACAATCGTTGCTGGTGGTGGTGTTGGTTGATGCAGTA
>NC_064877.1:18410000-18422500 GCF_943734665.1 Anopheles aquasalis
AAACTAACTCGAAATTGAATCATTTACGCTAGAGAGAAGACAGCTGAAGCGGTTGGGGAGTAGGATATTTGTGTATATCGCTTTGTATTATACTTGTATATTTGTACGTGTCCCTTTGTCCTGTTTATTCCTCCTTACATCCTCATTTGTACTTCTTATTTCATTTACCTCTTGTCGCTGGTCATGTTATCCCGCTGATTCCGCCTCTGCACTGGTTATCCTTATGTTTTGTGTTTGTCCTTTCATTGATTCACTGTGTCTTAAAATAAGAAGAATAACGTCAGAACTGGACTTACTCGTGTATCTGTGGTTTTGTTTTTGTGAATGTTAATGTACTAATTGATGTTTTTATATACCGTTCTTCTTTTAGACTCGAAAGATTCATTCGCAGAGGAGGAAAACTACCTCACAATGGAGGGCAGCGCATCTGGCGATGAGGAAGCAGAAGATGAAGAGGAGGATGCCGGTGAGGATTCGTACGAGGAGCGGGAGCTGAACTCGAGTTTAATGGAACCGCAGCTACTGCTAGATGAGTTTGATGAACCGGTGGAGTTTAAATTTGATCCGCGCACCGATAGTGGCGCTATCGATTCGACGACGACCAACAGCGGTAGCTATCTCCAACCGCTACCCGGAAAGGCAGGTGGTCTGAAGGTGGGTGGCTCGTCGGGTGAATCGGCCGCGGGTACGCCGACCCGCATGCCCCAAATTTCCGTTGTCCCGACGACTGCGCTCCAAATACCGAAACTGGCCCCACTGACCCCCGGTGCTACCGCCGGTTTCCTCAGCGGAAACACCAAATCCATGCCGCGGCTACACAAACGGCAGCGATTGTTGGCACCAAAGAAACCGAACGGTATGACAACTACGCAAACGATCCTCAACAATTTGAACAACAATCTGAACGAAAGCCTTATCTCAACCTCATCGAATTCCGCCGCAGCAACGGCTGGCGGGGCTGGCGATGCGACTAGTGCGGCTGGAATGCAAATTTCCAATGTCCTATCGGGTATCGGATCGTTCGAAGATATGTTCGCGAATAGCGTGCTGCGATCGTCAAGTCCTCGCTCCAACTCGAACTCACCCTCGGTCAAGAGCGGCAGTGGTGGTAATGGTGGTGGCGCTGGAGGTGGTGATGGTTCCCGGCCGCATAAGTACGCCGTAATCGACGACACCGAGGGCAGCGTGCGCGATTTCTGTAGCAAGGAGGGCGACCATGTATACCGGTGCAAGGTGTGCCTGCGTGTGTATACGCACATCAGCAACTTCTGCCGGCACTACGTCACCTCGCATAAGCGCAACGTGAAGGTTTACCCGTGCCCTTACTGCTTGAAGGAGTTCACGCGTAAGGACAACATGACGGCGCACGTTAAGATCATTCACAAGCAGGAGTACGCTCAGCACACGACTAGTGCCGGTGGTACCTCACCGGCTAGTGGCCTCTCCCGGGGTGAAGAATCCAATTCAAGCTTTAGCTTAATGGGAAGCGGCAGCGGTAAGGAGGCAGCCAATGGTGGTACTAATTCGACGGCAGCAACAGGTTTCATTGCGGTTGCGAATGCGGTCGGTTTGCAGCCGAAATCGGGAGCCACTGGTGGTGGTTCAAGCATACGAATCGTATTTCCGTCACTGCCTGGAGCGATCTCGTCGAGTGGTGGTGCTGCTGCGGCAGCAGCCAGTGATCAACTGACAGCAACTGCGGCAGGGTCGCCCGGAGCAATCACCATCAAGAAGGAATTCCCCGACAAACCCTCGTCGGGCGCTAACTCGCCCACCGGTTCCGTCTCGTCCAGTTCCTCTTCGGGTATCACAGCAAAACAACAGGCAACGGCTACTGTCAGCCAGTAGAGTAGAGGCGGCGGGGTAGGCAGCTTTTAGACCGTACCATCCCCCAAAAATAACACCCGATTCATCCCGAATTCCAATGCAAATCTCATACTACAAACACACAAACTACCTTTGTGTAGGGAATGAAAGAGAGATAGAGAGAGCGCGCGCTGGAGATACAGCACAATGATACGATCGACCAAAAGAGGCTATCCGTTATTTAGAGAATGTAAAGAGCTACATGAGCCACAACATGAGCACATTGTACATTACCACTGGACTCACGATTACTAACATTATCAATTGTGTTGCAACATAAGCATCGCTTCTGCTGGCAAAACTCTTACAACACAAAACACAACAAAAATCTCACCATCTAGCCTGGTGCCTTGTGAGAAAATAATCATTCCTTCAAAAGGGTATTTTCGGTGAGTGCTTATGCCACCTCACAAACCTACCAAGACTTCTTGTTTCTTTGAAGGTACAATTACCTTTGCGCAAGATCAGATGAAATCGACCGGCGTGTACGGAGTTCGCACGAGGCATGATCGTCAAAAAAACATTATTTTAATTTGTGTCTTTTTTGTGGTTTAGTTTGTGTTGGTCAGTCCAAGACTTTTCGAAAAAGCAAGAATATGAAAAAGAGCTAAATCGATTATAAATGTATAAATGCTAAGAATTTTGCGATCATTTTCGTTGTGTGTGCAGCAGAAGGAGCAAGGTAGATGGTTAATGGTGGATTGTAGCGACGAGCTGCAGGATTCATTTATGAATTGCAATTTAATCTGCGCTCATCGAATGGCACTGTAAATAGTTGATGAAGATTGTGCCGAGCGCACCGATGAAACGACACAAAACAATACTTATAGGCATTTCTAGCGGTAATTAAACGTAACCTTATTTTAGTTTCGTTATATTTTGTACATGATATCCTTGTTCGTCCGCGCGACAACCAAACTCGCAAGACACACAACCATAAGTCACACAAGTCTTCCTCCGCAAAAGAGTAAACACACCCAAGCTAGGAGCAACAGGTCAGACAACCGGCGCAGTCGCTCATACCCACATGGGATGGGCACACGCTGCTGGGTTGGTAAGCCTTTGATAGCCGATGCTGTGTGCCGTTAAACCAAACGAATACTTTTTGTTTTGTTTTTCGATTGGATTTTAGTTTGTTAACTTTTTTTTGCAAACAAGAAAAAGAATCGACATAAGAAATATTTAATTAGTGGTGTAAGGGTAATTCATTCTCTGTGTGTTGCAGTAGTACAGTTTAATATTCCTTCATTTTAATCATTTCTGTCTGTTTTCCTTTGTGTCTTTATTTGTTAATTATTTATAACGTCGATTCCCTTTCTGTTATTATTTCTCTTTCTTTTGTTTGTGTTGTTGCAAGCGATCTTCTTTTTGTTCTGTCTGTTTCTTCCTCATCATCGCCGTCCCACTTTGCGTTTTAAGTAGCGCATTCAGAGCATTTATCTGTTCTTGTGGGTCTTATTATTTTTAATTTTATTTTAAATTCGAGGCTCCAATGCGATGCTGTTTATTAGTTACCAAAAACGAACTGCACTACACACTGTATGTATAGAAGTATGCAAAGATATATAATTACAATGGCACATGAAAACGTGGATTGATAGTATTTCCGTGTCTAGCAGAAGATCTCACCCCACCTTAGTGTCACGAAGCTTAGATCCCTTGTATTCCCATCCCTTCCCCACTCTCGTCTTATAATCTAGATTTTACTGGTCTTAGTTAAGCTATACGAGGGACATGCATTCGCAGGTTTGTGAGCAAACGAATCAAAATTGCGTTGAAACGAAAAGAGAATAAATCCCAAAACATATGTATATGCCTAGATGAGAATACACTTTTTAATGGTTTTTTAGCGGTAAAACGACAGAAACAAGTCTGATAAGATAGAATCAAAGAGCGCGCACTCCAGCACGCCTGGTTGGTTTAGGTGTAGGTTTTTACTGTCATAAGGAGATGGATAGTCGATAAGGTTCGGCTAGAAAGTAAGCAAAACACCATATGGTACGTGTGTTTTTGTAATTCTTGTCGCTACAGATCCACCAATCTATCTGCGAATGATCGGCTACTCACACAGGCAGCACATACGCAGATCGTAACTGTTTGGGACTGAAGCAGGACTAAAATTGGAAATGGTCAATCCAAGAATGAAAGTAAGCCGCAAATACAGCGCGAAGAAAGAAAGGAAGACACTTTTACTATTAAATTTTATTATTACCATCTATTCCTATTGTAAGGTCTGTTTTGTTCCAGAAACTGGGAAAACCAATAGCACGTAAGGTGGAATTATAAGATGCAACTAACGAGAGAGCGAGAGAGTTAGGCCAGCCTAATTGGGACAATGTTTAGCATTGTAAATTAGAATGAATAGTATTTATACAAAATGGAAACGATACACTGACACATACACACATACCTCTAATCCTTAATCTCCTGTATCGAGCAGCATTACCAGAAGCAAAAGGTTTTTCTTTGTTTGTTTGTGTATTTTTATGTATGTTCTTGCTCTAGTTCATCTATGAACTATCGCCCAAAGTGCGCGCACAGTTAGTCTCACAGATTGTTGGTTTTATGTGTTTATTCAATTCAACCGGGAACGATGCAACGACCAATTGAGGCGAATTCTGGCGGTTCATAAGTGCAACACAAATGTTTCGTTGCCGTAGTGCAACAGTTGCATAAACTGTCTCACGAAGCGTTTTCAGCTATCCTGCTAGTGTATTTTATTGATTGTCTGTTTCCTTCAACTGAAAGACAAGAGTGTCTGTTGCCGTCTCACCATGCAATTTGCAACCTATTCTAGTTTGTTCGAGTAACAGTTTCATTTACTTTCGTGCACCATCATATGTTTAGAGACTTGTTTTTGTAATATAAACCACATCTAGCGTATGGCACCGTATAGAAACAATAGAAGAGTGTCACAATTGACACTCTTTCTCTCTATCACTAGAACATTTCCGTCGATGGCTTTGTAGGGCATCGATGTGCACAATCGACAATGCTTAAACGCACTCACTCACTCACTGACACAAACACGAACCCCGATAGCTAGTGCAATTTTAATGGTATAAGTAGTATTCCGGTTGAGGTGGCAAAGGGAAACAGAAAAACACCGCCACGGCGACTGTAACTGCGCCAAGGGTGCAATTTTATTCCGGGCCGTGATGGGTTCTCGATTGTGTAGTAAAGGAAATGCGTTTATGAAACAGAGAGAAGATGAGAGAATGATCGTTCATCGAAAGATTGCCGTGATCCAGCATTGCCTGCAAACGAAAAGCATTTATTCATTATAGCTCGTTACAATTGGTCTTTGTACAATTGGTTGGACGCCAACAACCACCTATTCAACTCCGTTCCTGGCCTGCAGGATACTGATGGCTGATATAGCCATTGCTAAGGGAAAGAAAGCGTACGTGTTGCAAACAACAAAGTGTGAAGTGTGTCTATGAATTACAAGACATGAAACAGGATAAATCAAAGCACTAACTAGGGAAGAGCCCCCACATTTGTTAATACTGATGAGGAGCAGTCGAAAATGAATTATTAACTAGCGAGTATAGTAGGATAAATACACAAAGAAAAGAATCACCAAAAGAAACTAAATAAATAACACAATTGTACGCACAGACTTATTAAACCTATTCTTCGATGTATATGTTTTCAATTGTTTTTTTTTTTCACTATTGCCGTTGTTTCTCTCCACCATTTTTATTGCTACATTTACTGCTTCCGAACTGAGTTCATTGAAAAGTGCGTGGTCTGTAGGGCCAGAAGTGCTCTACCTTGCTTACGGTTGCAAAAGCAAAAGAGAGTTGTTAGTACTTGCGCAATTAGAGACGATAGTATGCCGCAAATACGTTAGAAATATGATTTTAACTATCTTTTTGCTAATGTAAACAACATGTATTTCTAATTCCGGTGATCCTAGTGCGAACCAAAAACGGCGCACAGCGGGAACAACGGTCATTTATATTTAAAGACGATAGAGGTGCACTAACTGTGAATATTGGAATTGAACACAATAAATAAAATGAAAATTGTTTCAAAATTACTCTGGCGATGCGTTGGACTTACTTTTTCCTTGTTCCTTGTTTCTGCACCTTGTGCTGGCAACGTTTGCAGGGTTGTTAATGGTTTGAGTTTTGAGTGCATTTCTTCCAAATACTGTTGCATTGCATAATGAATTATCCTATTTGCTAACTAATGTACTTTTGCTGCCTTCTACAGATGCTCTGATGCTGCCAAAGATCCTTGAAGGAACTATCGTTTCGATCGTTGCCACTGACGATGAAATCGACGAGGAAGACGAGAGTATGGATCTGATCGCCGAGTCAGTCGCATCAAACATTGAGCCCCAGGACGCGGACCTATCACCGAACAGTGCTGGAAAGGAAGAAGAATTGTATCCGCGTTGCTTTGCGCTGCTAAGGGAGTTACAAGAGGGTAACCGCTTGCAAGAGTTAACGATTATCGATCGTGGACGAGGCTTCTACGATGAGCGTGTGGTACTGGATAACGGAAAAGAGCTCATCAAGCATGAAATACCTTTGAGTGGATTACCTAGCGACGATGGTGAAGAAACGATCGAGTTGCTTCCGCTTGAATATGAAATACCGGCGTGCAGCGGCCTGTTGCATCCAACTGTGGATCACAGCACATCTCCCCTCGATCAGCATCATGGTAACGATGAGCAGCAAAATGACAGTGGCGTGGTCTCTTGCGCTGTTCAACGTCGTACCCGCCGAAAGCCATACTCATCAGAGGATGATCCTGCTGAAGCACTAACGGAGATGTCCGTTCGAGGTCTAGATCTGTTTCGATACGCAGCGAAGCAATCCAACGGGCAGATCCAGTGTAATGAGTGTTTGAAGAAGGGAGAATACAAGACGTTTAAAAATAAGTACAGCTTCCAGCGACACGCCTTCCTCTATCACGAAGGCACCCAACGGAAAGTGTTCCCGTGCTCGCTGTGCGATAAAACGTTTTCCCGTCCGGACAAGATGAAGAATCATCAGCGCACAGCCCACGGAGTTCCAGCGATCAACTGCAATGTAGAGACCACCTCAACCCAGCAGGGACAGTTTTGTGGTACACCAGAGGTAGGCGCTGAGACGTCGCGCAACCAGAAGATGCATTGGCCGCAACAGTTGATTGAACAGCCACGAGCTGGACAGTCACTGCTGAGGCAAGATTGCCGGTCCGTACCGCAAACGGGAATAGACAACGCAATCGAAATCCGTCGTCTAAAGCAGGAGCAGGATGTGCTAAGGATAAGAAGTGTGGTCAGTAACATGAGCCTTCGTCAACTACAAGATATACAGCGGCAGCAAGACTTGTACCAGCAACACATGCAACATGCAGCATACTAAACGGCGGTCAGTTCCGAAAAAAATTTTGTTTTCACGTCAAACATGAACCACAATGTGTTTGCCCTGATGTGCCATGTGGAAGCATTTTCAAAGCCCTTCGATTGTTTCCTTTTTTACCTTTATTGCAATTTTTTCCTTTTTTTATATTTGCAAATATCCTTTTTATATTTAATTGATTATTGCTTAATTGAAACGTTTATTATATGATTACTGCTGAAATGGACACGGAAATGTTTTTTCGTGGTTTGGTGGTAACTCCATTGGTTTGCCACTTTACTATACACTATAAACCAGTTAAACAAACCAGTGATGAATTAGAAAGAACAGAAAAACAAGCACCAGAAGTGCGAGAAGATAGAAGCGATGCACTCCATCTGCTATAGTTTGTAAAGCATGCCATCTGCTCATATAAGAGCGTCTATGCTAAATAAGCAAGGGTTTTCATTTGGTATTTGTTTTTTTAAATTTGATCTCAATCTTAAGTTTACTGTTTCATGAAATGCCTTCAGGTATTATTGACCTTTGTCAAACCATATAAGGGTTTTCGAAGGCTTATAAAGTGTTAAAAACTTGCAGATTCCTTTTTTTGTCAGGAGAGTTAAATGAAAAGCAGTTGGACGTAGTCCAACCATGAGCAACTAGCGAGCGAGACGCACACAGATAACGCAGAGAGCACAGACTAACGAATGTCATGATATTTTCTTCATAATCTCACTATGTGTAAGATAAGCAGTCAGCTGAAAGCAAAAAGAGTGTCATACGACATTTAGTCTGAATCTGATGATCTAAATGTTCAGAATAGGAATTGAGAAATACTTCGCGATTGAATTGTAATACTCTCAGAACGTGAAAATAAAACGGCGTTACAAATGGACTTATCACACTGAATTGACAAGCTACAGCATTATGTTAAAAACAAAATTGTCTTTCGCATTCAATATTCAACTATTTGCAGGGATTTACCTTACCGTCATGGACACACTTGTTACCGGTTTTGTATGAAAATTAACCCAACGTTTCCAACACTTGAGGCGAGAACTGCAATTATCATAAACTAGCAAAGACCATCGATCCATCGATAGCTCGGTTTCTCGGGGGCCGAATCGATGCGTTCGTTGGTACATGGAACGGATCGGTTCCGTCTGCAGCGGTGCACCAAATGATGGGAAATTCCCGTGATTTAACCAGATCGTCCGCCTATCGTTAGCCCGCGCCAGTACCAGCCAGTAGCAGTAGCCTGAGGGCTGTTTGTGGTGGTTTGCGGAACGGTCCGTCACGGTCAGGTCACTAGCGGGTGCGGCGAGACGGCAAATTACCTCCGGAGCCTGTCGAACGAGCTACGGGCGGTGCACTATGTCGGGCAAAACAACAAATCGTTGAGAATCTATTTCATCGGGACAATACATGGTGCTGTGGCTGCACGAATGAGCCGGCATGATCGCGCACAGCGTACACTTATCAATGCAGATCGGGATTCTTACTGACAAGACAAGTACTCACACGTTTTCAGGTCGAGGAATTCCGCCGGGCCCCTTCATAAAGGTACCACGAAGGGCCAGTGGGTCGATTGAGGGTAGAGAGGCGGGTCGGATCAGGTGTTTAGTTAAAATGTTTTCGTGTTTTTTGCTTTATTGCGGCCATAAATTTTTCAAAACCGTCATCGATCCATTTGGGGAGGAGCCTTTTCACTGCTTCTGCCAACGTTTTGTGAGGTGAGAAGAATATAAATTGAGCCCCATTAATATGTCTTTATAGTATCAAGTAGATCTAGACGATTCAAGCATTTGAAATAAACCTATTCGATCGTTTGTTGAGCCTGGTTGAGGTTTCTTGCATCGAGTCTATCTTATTTGACTATTTTTGATTCGCCATTCTGCAAATCAGATTTATTCTTTTCCTCTGAGTTATTAATTTACGCTCGTTAAACTCGTGCATCTGCCAGCTACCTAGCGAAAGATGATACAATTAAAACAAATAACAGGCCTAAAACATGAATCATGATCTTGCCTAACGATACTGATAGAACTAGTGGAACGAGGGAATCAAAATAAACAAGCAGAATGGGTAGCAGAGGTGGTCGCCAGTTCCCAGGTGGTTCTCGTGTCCTTCTACTACACGACAAATAGGTGAATGAAGGTGAAACATTAATTTCAGTTTTGCTTTCCTGATGCAGCTAATGTTCTTAACCCGGTGCACGTTTAATCCTGTTGGAAGTATGATGTTTGGCGTGAGCGGGTACTACCAAGCTACCTCATTCTCTACGGCGAGACAGGTATCTCACCTACTGGAGGTAAAGAATCGAAGTCAAAACAAAAAGAAAACTTTTTCTCGCTCTATTTGTTTTACTTACTGTTCGTACGAGCATGCTGTCTCATATGATCGCCAGCGACCAAGCTTCGGGACGGTCTCCTGCGCCAATACCTGATCCAGGACTTTAAAACTGGTCTGAAAGTAACTTGGAAGCATCAGTCATCGATCAACGGTCCTTGTTTGCAGTTGCTCCGGTCTCTACAAGCCACGTTCATCAAGCCACGTGTTCTATACGATCCTTATTTACCGCCAACTGATAACAGAGCAGAACCTGAGAAAGATGTCGAAATCAACGAGCTTCCAACGTTCGTCGCCACTGCGTATTCCGGTGAAACCGTGCAAGAAGCAGCCGATGAAGCATCACTCCAGCGGTGTTGGAGGGGACGCTGTCCCTCAGGCGGCCAGACAACTGCTTCGGTCACTGCATAATAACGATCGACGAAACTCGATCGTGTCCCGCATCAGCATCGGTCGAACCGTACACCAGACCGCCTGCCTGCTCGACCAATCCTGTATGGACCAGTTCGACGACAGCTTCAGCCTGGAGATGGACTGTACCGCACCGTTAACACCCCGCCGATCACCCCACCTGAAGCGTCGTGCCTCGATTTCGCTGCTCAGAAAAACTCTCAAGGCAACAAGTGTCGGCGTGACTACAAACCGGCCGACCGGTGAGTACAGTGAGTTGGCAACAGTATCCCGCAAAAAGGCTACCAGTGTCCGGAAGCGAATGCTGGGCACGATTCGCAAGGTGTTCCAGGGGCGATCACGTCCGGGGTACAGCAAACTGTAAAGCAAATCACGTGAATTATGCACAGCATCGTGTGCAGCACACACCGACCCGGAGAATCGGCAGCCGGGCGGATGGTTTCTACTGTGATAGTGGTTAAGTTAGAAGAATAATTTATTGTATTGCACCGATAAGGAGGTAAGCATCTGGAAGGGATCACTGCCGGCATAGAAATCGCGAACATTTATTTGATACAAAACGTATTAAAATTTAACATATTTTGGAGATGAAAAACGAATAAAATTATACAAAAGTTCTACATTACATATTGCTTGTTTTAATCTCGATATTCCCGGACCGATAGAGTGGGAAAAATGGAATAAATTCGAATTGATTGAATTCACGTGTTCCGAGGGTGCACGCAATCCGGCGAGCCGGTGGGAAACGCGCCAAAGGCTTCCATAAAAAGCGCGCCGCTGGGGGTATTCGCGTTGTCACTTGTGCGCTGCCGTCTTTGACGTTTCGTTTGTTTTCATTCGAACTCAGCATGCCGTTTTAGCAGAAGGACTGCAAGGACTTTCTCGGTGAAATCCGTTGAATCGCAAGGACACGGGGCTGGTCGGTGGCGATCAGTGAATAAATCCTTCCAAAAATGGAGCTGGAAGAGGCCACCATGATTACGCCGTTGGCTGGGCCACGGCTATACTGGACTGCACTAACGGTAAGTATGCTCATCCGGTTTATGGTGACAAAAGTGTTAAATTCTTCTTTACTCACTCTCTCTCTGTCTTTCTCGATTAGGCCGGAGGTGTCGCAGGGCTAGTGGTAGACGTTGCCTTGTTTCCGATCGATACGATAAAAACGCGACTCCAGAGTGAACGAGGATTCCTTGCTTCGGGTGGATTCCGGGGTGTGTACAGAGGACTCGCGACCACGGCTGCCGGTAGCGCACCTACCTCGGCTCTGTTTTTCTGCACCTACGAAAGCTTGAAGGTACACCTACGCCAATATGCCACTTCGCCCGACCAACAGCCCTACATCCACATGGCATCGGCCGCGGCAGCCGAAGTTGTCGCTTGCCTCATTCGCGTACCGATCGAGATAGCAAAACAACGCCGACAGGCGCTACTGCTCAAGGGCAACACATCGTCCTTCGAAATCCTTTACGGAGCGCTCCGGAAAGAGGGTCTCCGTAAGGGTTTGTACCGTGGTTTCGGTACGACCGTGATGCGTGATGTGCCCTTCTCGCTCATACAGTTCCCGCTGTGGGAGTACTTCAAGCAACACTGGCCTACGGTTACCGGTACCGCACTGAGTCCGGTAACGGTAGCGATTTGTGGCGCCGTGTCCGGTGCGATTGCTGCCGGTTTGACGACTCCGCTCGATGTGGCAAAAACACGCATCATGCTGGCCGATCGTATGGAGAGCGGCCGGATGGGTGGAATGGCCAGTATACTGCGCGGTATCTACCGTGAGCGAGGAATCCACGGGGTGTTTGCTGGTTTCATTCCGCGCGTCCTGTGGATCACGCTCGGCGGATTCGTCTTTTTCGGAATGTACGATCTTACCCTGCGGTTGCTAGACGCGAACGAAGAGCAACGGTAGTAGCACGCACCAGACGCACCCTGAGGACGGTGCGATGATGCCACCCGAGACCAAATAGAGTGGAGGTACAAGGTACTTCCGATTCGTTAAATAGTGCAATGTTTAGTTGAAGTTAGCATTTAT
The DNA here is from genome assembly GCF_943734665.1 of Anopheles aquasalis. NCBI lineage: Eukaryota > Metazoa > Arthropoda > Insecta > Diptera > Culicidae > Anopheles > Anopheles aquasalis. The sequence continues at coordinate 18,421,998 of NC_064877.1, forward strand.
TGTGACCACTGTGTACATGGGTAAATGTATATGAGTGACGGAGCGCAAAATGCACAATACATCTCCTATTCTCGTTTATAATGTATATATGGCGAATGATATATCACATAATTACAATGCGATCCTACCACGGATCCAGGGATTCATGCTACTGCCATCGTGATGCGTACCTTCATCCGTATTGCTTTGCTATTACACTAAATCCAACACCTAAATCTGAGACCATCTAGCAATCCACGAACATCAAGCTCACTGAACACGTTCACAACTAGCACGGTTCACAAAAGGGGCACGCGTGCATGCACTAATTGTATTAAGCAAAGAGCTCCGGGCTACCGTTGTATCTGCCAGCAGACGAAGAACCAACGTAGATCGATGCATCGGAGTGGTGCGGTGCATTCCCGATGCGTAGCTTTGCGCCCTTCAGCAGGTAATCCGTCTCTCGCTCCTCCCGATCGTCGTCCAGGTCAGACGATTCAAAGCTGAAGCTCGGAACGTAGCTG
>NC_064877.1:18427500-18437500 GCF_943734665.1 Anopheles aquasalis
TGAAATTATTATTAAAATTAAGTTCTTTATCTAAAAGTATGCTAACCGAATATTTCCTGTCTTGTTGATCCTTTTCTAGTATTGTGCGCTTCCTAATGGCATACATTTGGATTATGGATTCGATCGCAAAGCAAATCATACACTTGGAAACAAAAGGTGAATATTATAAATATTGTGTATATAAAGAATATAGTTTTCTATGATGACTTCTACTCAGCTCTCTTTGATACATACATGAAGAAAGCTTGTTCCTTAATACCTACGCATTATACTTTAAGCACTGATAGTAATTCTTTTAATAATTATGTTCTTCACCTTGAAATATTCTAACGTAGCTTATTTTATCTGTTTTGTAGCATTGCGTTCATCCAAAAGGTTTATTTTTGGATAATGGATACGAACGAAGCGTAACATGAACATGGAAATGAAAGGTGAATATTGAAAATATTTTTTACAAGCAAATTAAACTATCGTCTTGTATGATGACTTCTACTCAGCTCTCTTTGATACATACATGAAGAAAGCTTGTTCCTTAATACCTACGCATTATATTTTAAGCACTGATAACATGTTGTTAAACATATTTATTGTATATTTCGAAGCACATATTTTAAATTTGTATTTGTTATGCTTCTTCCAGACATCAATCTTGGACGGGATTTGATTGACCACAGGCACATATGTTGTAGGTAAGTGTTATGCTACTTGCCACCGTCCTATCTTGCCTTTAGCTGCTCCCCTTTTGAACATTCATGATGAAACTAGATGACGAGACTGAGGACAAACTTCGCCTCAACATCAGCCATATCGTTGCGTTCTGCAATGATTTGATGTTTTAGAAGTTTGACCGCAGATGTTATTGGCATCTGATTACAAATCTCTCAATCTTTAACTAAATGTAACCCAGTTACTCTTTGTACTAATCATTATTATTTCAACAACTCTTGATTTCAGAAGCGAATGAGTTCATACGTACGACATAATCTGGCAATTTGTACAGCATCGCATCGTATATGGTAAGTTATTGGCCGGTTTGTGGAGAGATTATAGTACCAGTATTATCCTATTTGTATTCAAAATGATGAAACTAGATGACGAGACTGAGGCAAAACTTTGTAACGATGTCAACCACACTGCTACGTTTTGTAGTAGTTTGATATTTTAAAGTTTAGCGAGAGATGCTAATGGCACCTGATTGAACAAATCTTTAAGACTGATTTAACTTAACGGAAATCCATTTTCGATCAGCAGTAACATGTATTCTTTTCCGCTTACGTTTCAGGACTGTCTGCAAGCAATCGATGGATGGTTGGTAAGTGAAACCAGCGATGGTTTCAAGGTACGATAAACAAGATTATGAATAAAAGATTCCTCGCAAACCATACAAACCCGTGTTTGTTTAATATTTGCATTGGTGCAATCCGAATACGGTAAACATGATTGGTGCTTTGCAGTTCCATTGGAAAGATATTTGTTTTTGGACTAGAGAAACAGTTATACATTCTTGATCAGAAGAGGCAATCATTTAATTCATTTGTTGATTTCCTTTGTCCATCCACGGAATTGGTTTTTCTTTCTTCCCCAGAATAGTGGTTTCGTTATAAAAGGAATCGCACTCCAAAGCAAGACAATCATTCTCAATTATGTCGTTGGTCATCACCGATTCGAGGGAAGATCCCGTAGGAAATCCTGAGTATAGTGCCAGCCTTGGTTTCTTGCTAAACCACCTCGTTTTACGGTATTTGGCTCACTACTTCGCCATTTGTTTGCTCAAATCACGCATTGACGATCATGCTCTAAACTACTTATCAGTTGATATACCAACGGTTGTGATCGAATATACTGCGGATGACAATTTCGACCAGCATCTTCTGAACGGCGTAGATTCAGGATGCCAGGTAAGCTTCGGAATCAAAGTGAAAGAAATAATGGCATCTTATCCTGTACAACGGCTGATTATTTCTGTTACCGTTTGAAGGCTTTCATCGCTACCGAACAAACCGCGGGTGCATTTTTCGATTCGTTTCTGCCGGTGCATGATGGTGCTGTGCAGCGGTCGATGGAGAAGCGGTTAATTATTCTACTGCAACCAAACTCGTCCGTGTTCCGTACCATTTCCGAAACGCTCGTTATTGAGGGTAAGCAAAATGTGTATGTGTAAATAGACAAGCAAAGATGATTCAACCCCGTATATGATTTTACAGAAATTCCAGATATTTTATTGTTTCTCCCATCCCTTACAAGTGATCCGAAGAAACTGTATGTCGAGCTACACACTCTAGACATTTACGATGGTGCTCCGGTAACCATAGTACCGCGGTTAATAGAGACGATAGCATTGGCAGGGGTTGGCGTCGAAAATCCCACAGAACCTAACGCTGATCCCACAGTCGACCATTTTCCCGATAAATTCGCAAACATGAATGGTAGACGGTTAAGGCTCGGCACGGTACCTTATTTACCGAACGTTCACGTTGTTGATGTGGTAGGATTGAAATGAACTCACAATTAGCAGGTATATTGATTCGAAACAATCATTTGCAGCCTCTTGGAGAGGGAAATGGACGCTATATTCTACCATCGAAGCCAAATGTGTCTGCCCAGATCGATGGTACTGAACTGTGGCTAGTCGTGTTATTCTGCGAGATTGCGAACTGTACCACGGAGATAATGATGGGTAAGTAGTGGCCACCGCTGACCATCCGTTTACAATGTTTGATCTTCAATACAATATCGCTCTCTTGGCAGCATCGGAATGGGGAACGGTATACGACAATGGCACCAAGGTCGGACTGATTGGTGCACCGGCGGAACATCAGGTTGATATCGCCTTCGGGGGCCTCTACACCTGGTACAGTAGCTTCCAGTATCTGGCGTTCAGTGCCGTCCACTCGAGATCCGGCTGTACCTGCATTGTGGCGAAGCCTCATGTAATAGCCAACTGGCGAACGCCATTTCTCTCCTTCAGCGGTCCGCTTTGGAGTGCCGTTGCGCTAGCTTTTCTTACCGGGGCCGTGACCGTGCTCATCGTGGCACGCATCCGCCAACAGATCCTCAACTTATCCAACGTGCTACGGTACACCTTAAGCGATGCGGTGTTGGTGATGATCGGATTCTTCATGGAACAGTCGGTACCGATGCCGAACGAGCTGACTGCATCGTGTCTCCTCTTTGGAACGCTCATGTTTGCCGGTTTCATGATCGGAAGTAGCTACAACGGTGGACTGGCCAGCACAATGATCGTACCGCAGTATGAACCGTGCGTTAATAATGTGCACGAGCTGGCAGAAGCGCGCATGCCGTGGATCGGTGTTACCGTTTCCTGGATCTACTCGATCCTGCGCGCTTACCAGCCCGATATGCTAACACTGCTGAAAACGTTCCGCGAGTGGGATGAAGAAACGATCGCACGGCATGCCAGCGATCGGGATGTGGCCATCATTGTCGAGCGAATGGAGTATGGTCACTTTGCCTACCCACCGATGAGCATCGAATCGATGAAGGGCCGCCAGATGCTGACGGATGATGTGTACTGGGAGTCGGTGATCGGTATGTGTACGAAGACATGGCCGGCACGGGCCCGTTTCGACCGGATGGTGATGGATTTAAAAGCGTTCGGCATACTGGCCCACTGGGAGTTTATCGGCGTGATCCGGTTTCTCAGCCTCGAGTCGCAGCAAATCATTCGCTATTCACGAGACAGTGGCGGCGACGAGTGCACACCGTTGCGGATCTCGAACATAAGCGGAGCGCTGCTTATCTTTACTGTCGGGCTCTCCTCATCAAGTGCTGTGTTTCTGGGAGAGCTGTTGTGGTTCCGATATGGTAGGCGGTTGGAGCAGTTCTGGTCTCAATTTACATTGAAACCATGCTTCGAATTCTGGGATTAGCGGTAGAAGTTTTACGTTTTGCTGGAAGTCTCGGGCAACAAGTGAGTAATTTGAAAGATCACTAATCACATCTTACATGATCATATTAGTTCAAATACATTTTTTTAGGTGCTACCAAAAAGGGAATTCAAACTTCTCAATCACAAAAATAATTAATGACTCGTTAATTAGAGTGAAATTTATGGACAAATAATTTCTATTCCAAACATTTAGTTTATTTAGCTAATTTCCAACAAGCATTGCCTATTTATACATTCATAGAAAAGCAAAATTACAATGATTCTTCTGGGGATGTACCATTAAGCCCGAACCACTATTGTCACATTAAAAAGTAGTTGATAAGAAGCGAATATTTAATAAATGCCGCGAAGTCACTAAGCAATTGATTGTCCTTTTTGCATCGTTGCCGATGGTTCTTGAGCCTTTTATAAACATTAATAATTGCATAGACTGCACCAACGATATCATACGCAATTTCTCGAACAAACTCTTCCTTCCAGATCGATTCTAAGCAGCAGCGACGACTCGCCAGGATAAGGGATTCACATTGTTCACGCGTTTACATCATCCATTCGCATTTACTGATTTCGTAACGTACGCATACTTTTGCGTAACCACGCGTTTGGTCCTGGGATAGGTATAGCAGGGCTCTGGGTTGGCGGGAATTGCCAAGTTTGCACATCAATTTACGGGCATCGCGAGGACACGCGTTGATACGTGCGGCCCACCGGGGCCCAGGACTCAGTGGCACCACTATGGATTTGTATAAAAAGGATACGCTCGCATCGATGATGGTATTAAGACTGGAGCCTTATCCCAGCGTTGTGACCCGGAATGGATATTCTGCTAGCACCGACTTTCATGGGACGCGCTCTGGCGCTACTACTGGGAAGTTTGCTCGGATCTTCGCCCTATTCCAGCGATTACCAGAGTGTGTGCCTTGTTCGCAGTCTAGGTGAAGATATTCGGTACGAAGGAAGATCGCCAGCGGTTGTTCCTTATCTATCATTAGCTACGACGTCGGTGCAGCAGAGTAACGAACTGGATGTCAACGATCTTCATGCCGCCATCGAAGCCGGTTGCGGTGGATTCATCGTCAGTGAGCTGGCGCTGCTACCATGGCTAGAGCAATTTCATGCAGCACACCAACGATCCCTGCAGCGGATTCCCAACAAACGATTGATTGCCATCGTGTCGCAGTTGGACGGGAAAATGCGCCGCACATTGCTACCTCATCGCGATGCCCTGCAGCAGCTCGTGAACGTTCTGTTGATCGTGCCGAATGTTACGAGTGCGGTTATCGGGTTGCATACGATCGAGCTGGTAGCAGGGAGTGCGAGCGACTTCCGGTTGATCGATGAAATACCAATCGAGCGTGTTCCATCAATGGCGAGTAACAGTAGCAGGCTGCTTGAAAGTTATTTTCCCGACCGACTGCAGAACCTCCATGGCAGGCGTATCCGCGTGACGACCGCGTCCTATCCACCGTACGCGATGTGGCAGGAAGTGGTAAGAAAAGTGATAAATGGGGTGGGTACTAGCTGAGTGATACATTTACATGTTTGCGAGATTTTCGTCTCTATCTTTACTTAGCCACCTGGACAGGGTAATGCGGACGTTGTTGGTGATAGCAGACCTCGGACGGTTCAACTTGCGGGATTCGAGTTTCTGTTAATACTTGAGTTATGCCGGCGTCACAACTGCACCGTGGAGATAAGTAAGAAGCGCGCTATTACAGTTGATCGTTTACGAATTTCACATTAATGATTTTCTCTCTCCCCCCTTTTCCTAGTGATCGAAACCGATTGGGGAACGGTAGAACCAAATGGTTCCGCTACTGGGCTGATTGGGAACATCGTGAATCGACGGGCCGACCTGGTACTCGCTGCCCTGTACACGTGGTACGTCGTAGACGGTAGTATCCGATGGACGAATGAAGCCCTCCCTAATGGCGGCCACTATGGATTGTTCTAGGGAATCCTGGTTTCAGGTGGCCTCACTCACTATGCCGATCGAGGCTGCCCATGTGTCCTGCTTGGTACCGAAACCACAGCTTTTACCGTTCTGGCAGACACCGTTTCGAAGCTTCCCGTCTAATATGTGGCTTATGGTGGGACTAGCATTCGCGGCCGGTACCGGAGCTATCTACCTGATTGAGTGTGCCCATAGCCGGCTTGCCATGCGAGTGATCTCGGTTAGGGAGGAGTACGAGTGCTTCTCCCTTCTGGACGCCCTGTTCGTTATTTTCAAGCTGCACGTTGGTCAATCGCTTGGTGTACGCTACGATCGGCTAGTGGCCGGTTTGATCCTTCTCGTGGCACTGCTCTTCGGTGGGTTTATGATTGAGAATAGCTACGCCGGAGCACTGGCCAGCTTGCTGACGTTGCCACAGTACGAGCGATCGATCGACACAGTGGCGGACTTTGTAGCCAACGGCATGCACTGGACCGGTGGTACCGAGGCGTGGATGAATACGCTGGCCGGTACCACCCAACCGGACCTGGTGCGCATCCGCGATAGCTTCGTGGTACACGATAACGACGACGAAGCGGTTGCACGGCTACCGTTCACCGATCGGCGCATGGGCTACGTTTACGAGCGGCTCCAGTTCGGTAACTATGGTTACGGGTCGCGCATCACCTGGAATGCTTCGTTAAGGCTTCAACCACTTCGCGAGGACGTTTTCAACGAGTTTACCGTCGGTGCGTGTCGCAAAGTGTGGCCGTTGCGAGCCCCTCTTGATGCGCTCCTTCTGGCCCTTCACCAGAGTGGCATCTTCCACTACTGGGAATTAACGGTGGGTTCCGGTCATCATTCGCTGGTAAATACTAATCTACTCTAATTCCTTTCAGTCCGTCATACGACACGTCGGTTTGGGCATACAGCGTAACATTGCGAATGCACGGCTCCGCGATCCCGATCATGAACCCATCCGGCTTTCAGTGGACCACTTTTTAGGAGTGTTTTTTATCCTCTTTTCCGGGCTCTTGCTGTCCAGCGTTTGCTTCATTGGCGAGATCTTGGTATATAAGGTGCAAGCGGTACGGAGCAGTCGTCGTGACTAAACAGATTTCGATTTGAATTTGACTGTGGATTGGCGAGTTCCATTTAATATCATTCTAGCATAGTGGTAGTTCATCTAAAACTAAAAACGCTGCACGCTTTGATTACCCTGAGCCACCACCACCTTTTATAATAATCTGATAATAATTCCATCATTTTAGAATGATCTGCGCCTTCGATGCAATGTCCCACGCAGTTTGTCATCGTGTGCTTTTTTGTTTGTTTAGTAAACCTTTCTTTTAAGCCATCAGCACCTAAAGTAGCAATGTCGCGCACACCCTTATTATCCGACAAACAATTAACGCACGGTGGCCACGTTTAAGGGCCGCCTGAAAAATGGAGTGCACAGCCAGCAATGAGCCTCACTAGACTAGCGCGAGTGTGCACGCCGATATAGTAGACGATACATGCCCGACAACATGGTCCATAAAGTGGCGAGTCATCGGGGCCAATCATTACGAAGGTGCTGGATGATTCGATAGTTTCCACCCAGAGCACCAGTCCCGGTAGCGATTAATTGATTGTTTCGTGTCACGGGGGTAGGTTTGGTTTTCCCTCTGGAAATCATTTATTTGCTCCAGGCGGAATAGCTATACTGCAGTTTATAGGCAACGCTCGTAACCGATCGTTCAGTGAGACATGATGGCGTCGAAAGCAGTGCCGGTAAAGAAGATCGCCATGATCATCTGGGCTTTTGGTGCGGTGATATCGGTGGCCGCCGAACAGCTGGTACACAGTAACAGCCTCACCGTGGAAGATATGGATGTGATAGCACATGGCATGCGTCAGAATTGCCTTTCGCGCCACAACATTACTGAAGGTAAAGCGAAAGCGGTTCGTGGTGAGTGAACAAAGTGCAGCTCGCTTTTGCTAAGTCTGGATCGGTTGTATCTTCTGTAACAGATATGGCCAACAATCCCCGTCGTGGTGTGTTTCCCGAGGACAGAGAGTTCAAGGTTGGTAGATAAAATCCGAAACGAAATGTGTGTTACGCGTGGCAACGGATCTAATGATACCGCGATCGATTCTTCTTTCAGTGCTACATTGCCTGCCTAATGGACCTCACGCAAACGGTACGTTTTCCTCCGGATACTTCCGGGGCTTGGTTCGTTAAGTACTTTTCATCTAATAAAATTTTGTTTTCCAATTTTCGAATCACCGGAACTGGGATCTGGGATCCTACCACAGTCGAGACGAGGAAAGCTCAACTACGATGCGGCCGTCCGGCAGATAAATATGCTACCCAGCGAGTACAGGGAACCGTTTCGGGTCGGACTTAATGCATGCCGTAACGCGGCCGATAACGTTGACGACAGATGTGAGGTCGCCTATCTGCTGCTAAAGTGTTTCTTCGCGGCCAGCCCGAAATTCTTTTTCCCCTGAGCTGTATGTGCAAGGGAGCCATACGGGGGGGTTTTGTCGAATGAGTTACTGCAGGATATTGTTGCGTATATCTATTCCCCAACATTAAATAAATAGCGTTGCAAATTAGCATCGGAAACCTAATTTTTCTGAATTAACGAAGCGGTGAAATTTGGCGCGAAGAATTCTCCTGTTCCGTAATATAGATACGTGAAGATGTGGACAAGAAATTATACTGCCCTTCTACTGCTAGTAGCCGAAAAGGGCAAACACTGGTCGTTTCCGTAGAGGTATCTATTTCCGTAGAGCGATAGCGAACACCTGAGACGATTACATCAGATAGGCGTATATTTAGATAACATTGACAGTGCAATATGCTCTAAATAAACACCAAAATGTATGTAATCTCCTTTGGATTCTTTTATGCTGGATAATTTTAAGACGCATGGTTTTTTATGCGAAAAACTACCTAGAGATAATTTCATTTCCTAACAGGAAAAGTAGTGTTCGCAATTATTTTTCCTTCGCTCGTTTTCCGACCGTTTACTGGCGATCAGGGTCAATTGGGGGCGGCGATCATTAATTAGCGTTTGACGTTTCCACTTAAAAGCGCGGCAATCGCAGTTGGCACGGAATTCGCGAAAATTCTTGTTCAAAGGTGTACGCTAGACGAATTCGGACGCGTTTTGGTGAAAACTGTTCTGGTGCAAACGAAGCAAAGCTGAGAAATATGTCGGTGGATCCCGAAAACGGCGCTGACGCGCGCGACGAGACGAATTATATCGATAAGCTACCGGCTGAGGTAAGAGGGAACCTTTATGCTCGTAGCAACCCGTTTTCACCTGTTGCTTGCTCTCGCTACAGGTACTTTGTATGATATTCGATCTGCTGGATCTGGACACTATTAAAAATGCATCGCGAACATCTCAACGATGGTATAACATCATCTTTACAAGCCAGTACGCTGCGCGATTTGTTCTCAACTTTGATGTGACGTCGAAGGTACTTGCTGCTTATCCGATATGCGTTGAATATCTTGGAAGATCATCGAAATTGCACAAGGTATACAAACTCCAACGAAAAGTGAAGGCGCAGGAGGCGATCAAGGACGTAATGGATATGATCACGCACTCGAAATGGTGCGTCCGAAACCTAACTTATCGCGTTGATAGATACAGCTCTGATGACTTCCCAGCGCTATGGAAGACTATTCATCCGAAAATTACTGCTAATTTGGTCTCGCTGGATCTTAGCCTTACCACTTTCTTGACGCAGCGAGTGTTACCTGTACTAGCCGCGGCATTACCGTTGATGCAGCAACTTGGTACGCTGAATCTACGCCATGTCGCTCGGGAACCGTTTGTGCAGGATGGTTTGATAATTCTTCGCAGTAGTTCGGTGGAGAATGTTACATTTGCTTCCATACTAAACATCGGGATAGAAATGCCACTGCTGCGGACATTTACAGGCGAATCTAATGTACTTTTTCAATCCGGAAGCTGCACCGCTGAATCCCAGATGCAGCCAGTTGCGTTCGATAACTTAAAACATCTTTACATTGTAAAGGTGAAACAACGTTGGGGCCCCACCAAACCAAACCATAATGTATCAATCCCACTGCAAGTGTCGATGATTTTGCAAATGAAGAATTTAGAGACGATAAAGTGGGAGGAAGTATTGATAGA
>NC_064877.1:18442500-18452500 GCF_943734665.1 Anopheles aquasalis
TCGACAACGACGACGGTGGAATCGCTTGCAGCCCCGCTCAGTCCAGCGGCTCCATCATCGTCGTCCACCACTTCAAGGGCATTGCCGGAAGGACCGGCGGGACCTGTTACACCGTCCACTGCCATAACGACTGACAGACTGGCGGCATTCAGGGCCACCTCGTAAGTAAAATATGCAAATTTCTCTCCCTCTCTGTTTCCTCCTGTGTCCCTCTCTCAGCACCTTTGCTCCTCCCTGTTAAACGCATTTTCCACTCCTTTCCATATCCTTCCGGTAGTTTCATTTTTTTTTTCTTGCAAACTTCATTTCGATAAGCGATTGTAATTTGCAAATGATACCGGAATTGACACGAGAGACCTCCAGCGCTGCGTCCACCACATAACGCCCACACACTCGATTACTTAATGTGCTGTTTTTTTTTTTGGTACATCTTCCACAATACCTCTGGCAACATAAAGATCAATAAACTCCCCGTCCACCCCCACCGCTTTGGTTGCGTGCGTTGCGTCAATCGATGGATTGTGGATCGATTTCGATCGCCCATTCCTCGATTTCCGCTCTTCCGTCTCGTTTTGGCTTCCGTTTTGCTATCCGATCCGATTGCGAAATCGATCGACATCGCAACTCGTTCCGTGCGCTCTATCGATTGGTTTTCACAACGAAACGGAACGGAACGGAACGGAAGGGAATCGAACTCCAAATTACACCACCACAGAGCACACGGGAGTGCGAAAGTATTGCAAGGATCTGTCGTAGATCCGTCAAATACTGCAGCCATTCGTTATGTCCGGCCGCGCACCACGCTCATAATCATGGTCACGCGGTGATCTCTTCGACTGCGATTGCGTCTTCGAGGGCGGTCTGATCTCGATTCCTCCATCAGCACCGTTTAGAAGGAGGGGGGAGGAACTTTGGGACTTCCCATACCGCCAAGACGGGACACCAAGACGGGTGCCCGACCATATGTGTCCAATCTGCGCGAGAGCGAGAGTGAGAGAACGACCAATCCGACCGGTACCTCTGCTCTACCACTCTACCTTGGGGGGGCACAAGACGAGATGCTCGAAGAAAGTGATACACTTTCACTCTTATCTCAGCGCGCGCGCGCGCGCGCGCACACACACCCTTCACCTGCCTCTGGTTCTCTGCTCTGCGAGGGAGCAACGAAACGAAACTCCGAAAAAGAAATAAAACATTTTTCGTAACAATTTGCTGGTTACCTCCCGCCCGGAGGGGGTTGTTCCTCCATCTTCTTCTTCTTCTGCTCTCGCACACTGCCGTTCGCCATCTTCGCTTAATTGGTGGCGACGTTGACTAGCGAAGCGCTAGTAGGCTGTGTGTTTGCGCGAAAGAGTGAAGTGGTTTTCGATTCCCGGAATGGGTGGCTGCGTTGCTTGGTTGGATGTCGTGCCTCTTCGTGCAGGAATTTAGCACGACACCATCGTGGCCATCGTCACACGCACCGCACCGCACCGCACCGGTGTGGCCACTATACGGGGAATGTTGATTTGAATGTTTCGCCGCTGGGCGCTGATCCTCGGTTTCCATGTTCACCTCTTGCCCTTTCTCTCTCGCTCTCTCTCTTAACCTCTGTGTGACAGAAACGGCAATTCGCAATCCAAGTCACCATCGATCGCAAGAGACCGGTCGAGGACACGGACGGTGCAGCATCAGATATCGGGCTACCGGAAGCGGCAACTGTACGCAAGCGCAACGCAACCGAGGAATGCTAATGGCAGCACCGCGGGCAACGAGCCCGCATCTGATCAGAGGTAAGCATCGCCGCGCAAGCCACGTCATCTCCGCGAGGACTTAATGCATCTTTGCTTCTCCCCGCAGCAACATTGAGGCGCCATTTAGTAGAGACTTTGTACCGTCGCCCGAGGTGGGTGTGTACTATGGTGATGAGAGCTCACCGATGGTTCCAATCCAGCCACCAGTCGCCCCCGGTACTACACGAGCATCTCAAGCACCACGGACGGTTGCGGTGGAACATGGCGGATTCGTACCACACGCCATCACACCTGCAGTCGATGCACTGTACCCGACGGCACACGGCAGTTACGGTGGTGACACAACGGCCGGAGACAGTCGGTGGTACACGGGTACCCCCGCCAGATACCAGCAGCAGCAGCAACACCTGAAGACAAGCGCCATTCCAACGACAGTAAAATGGGAACACAAGTACCCCCTGTGGTCCCATCAGCAATCGCAGCAGCAGCAACAGCAGCCACAACCACAGACGAACAGTGTAAAGTTCCCGCAGGAAGCCGTGACATCACAGACGTCACAGTTTCCAACGCCCAAGGGTAAATGGAAGTGGATACCGGAAGAGGATGCTGGTGGCGAGAGTGCTAAGGAAAGGCCCGGGGATAGTGGAGTAACATTCTCATCCGCTGGTGGCACGATCGGTTCGACCAGCTCGGAGGAATCTAGCTCGTTAAGGCAACAGCCGGCTGTTGTGACGCTTAGCCGACCATCGACGGTGTATACGTTCGAGCGGATACCATCGTCCGTTGAGGTACCGGTTCTCGGTGGTACACCGTTCAGTAGTGAGGGCATATCAGGAGGAGGAGGAGCAGCAGCAGGAGGAGGTAATAGTAGCACCGCCGAGGTAACAGGAGGAGGCACATCCAAGGAGGTTCTGATTGGAAAGGAAGAATTCCATCAGAAGAGGTAAGCTCAACGTGAAGGTCAACGTGTTGATCGTCTGAAAATCGAATGTTCCCTTTTCTCCCCTTTGCCACAGCGGCGCGATGTCACCTTGGAAGAAGATCATCCACGTACTGACGGCGGCCATCCCGATCGGGCTGCTCATCTCGGCCCTGACGCCCCAGGTTGTCTACATCAATCCCAACGCCACACTGTAAGTCTGTGATTACTCCGTCACCCGTGCCGTGCCACCGTCTGAAGCCGTCTTCGTCGGCCTGGGCATGCGTGGTGCCGTGCGTGCGTGCGTCAGGCTATTGTTTTCCAAGAAGCGCACCAACAATTATGGCTGACGTCAATTTGGGGGTGAAACTGATGCTCATTTCGAGTGGCGCGAGTGTGCGTCAGAAGATGAAGAGTGCACGTAATGATGACCGCGGTGATCACCAGAGGGCGCTAGGTGCACTTCCGAATTTTCCGGATTACGTTTGCCAGCCAGCCACTGAGCCTCTACGGCCAGGCAACAAAGGAAAGGTGAAAACTGGTAGAAACAATGCGCAAAATGGACGAACGCCGCGAGCGGCAGGGAGAGACCGTGCGTGATGAAGCCAATTGTTTGCCGAAGAAGAAGAAGAAGAGAAGAAGAGGAAGCAGAAGAAAAGAAGTAGCGGCACGTTGACGTCGTTGACTACCAACCCTCCCTCTCCACTCTCCACGTTGAACGGTGATTTTGTTCGTCGAAAGTGAAAACTTGTTTTCAGTGCTTCCGCCGCCGCTGCTGCCGACCATGGCGGCGTGCCAGTCCCAGCCGGTGTTTCGCACAATCCGCAACCGCGTATTTGCAGCACGCTGAACCGCGTTTCCTTTCTAGTTCTCCGCCTGCCTGCATTCCCACATTGAGCGCGCGCCCCGGGCACCCTTTTGCGGCCGGTCGCCTCCATGCGCAGCGCAGCGCGGTACAGCAGTGGGCAGGTTACATCAGTTATGAAAGATGAATGAACCACGTGAACCAGCGACGACGGTGGTGGTGGCCGCGATCCGCGACCGCGAATCCGTTCGCGCGGTCGCTCGGTCCGATTTCACTCATACACCCGTACAGCTGGGTTGGTTGCGTGGCGACGCTTGCAGTGCGGCTAGGTGGTCTCTCTTCTAGGCTTTTAAACACGGATGATTGCGCGGTTTCCGCATTGCATATCGCCCAGGAGGGGGAACCCCACGACGGTCATGGCTGCATGGCGTAATGGTAGGGGTCGTGGTCATCGACACGACCGTACCTCTGGGATTAACATCAATATCGTCACCCCGGCCCTGATCTGACCTAACCTTTGTCCCGCTTTTCTCTGCCATTTCTCTTCCAGACCACCACAGAGCATTCAGCTACAGACACCGTCCCCGGTTAGTGGTGCCGGGCTATCGAGCGGTGGACTTCGTCAGCGGAGTCTAGACGCAACCGGCGTATCCGATCCGATCGGTGCAATTCAACTCTTCCAGAAGCTGATGGCCCTAGAGCGTGACGCGGAGCAGGCGGCAACTGGCGGTGATGACGACGTCTCGAATCGTTTAATGAATGCCGCCGTCGTCCGCGCGACCACCGCGAACCGGCTGCAGCACTGCGACTGGATGCTGCTCTGCCAGCTTGTCCACCAGCGCCAGAGTCCGGAGTCGGTGGCCGTACGCCGGATGCTGTGGAAAATGGCCAACGAGTAAGTGTCCACTCGCTCGCTCACTCGCCCGCTCACGGTCAGGTTTTTCCGGATCCATCGGCACCGGCTTAGTGTTACCGGTCGGCCCTCTCTGGAATCGGGAAAGCCACCAAACCAGCTCGAACACTACCGTCGTCGTCGGATCCTGTCACCGGCATCAACGGTTGGCCTAAGCGTTGACAGCGCAGGATCTTTCTTTCTCGCTCTAGCGGCTCCCGGGGATTGTCCCCGGTGTGACCGGGGTTTTGAAAAACGGGGGTTTTTTTTTCATTATTATTTATAATCCGCACCGAGGAGACACATTGCTCATCGGACACGGACAGTTACGGACTTTCATCTTTCATCCGACGATCCCTTTCTTCCTTCCTCTCTTTCTGTCCCTGTTTCTCTTCTCTCCACCGCCAGAACGCCACCGGAGTGGGTACGGCAGCTTGAGTTGGACCAAATCTTGCGCAGCATTCGCGATGGTGATTGTGGCCAACTGCAGCGCACTTGCCACCGGCATCAACAGGACACTTGACACGGGAAAGCATAGCCCGTTGCGCACCGGAGCCATGGCGAAAGTGAACAAAGTGCAGCCGCAGCAGCTTCTTCGAATATTTTGTACGTCAAGTGGACGCACCATCCACCATCCTGTTTCGCAATAAAGCCTGGGAGATGGAGAAAATCTGTACTTCTTCTTCTTGTGTGTTTTGTTATGGTGTCTTTTTGGTAGCGGGTCCTCGGGCCCCTGGGCCTTCACACTGTGCCTTTTATGATCGCCTCACTTATGATCGCGATCTTACGCGCGGATCCTGTGGGTAGCTCGTCGACGAGCCTGGAAGGAAGCCTTGAAGGCATGTGGCGAGGGCGAGAGTGTGTAGTGAGAGTGTTATTTCCGCTTTGTTTCGCTGCTACGCAGATGCAAGATAAATATTGACAGGTAAAGAAATCCTCCCTCCCCTCTCGGTGGGCCGGTCCACGGCGAAAACGGACCGACGACATAACAGCGACGAACACGACGTCCACGGGGCGGCGTAATCAGCCAGTGTATGTGTACTTGACGTGCGCATCTCGTGAAGATGCCACACCGTGGCCGCGGTGGCATGCGGGAGTAGGGACAATGCATAACATTAACCTGAAGTGTTTTCCAATACTTAATCATGCCGTGGTTGTAAATTGAATTTCTCCTCGCCGCAGTGCCGAGAGAGGAAGAAAGTTTAAGTTGCTCGTACTTCAAAGATGAATTATTTGCACAAGGCTTTGTTTTTGTTCAGTTCAATTAGTCGACGATGATGAGCCGTTTGGGTTTTTTTTTGCGGACAGAAGACATTTGTTAGTGTCAAATGGGACGACGAGGAGAATGGAGGCGCCATCGGGGGGATTTTGGTTTTGTTTTGAGGATACTTGGATCGAAAGCCTCTCAGACACAGCAATCCTGTGGCTTATACTCGATATTTAATTGGTACTGGTTGATATTTAAACAATTGGAATAATAAAGAGCGCAACATTATGTGTAAAATGTGAACATGATTTTACAAATTCCGTGGTTCGGAATATTCGTCTAAAACACAAAAAAAAAGGATGGGGATTTCATGATCAAGACCACTGAACGATCTGGGTCAGCAACATAGTAGGCAGGATATGAAATCTGTCATCGCACTTCTGTCAAAGAGGAGAACAGTTTGGTCTTGGGCATCACTTTTTTTAAAAACTATTCTTTCTAGATATAGTATGGTAATATAATTCAATCTCCCTAGATAACAACATCACATCAACGAGGCAGTTTAATACTTACTAGCGGAATTAGTAGCCAATTGAATAGCTTAGAAATTTCCAGGATGCGCAACATGAATGTTTATTGATTGTAAACTTAATTCGTATAATTTTCAAATAAAACAAGTTAACAAACACCGACCAACGAGTCGAATTGGCCTCCACACTAAATTATACAGGAACTATTGTTGGCCATAATTGAAGTGTGAAACATGCATATTTACAGACCTGCCACTTAAGTTAGCCACAATTGAATGAAGAGCCCAAACCCCAAACAAACCCAAATGATTTACCCCACATCATCCAACAGCTCTTTACTGGAGCGTTAGACGTAACCAGTTCTGCTGGCAACCCCGAGTGAGGGCAAAGTGTTAACAAAAGGCTTCCGGAAAATTGGATCCATTTGCTGAACGTTAGCGCATCACAATCACACGCCCCGCGATAAGGACCCTCAACCCAGTCGGAAAACCGTCTAAAGTGACGATCATTATGAAATCGCGCTGCAACCGATCATCGATTGCGCCTTTTTGGTTTTTGGCTGGGCGGGGGAAACCGAAGTTCAGTGCAGCGTGTAACTCTTCACCAACTCTTCAAGCTTATTGGGGTGCGGTCGAAGAAGCCAATATGCAAATATGCACACCGGGGAGCAGGACGGGGGGATCGCAACACGCGCACACGTACCGGTGGACACGCGCAACCGGAAGACATGCCGCCACCGATGACAACAGCGTTGTTGGCTTGCGCTCGACGTCGCGGTGCGGTGTTACCGCAGTCCGCCCGGCCGGTCGCACGTTGCATAATGTTGATCAGGTGTTTCAGGTGGGGTAGGGAGGTGCGCAGGTCGGCTACTCGAGCAGCATCTTGAGTCACTTGCGACGCAGCAACAGCAGACGGAGAGAAGAGAGAAGAGAAAAGAAAGTGACAGAAAGAAAACGGATCGTGAGCGTAAGATCGAGAGAGAGAAAGAGGGAGAGAGAGAGAGAGGGTGAAAGGTAGGAAAGGGTGAACAGAGTGAGCCACACACAGATACACACTCATCCACCCTCCGGAGGAAGCTGCATTGCGGACGATGGAGCCATCCGTTTGGACAAAACTTTCTTTCGCGATCCATCCAACCGCGTCTCCAACCGCGACGCACACATGTTGCGGGGCGAACTGCAGTGGGCGCTTTCACGGCGTCCGCCTCCCTCCGTCTTTCGCCTTGATCGTGACTTTCTTCCCAGCTCCGCCGATCGTCGCCGAGCGTCGTCGACTTCGTGGTTGCACGATCGACGACGAATGCCAAAACGTCACCGGGGAGGGGATCGAACGCAATACCCCCCCCCCCCCCCAAAGGCGCGTCGCTGTCTCTTTAAGGGGGTTGATGATGCAGTTTTTCCTCACTCCTCTCACACCCACTTCCCTCCCTGCACCCCTTCGCCGGGGGGGAAGTGATTCGCATTCGCCACTTCCTCTCTCGCGATCTCCATCTCTGTTTCTCTCGCTGGTTCGCTGGAAATGCAGTTCTTCCATCGTACCGCGGCTCGGTCGCGCTGTTGTTACGTTATTGTATTTACGCTCCGGTCTCCCCCCCCCCCCCCCCCCCTTCTTCCTTGCCACACTCATTCACGGGCCGGTTCGTTCGCTCTCGTTTCAGCCTTTTGCGCGATCGTTTGCGCTGGAGTTGTTGGGGAAGGGTTTTCGTCTTTCAATTTCCCTGCCCTCCGGTCGGATCGTTTCGGAACAAAAAAAACTACGGTGGAAGGAAGCCGAAAATGGCCGGTCTCCGGTCTGGTGTGGGTCTGGGCCCGGCCGTACCGATCGGCATCACAGTCTCAATCTGATCGCTCGACACAACGGCAACGGCACCGGCACAACGTACAGTGTTCGCATACCGCAATCGTCCTCGCGCGCATCCTTAGCGAGTAGTGTCGTCCGGGTTTCCCGATTTCCCGATCCGATTCAGTCAGCGAACAAACAGCGAAAAATACAACGTGGAACATGTTCTTCTGTTTTGTGTAGATCCCGCGCGGAAAAAAATAGCGAAAATAGTAACAACAAATGAAGTAAAAAAGAAAACAGCCAGATACAGCCTCCACCTCGACAAAAGATTCCCCATTCCCAACTACCACCCCTGGAAAAACAAATAGACCCCCCCCCCCCCCAAACCGTAATTCCACACAAAGCAAATAGTGTTATTTTTGTACCAGTGAAAAATACCTAACACCTATTACTGTGCGGACAGAACAGAGCAGAGCATCGATAGAAGCAGCAACAGGAGTAGCAGCAGCAGCAGGAGAACAAGAGTGAGTCGACGGGACACGACCGGAAGTCTGTAGTGGCGGCGTTGATAAAGTATGTTTCCCCTGACTCATGTGCATTGTTGCGATAAAGAGATCGATGGGAGTGTGTTTGTTGGTAGAGTGATCGCGTTATAAAGCACTTTCTGTGAAAGCATCCAGCGGCTTTAAAAACTGTCTCTTCCTCTACATCTCTCTCTCTCTGCAAAGAGCTTTCTGCTCTCATTAGCATTAGCAGTCTGTGTGCGAGCAGCCTACTAATTAGTAACCGTACCCGTGACGACCCTTTCCATCACCGTTTAGTTTAGTTTGCAGTTTGTCGGATCGAAAGTATTTCGTCATACA
Organism: Anopheles aquasalis; assembly: GCF_943734665.1. Lineage (NCBI taxonomy): Eukaryota > Metazoa > Arthropoda > Insecta > Diptera > Culicidae > Anopheles > Anopheles aquasalis. The sequence goes on from NC_064877.1 coordinate 18,451,232, forward strand.
ATTGGACTCGTTTCGAGGAGGAGAAGCAAATGCCATCAGCAAACTCCGGGCCACGGTTAACTAGCGTGCAGCGGGTGGGGGGCGTTCCGCCCTAACCTCTATTTAGCCTCCGGCAACCGCTACTTAACCCCGCCCCGGGTGGAGGTTTCCCGTTGGGAAGGGCGACAGATCTTCGGAACAGAACGAAATGGAAAGTAAAGTGAATTCAAAGGGATCGGCTGTTGCACCCCATTTAGTCACGGCTTTTTACACGGGGCCAGCTCCCAGCCCAGCGCGATCGTTCGATCGAAGGACCGACACTCGGGCACTCGAAGTGAATAATTACAGCATCATCGCAATCCGCTCGATTCCCGTTCACTCGCTCGGTTCAGTGCTTTCCGTTTCCACGCTGTCCCGCTGATTGTGTATGAATGGAACGATCTGCGCGTTTCGGCATTGGATCGGATCGGATCGTGTACTGGCGACTGTGTGTTCCTGGCTGGCGCACGTGTCGCCATCGCCATCGGTTGGTTCCAATATTCAAATGGCACAACGGCGGGATCGATTGGTTGATCGAGTCACAGCACCAACGTAATGGCAGCGCAATTGTTGGTGCACACTGTACTCGGGTGCTTCTCCGCTCTCCCCCCCCTCCGAGTGGGGAAAGTGATCGTCGTCGTCATCGCCGTCGTCGTTTAAGTAGTCAACTCGATGATCGAACGGATCGGTCACTAGCGGGCCCGCATGTTTATGGAGTCATCTGGCCTGGGGGAGACGAAGGAATTTTTACTAAAAGCTCATTAATTTAGCTTACCTAATGAGCACAGCAACACGAGCTCATTGACAAGCAGCAGTAGCAGGCGACTTTCACCCTGCCCTCGCTTGCGCGCTTCCTATGCTCATCGCCGGAGATCATCACACGTAGAATCGGATTTACGGGGGGCCCCTTTTACGCCTTCCCGAGCCCGGGCGGCAGGGAAAAGGCCATACTGGAAAGCCAATAAATGTTGCAAAATGGCTAATGGGGGCTGCTGGTTTGGTTGGTGTTGAAAAATATTAATATTTACGTTTTGTTTCTTTTGGGGAAATGAATCTATTAACCTATCGCAGGGTGAGCTGACCACCAGGTGATCCCCCAGACCAGATATTCGATTGCATATTAAATGTCTGCACCAGATTAAAATGGCGGAAGATTAGTGCTGATCAACGGTTGTTGAGATCGAAATGGGTTAGCGCGATAGCGCTTATCGGTTCACGGTGGGAGCGATTGCGAAAGTACGGACGCTCTCA
>NC_064877.1:18455000-18482500 GCF_943734665.1 Anopheles aquasalis
TAAGTTTAAAAATCTGCCAAAAATCGAGAAATTGAATATTTAACAAAAACTCAACGGGGCTACTAAGATAAACTTATAATCGATGAAAAGAATATTGATTTTCATATATCAGATGGTCCATCACGCAGCTATGAGTCGTTAAAATGAGCTGTTATTGTTGCGAATCAAAAGACTTGACCGCTAAGCGACGAACCCGGTTTGATCATTTATCAATCTATGGATGAAGTTTTAAACAAATCTTCCCCAAAAAAAGAACCAAATATTCTTGAAAAGTTGTTTTTTATTTTGACATTCACTTGAGAAAAATAAGTTGAATGGTTTCTTCACAAAAAAAAGCAAAAAATGAGCCTTTTTTTGGACCAGAATAAACCATAGCCCTCCCCCGCTTAATGTAGTCTGTAAAAACGCTGGAATACCTTGACGCCAATCGATCGATCAATTCGAATTCGATGATCGCACCGCTCGCGTCATATGAGACGCGTCTCAGCAAAAGCATAATCGATGGAGACGCCCGAAATGAAACCAAAAATCAATCCCTGCCCTCCCAGCTGGATCGGGATCGCGGGTGAAACTCGATTGCATCGATTGCGTAAAAGGCATTTGGGGATGAGATCCTCCCCCCTCCCCGGCGGTTCGGCGGCGGCCACGCTTTCAAACAAGCAACGTGCCATCGTGGTCGGTGACCGTAATTTCTTCAACGCCCCCCCCCCCCCCCCGTTCACCCTCTTCTTATGTTTCCTCTGTTTGCTTGTGAAAACAAAACTTTCACGCTAGATGCCACCCGGTTGGGCATGTTGGGGCCACCACCACCACCACCACCACCTCCTCGCTATCAACGAAACCCACCGATTGGCTCGCGCCGGCTGATTAGCGGATTATTTTCGCCACTGCAGCCGCTGTTTGGTTTCCATCCAACGTTTTTTTTCGATGTTTTTTGCGTCCTTTGCCCGGACTGGATCGCATTCCAATCGTGCGATCGTTACGCCAACATTCACCGTCGAGTGTGTTGTTTCACTCCGGTGTTCGAGGGAAGAGCATAACGATCGGTTATGCCACTGGCGGGGCTAAGTGGCAGTTGGTAAACATTTCAATCCCGTACCGTACAAACAGTGGCACAGGTTTGCGGCACGGAGCCATCGATCTTCGGACCATTACACGCTCGAATTGCGTCGTGATATGTGAGGGCGGGGGGGGGGGGGGGGGGCACACACCTTTGTTTGGAAACACTTTCGCCTTTTAATAAAGAATAATGAGGTGCTTAGTTCGAATTAACGTAAATTAACCAACAAACCGATGGACGGAAACAAGGGACAACAACTCTGACAACTCTGTGTTCCATCATCGCCCTTTTTGGGTGCCAAATGGAGACCACACACCAAAACTGTGTATGAGGTTTGGTTGGAATTATAAATACACCAGGAAGATGGTTTAAAACTCGGAAATAACTTACGAGGATTTCACTGACGGTCACTGACGATCACTGGAGACGTCTCAACTGGTAGTTGCCATTATCATTTTTAAATATTTAATTTATAATACTGAAAGGTGGCCAGCTGGATTCATCCGCCAACTTGCCTCTCATTTCGCGTTTCTCATCTCTCTCTCTCTCTGTCTCTCTTTCGTCGTCTCGGTTACAGAAATCCTACATCTTCACTATTGCCACCCTCGGTGCCCTGGTGGTGGCCACGGTGCTCGGAGCAGCAGGCGGAGAAACCCAGCTGAGCGGTGTAGGGACGGTGAGTTTCACCAAACTGGGCGCAACGGTGCGCAACGGTACAAGCAGCAGTAGTGGCGTCGCGGCGGCACCAACGGCCACAAATCGTACCAGCGAGGTACCAGCGAAAGTACGGCCAGCGTACACCCGAACCGAACTGAAGGTATCCCGGAGTCTCAATCCGGACAATGTGCAGAAGCTGAACGTGCGCTCCAACAATGGGCGGATGGTGCAGATCATTGTGAAGAAGCGCACCGGGATGGAGTTACCCCACGGGATCGCCAACCGAACCACCACCAGCACTACGATCTCCTCCGGAACCTCCACCACCCCGGCCGTAACGTTGGTGAAAACACCGGAAACACGGATCGCCGGTCAGTATCGACTCGCGTCGGCCGATTCCGCCCCGGAGTCGGTCGATCTGGTTAACGCGTTCCTTGAGCATGTGAACCGAGTCGAGCGGCCAGTACGGGCGACGTTCTACGATGACGATGGTTCGATGAAGAACGATCGCCGTCCGGTACGGATCAAGGTGAGCGATGAGACCGTCCAGGAGACGCGCGTTCCACCGCCAGTGGTGATCAGTTCCGATCCGGTTTACATGAAGGACAATGTGGGGTCGAACGGAAAAACGGTAAAGCGTGGACGTTCGATGCAGGAAATCGGACCGGATGGTATACCGGTGGTGCACGGGATTCGCGTTCCGGATGATGAATCGGATAAGCGTCAAGTGTGGCGGAATGCGCGTGTCATCAACGGTGAGCTGGTACCGTACGAGAAGGGTCACGTTCCGACGAAGCTAGAGAACGGAGGTGACATCTACGGGCAGCTTATCTTTGCTAAGCCTTTATCCGGACGGGGAGCACAATCTGCGGGGGTCTCATCCAGTGGTGTCCGGCAGCGTAGCATCGGGCCGTTTACGAAGGCCGACAACTTCCAGCCGAGTGAAAGCTTCAAGGGTTTTGGTCCGTTCAGTGTGGAGGATAATTTGCACTCGGGCTCGATCGCCATTAATCCGGAGGGTGCCCGGGTGACGGGGAACATTGGACCGTTCTCGCGGGCGGACAACTCGCGGCCCAACTCGAACGCCCGGTTGGTGGAGTATCTGCGGAAGATCAACGACGAGGAACGACGAAAACGCTATCCACAGATTGTGAGTCGTGCAAATTTCAAGGAGGACGCGATAGCTGCCCTAGAGCAACCGAAGATCCAGCGTCGTATGTTGCAGAACCCGGGGAATCCCAACTATCCTGTGTCGCAGCTGTACTCGATCAATGGGGCGGCCGGTAATCAGGAGAAGGAACTGGAGGATGCCCGTAAGCCAGTGCTGCAGTACGCTCATCCGGAGCTGGGTGTACAGCCGGCGAAACCCGTTCCACCGGTAGAACGTAAACCGACGAAAGCGATGAAGAAAATTCTGAACGTCGCGCAGCAGCAGCCACAGTCACCGGATTATTACAACAAGGCGGTCCACAACGATCACTCGCCGTACGCCATCGAGCCAGCCATGGGTAGCAAGGACTACTATGATCCACCACAGCACCAGCAGCAGCATCATCAGCAACCACCAGGACCAGGGCCGATGATGAAGATGCCATCACGGCATCCACAGCAGTACGAGAACTTTAAAGGGCCCTCGACGTACCCGTACAACTACGGGTATATCCGGCGCGTTAAGCACGAGCCTCCCTTTTGGGTCAAGATCACCGACCAGATGCGGGACAGCCTCCAGAATGGGATCTCGTCCGTGCAGGAGTTCACCAAGCCGGTGCTCGAACCGATCGTCGAGGCAGGGCAGAAGATCTCGAAGAACCTGGGATTTGTACGCAAGTCTGACGAGGCTCAGGATAAGGTTGGCGTGGTGGTGGCACCAGCTACAAATTCAATTATACTCCCGGCTCTAGGGCTGATGGCCGGTGGTGCGGCGCTTGGGTTGGGCGCGGTGGCCGTGGGTCGTTTTTTCGACATGGGCCTATTGCGACGCTCCGGAGCAGATTTCTTTCCGATCGATCTGGATGAGCTGGAGCACAAGCGTGCGGTGGAAGCGATCGGACAGCACCCGGATCCGTACTACAGCATGGTGGTGAATGCGGCCGATGGGCAGACCACGGACGGTCGTCGTTCGAAGCGTGCGATCGAGGAGCATAGTTTGCAGGATGTGGAGCGTAGTTCGGCGAGCTCGTCGCGGGCACGCTTTGAGCAGCAGCTACGGCAGACGAACTGGAAGAATCCGGCCTGTGCCAAGCGTACGTTCTGCCAGGTGATGATCCAACAGGGAGCGGACGATGTGGTGCTGATGGAGAAGAAGATGTATACAATGCTGGATATGTAAGTAAAAGGGAATGGAAATATTATCTCAAGAGGATGTTTAATAACTTTTCTCTCTCGTTCTCTCTCCTTCGCTGCAGGATGCACCCGGCCCTGGCTGCCACGCTCACCGATCACCTGTCGGAGGTGACGGACGCAATCCGGCAGAACGATTGCTCCCGGTTCGCCTGCCAAAACCCTGCCACCGAACATCGTCGCTCCTAATTCGATCCACCAGTCCACCTGTTCCAGTCCGGAATCCGGGCTTAACGATGCGGCATGATTCTTGCATTTTGATGACCAGCTACTACGGCACCGGCTACCGGCACTTTCACCGGTAAACGAAGCACACCTCACCTTAAAAGGTGACCTTAAAAGAATGAAAGGTAGAGAGAGAGAGAGAGAAATGCAATATCGCAATATCCTATTAGCTGTAGTGTTTAGAATGAAACGTTTCGCAATTCGGAGACAACATCAACGACGAATGGGCTACGGTTTCAGGGGCCATCTGTGCCGGGAGTGAAGGAAGGAAGGAAGGGTCTTAGAACCGTTTCTGTATTTTATATTAAAATAGTAGGAAATATCGAATCAGGGTAATCGGGGGCAGTGAACGGTGCCCTAGTATAGCAGCTTACATTTGATTCCCTATAGAATATGACCGGAATCTTATCTTTAGTACCTCTAGTGCCCTGTGTAAGACGAAGGCGCGTTGCGCCTGGGGCCGGAAGGAAGGAAATGTTATATGTTACCGTTTTATTTATCGGGACAGGAGCGGAGAGACTATGCCGCTTTAGTTCGCCCTCGTTCTTCCTGTTAGCTAGTTACTGTTCTATCCACGAAATCCCGTTGCTCTACACACCTCCCGCCCTCCTGCAAGGACATGATTACTCTTATGATCTTATCGGTTATTAGGTTTTAGAGAAGAGCGAAGCGAAGTGAAGGAATTTGATTTCGTGTTTGTACACCCCGTGCGCATTGTACATAACATACAAGAGCATCACATGCCAAAGGACCATCCAGAGGAGCGTCGATCGAGAGAGAGAGTGGGAGCGGGAGCGGAAGTGACCACCGTGCACCGGTGACCGCCGTTCGCGTTGTTCAATCGATCGTTTCGGTTCATCGATATTAAGATGCCGGCTGCGCGGCACCGCGTTATTAGTATGAATTATCCTTTATTTTTGTTTGTTTGTTTGATACGAATGTTGTTTTGTGCGAGAAAGGATTTTGCGAATTTTGAGCCCCGAATGGCCTGTTCAGCGAATGGCCCCGGGGGGGTGATGCGAAACATTATTTAATAAATTATTTTCATTATGAGTTTTACGAGATAAATTAGAAACCGTTTTCTCCTTTTTAAGCGGGTGTGACATTGATTATGCAGGAAATAAATAATATTCATATATGTATCGGTGCGTGTCTTGTTGCTTTTTTATTCACTGTTTCATGTTTTTCATTTATTTTTATCATGCGCTGATTAATGAATACATCTTTTGAGGAGATGCTCGATTAGCGAAGAGCAATATCATCCATTACGGAATTATGAAGCACAAGAGCGCCAATTAATCCAAAAAGAGCTATTGGATGAAGATTTGGATTACGTAAAAGCGGTAGCTCAAATTTCAGATGATTAAATACAAAGTAGAAAACCCTTGTTGTTCTGTTAATGATCATTGTTTTTGAAATTTTCTTAAACTTTCGTGGGCATCCTTGACCTGAATGTATCTCTCGTTTATGTTCATTTATCGTGATTTAAAAAAGGTATGTACTACAATAAAATACCAGTGAAAACCTAACGCCAACGTAGCAGTAGCAGCAGTCTTGATGATAATTTAATTTCACCGTTTCGTTGTCGAGCACAAACAAACGTCAATTTCGACAGCAAAAAAAAAAATAAGGCAGAAAGGGAAAGCGGCCAACGCCATTTTTCCGCTATCAAACCATCGTGCTACACCCTTACGCAATGGACGAGATGCTCCAGATGCGGTGCGTTGCATCGGATTGCACTAATGCCTCCATCAATTCAACGAGCGATGAGTGCAATTTTATCAAATCGCCTGGCTCGGTGGGTAATAGAGAGGAAAATCGAGGTCTACATAGCTCAGCATCACTTATCGGATCGTATCGGGGATCGGGGATCGGGTTGTCCTACAGGTGGTTTTCGAATTAAGCTCACTGCCTACTGCGTCACTCCGTAGATATGTCACTGATCCCATTGTGTTGTTTGGGGATTTCCCTTTTCATCCGCTGGCTGTTGCGTCTGGAATGTTCGCGTTGTCTAGACATCAGGAGCCTAGAGACGTAGGATGCTTTGATTCTTGGTTACCGAAAAAGGTTAACGAAGAAAAATACTAAAAAAAAAATTCAAGAAAAAAAGCGGAAGTGATAAACAATGAAAGGTGCAAACGAAAGAGAATGGGTAACAAGGTAACACGTGGTGGTGCCGAGCAGCGGCAAGAAACATGAAACACAGCCCATTTCGCTTCTCCTGCTATTGTTACAAGGTTTTTCCATTGTGTGTGCTCCCGGGGGGCCATCATAATCCTACGCAGTGATGCGACTCACGAGCAGAGATGAGGAAATGTTAGGCTCACAGGAGAAGAGCACGGTTTCAACCATTAAAGGCCACAAACAAATCACCCGGCTTACCCAGTCGCTAATGTGGCCCTGTGGCTCGTCGGCCACGGAAAAACATAATAACAAAATGAAGTCCAAAATGCGCCAAAGCCACGGGTCCGATATCCCACCGATATTCGCCCCGGCGAAGGTTGCACAGGAAGGCAGGAAGGAAAGGGAGATGGGTTTTACGGGTGGGTATTAGGATGAAGCGTAGCGAGGAAAATTGTCATTTCTCATTGTCTTTCTACCTGCCTGGCTCTAGATGATCTGACGCGGCTGTTAAGGTCTCGGGGTGGCTCGGGGTACCTGCTGCCTCCGCTGCCTGTTGCACTGCCGCCGAGCGACGAGTGACGAAGGGCCAATTTGGTTCCATCGCAATCGTCTTCGATGGAAGATATTTATGTTCGTTCGACAGCAGCCAAAGGCTCAGTTTAAGCACAACCTGCACACGAGTGCGTTGAAGACGACGGTCCCTAGAACCAGTACCCCAGTTGAAGCAACAACGGCCAGTGTAACAGTGATCTGAGGAAGCAGAGAAGCGAAGTGCAAGTATTAAAACATGAAGCCTGCTCTGCTGGTGTGTTTGGGGTACATTGTGCTCCTGCTGGTGCTGGTGATACCGGAAACGCTAGCGAATGTGCACGATTTCGAAGGAAACGAGTTACATGTGGTGCCGAACGAGCGTGGCCGCGGTCCACCGGCCGGCCGTGGATTTGCCGATAGTGCACGCGATATTCTCGGCAGTCCAGCGGGTCAGTTGGCGGCCTACGTAGCGAAGGAGATGATCAGCAGATCGGCCGGCAACAGTCAGGTGCGTGCGGTGTGGTGCAACATTCAGCAGCAGAAAGTGGACAACAGATAATTGAAGTGGTTCTAGGGAATAAATAACCCAATAAGCGACCAAGAGACTCAAAGTGTAATGTTTACTAACAAGATACTATGTCGGCAGTGTACAGTGAAGGCTTTTTTGTAGTTGTTAGGATGAATAATGGAAAAATCTAATTCTTATTTGTCTCTCAAGCCCCTTTAGCTTTAGCCTGATAGTAAATTTTTATCCATTCGCCCGTATTACAGGTACTCAGCTTGAATTTAACCAACTTGCTGATTCTGTTCCTGCTGAAGGCGCTCATCTTTGCAGCCGGACTGATCGGAGCTGGTAACTGGAGCCAGTATGCCCGTGGTCGCAGCGAGGAAGGTAAGACTACTACGCGGCATCACATTAACAGAGCCTCTCGGGCGGAACCGTGACGATGGCCACGCAAACACAAAAGCATCATAACGGAAGCGGACACAATCGCGACATATTTTTGCGTAATCGGCCTAATGAGTGACTCCCATAACCTCAACATCATTCCCTCCCTCTCTCTTTCCCTCAAGGTGTCAACGGTGGTGGTGGTTTCCTGCAACCAGGCGAAGCGAATCTCATCATCGGTTACCTGGCGGCGGAAGGTTCCGGCCAGGATGGGTGTCTGATGCGATCGGCTTGCCGGGCACCACGTACGGCTGATGAGTACGCCCGGGCCGCCCATGCGCTCATGAAGGGAGCGGAAATGTTTAGTCCGGATATTGCGGAAAACTACAACTACAAGCGGCTGCTGGTGAGCCTGGATCGGGCCGCCATGGAGGGTTTGCAGGGTGCACCATGCGAAATGATCTACCCTTGCCATATCTGAACACCGCCCTCCCGTGTGGGGGGTTGATGGCACTTGCCTGCATTGATAGTGGATAGAGTTTTTTCTATAAAAATGTTTTTCTAACCATTTTTTTTAAACAAAAACAAAAGAACATTTTAACGTTCAGTCAGTGTTGTGTGCATAGAATAGAGGAAGAGTGTAATGTTAGTGTTTGATAAATAAATGTTCCATTTGAGAAACATCAAACATGTCTTCGAAGAGGCTGCATTCTGTTCAAAGTAGAATATATTTACACAAATTACTTATTCCGATCTCTCATTTAGTGCACTTTCAGACCAAAAACCATCAGATAAACGGTGTTCAATTCGTGGTAATCAATATCTAATAACTTCTGCGACTTGTAAACAGCATCATATTACACTCTCGATGATTTATCTGCTATCTCGCAAGCTAACCCTTTCCCGACGCACATCCAGATCGATCGGAGGAGATAAAACATCCGAGCCCATGAAAGGACACACATCGCAGGCCAACACATGCCCAGAGTTGAACCAGGGCAGCCCTCTTCCTCCTAGTAGGAAGAAATGCCGTCAAATTGTGTACCGCCCCGGTTGTCGATAGCGAGAGAATCATTCATCTAATGAGGCCGTACGTAGCACAATCGGAGCAATAGCAGCAGCAGCAGCAGCAGGTACCTACCACCAGCATCACCCTCCCTTGGGTTCAGCCCCTACAATTCGCTACAATCATCCAAATCAAACCATACCTCCAGAGCAGAAACAGCAAAGGACTACTCCTGAGCGGAGTTGTCACACTCTCTTTTTCTCTCTGGGGCGATCAGTCGGTCCGGTCCTGTAACCCAACACCCATATGTTGCACGCCCTATGGTTACAGGGGTTCAAGCGGGCCTCCTCGGGGGTTTTAGGACAGGCCAGGGGCCCAGCAGTGGGCGAGCAGCCCGTGTCTCGGGATCGGGATGCGAAAAACAACTGTTTAAATCCACTTTGGATTTGCCGAACAATTTACATTCAAAAGCACTTACACTCCACTTCACTTAATGTGACAGAAGCGACCGAGAATGAGCACGGGACATGCACGCACGCACACAAGCACTCCGGGAGTGAGGCATCCTGCTGACTTTTGCCACAGTTTTTCCACTGCGCTTGGAGGCTCATGCGGTGCCATTAGGATCAGGCTGGTACCCTAGTTCTCCTTCTCTCCTCATTTGACTTGCTGCTCCCTATCTCTGCATCCTTTTCCATAGATCCTATTTCTCCATTTCCTAGTTGCTGTTGCTTCGAATTCTTTGATTCCTTAAAAGTGGAATATTTTGCAGGGAAACAACAGAATGCTCTAGCCATGCACCTGCTAACCGGTAAGACCGAAATGGTCGAACCAGTCATGGGGCATCATCATCGACAGTCACTTGACACCCTTAATTCTGTACCCTAGCTTCTAGATTGCTGGATCAGGCCTCAGGGCAGGGATAGTTCTTTTGAAAAAGTCTAATTTAGATTATGAACGACAAGCAACAATTCGACTTTTGGGACATCGTCATCGACGGATTCGATCGCCTCGTTTAGGATAGGATGTCTTCGGCAAATTTGGGCTGATTGGCGTTTTGCATATCTAACGAGTCGCAAGAGTGTTTTGTCAATTGTTTAAAAAATGTATTGGATCGGAAATAAAGAGTGACGGCCCCTGCAAAGAAGGAAAACTAAAAATTATCGAAAATGCTAATCAACAGCTCAATTCAGTCAGTTAGAAGACCTTGGTCGAAATACAGCTACTATGATCTGGATATTAATTTCCACCTAATTCTTCATCAGCTGGCCGCGAGATGGATCATTGGAAAAATACAAATCTGCGTGTTTTTGTTAGATTATGTCTGTTTATTTGGCAGTGGTTTGAAGATGAAAAAGTGATCACATTATGATCAAACCGGGTTCGTCGCTTAGCGAGCAAGTCTTTTAATTCGCACCAAAAACGGTGCCCTTCATAGCCGTGTGCTGGATCATCTAAAATATTCAAACCAATGTTCTTTTCGATGTAAGATTGTAGTTTATCCATGTAGCCGTTGATCCCATTCCCCACCGTAGATTTCCCATTTTTCGATTTTTGGCAGATTTTTTAAGTTGAAAAAGTGATGCTTTTTACGATTCTACCGAAAAAACAAATTTTAGATAATTGTTTAAAAAAAAGTATGAACAATTTTTATGAAAAATCGATGGGACTAAATGCAAAATAGTGTTCGGATAAAGTATTAAATATTTCAAAAGGCTCAATCAAGTAGTAGAGCACCGACTTTGAACATTAATGATTTGTGAAACGCGCTTATCGTTATAAGTTTTATTGAGTATTTAAATTGATAAAATAGTTTCCAGATTCCCGGATCTCATTTTTTCTATAACAAAAAAAAGTCACCATATACCGTACCGCCCGCACCGACTCCTTGTCCGATATGCCATTGTTAATCATTGAGGTCGACCCTCGCCCCTCCCCTTCCCTGTTATTGCCTAGGCCAGTGGGCGAAAGACATAAAACAATAAATTGTCGCCGGACACGCTGTCATAAAGCCGTTATCGATCGAAACGTTTGATGCTTCACCGGCAAACCGGCAAGCCCACTTCCGGTCCATCAAGTGCATCATCGTCCCCGTCAGCATCATCACCATGATCAGCGTCCTGATTCCGATTTCCGCACTCGGAACACACACAGTGCGAGAGTCCAAGTTTCCCATCTGACGCAACAATTATTCGTGAAAAACCTCATTCCACACTCTCCGCACTCCGCACACCGGTGACCGCTGGTGCTCGCTCGAACCCTCGGTTCTTCCGAAACTCCTGCAGTGGTTCCGCCCCCCTGTTGGGTGCCCTCGGGGCGTACATATGTCGGAATTGGACTAGAATTGAATTCCAAACTCTCGAGACTCCCTCCGTTTCCTCTCTGCACCTGAAGGTGCGCACCCCATATCCGTACAACATCATCATCATCGCCATTGCCATTGCCATGCCCTTGCCTTTAACGATTGTTCTCGGATTCGGACTTCGAACTCCTCGGACGCTGTGTGGCTGTGTGTGGACCAAGTGGAAATTACTAATTCGGTGCAGGACCCCGATGTTTCCGGTGGGATATCCCGGGATGTGTATTGTGAGGTCTGGTGCAGGTCAGGCCAGCTAGCCAGCAAGCCGATACCGAGTTGCGGATAACAAAACGGATAATTATGCTCTCTTATTATCGCAAAACCGATCACCAAAGGCCGGAACGTAGCATCGTTTGGTAGCGTAGGACCGGAGTGTACACCGGGATTGTAGCGACATCCAGTTCCAGTACCGCCCGGTCCGGATGCGTCATTTCGTTTGATGTCCCCAGAGCGGCACCGGATTCGATGGCGATTTTAAATTACTTTTCCAAATCGAAGTATCCCCTTGCATTTCACGGAACTATCTCTGATCATTTTGATTGATTTCAGGATATTAATGATTCCTGGATACTACAACTGCATGGATATTTTATTGCGTATTTTCCGCCCTTCATATTCCTGTTTCACTAACAACTTGCATGCATAACCAGCGGTGTACAGTATATTATGGTATGAGCTGATGATTGTATAGGGGGGTTTAATGGTTTTCTTTAAATATTTTAATGTGTTTATTAACATTTTATTACCATCTTATGTTCCTTCTAATAAAGACTAAAAGTTGAATTTCCTTTCTCTATTTTCAATTCTACAACATTCCTTTCATTTGCTTTATCTAACTGCCAACAAAACGTTGAGTCACAACTTTATGGTTCTCTTTAAGACGAGCACCTCTTGCCAGCACGAGTTTCGCAACATTCGAGCAACATCTTCCGACCATCTTCCACCCTCGAAACAAGAGGATGATCTCCCACTCGCCTCACACACCGGCGAACACACACATTCGGAAAACACTTTGCTCGAGCACGAAGCCCCAGAACAGAAGAAAACAAGCTCGATGCGGCGCCAAGTAGCACAAAGTCTGAACCTCCCTCCACCAGCCTCCCGGCTCACAAGAAGGCACTCGGTTCGATCGACGAACGTTGAGCGCTACAAGGACTCCCACTCCTCGACCAATCCTTGGCCCGAAAGCGGCCCCGACATCCCCGAGGCAATGCACCCAGAAATGGAGTAAGGTGGAGTCGAGCAGTGAGATAGAGGACGAGCTGCGCGCCGGAGATGGTGAAATTCATTCCGGCATAAGAAATTATTCTCATCACCTCACGCCACCTCCCCGGTTTCCACCCGGCTTCTTATCCGCCCTGCTGTAGCAGTCGCTGATGCTTCTCCAAATCGACATCGAGGACGACGACGAGGACGAGTCTCGTTGGTGTCGTGCTGGTCCACGTTGCTCCCGGCTATTGAGCATTGAGATGGGCGCCGGTACCCGCGGTTGCGAAGGGAGAGTCACGCGTCACACATCACAGGCGATGCGAAAAATTGAAAAAAGAAACCCTCAACCAACCCTCTTCTTCCCCTTCGTGGAAATGCTCCTTACCGCGAGAGGAAAAGCCGCCGCCAGACATGAGAGGATGATCGTGATGAAATCGTGGGGCTTGCGTTCGCGGAATACAAGGACCACCAAGGAAGCAAGGAAAGAAGAACCGAAGTAGTAGCAGAAGAAGGAGGCGGACCATCCCATCGAACGGTGCTGGCAAGAAAATGCGTTCCCTGGTAGCTGATACCGAAGAGGATCGTCGAGGACGTTCGCTGCGACGGAACGGTTCGGAAAATGGAAAATAACGATCCATCCAGCGCCAACAGACGGCTCTGGCTAAATAGACAACATGCGCCTTTTTTGCGCCCGCCCCCACTCCTACCCCCTTTTCACCGCTCGATCCGGTTCTGCTGGCTTCCATTAAAAAGTCATTAAACATCGTCCTCGTTGCAACATTATTAAACACGCTCGCCAACATCAAACTTTGGTGCACGGCGGAAAACTCGACCGCATCACTCACTCTTTCTCTTTCACTCTCTCTCTCTCTCTCTCTCTCTCTCTCTCTCACTCTCTATCTCCGTCTCTGCTCTCTTTGCTCTCTCTGTTTCCCTGTTCAAGTGTCCTATCAGGGGCCCGGTGGCCACTCGATGCATTCGATGGCATTTCTGTTGTTCCTTGAACTTTTCCGCATTTTTTACAACCAACCAAGAGCGAGAGAGTATCCTGAACGGAAGGCATTGCGGCCACTGATGGATGGATAGATGAGTTATGAAACGTCTACTCAATAGCATAATAGTGTTGGTCCACGACTGGCAGCGTGAATGACGTGAGACTACCCTATGCTGGTGGAATTAGCTATCAAACTTATGCCAAATGAAACAAAGTCCACCAGCCCGCAATCTACTAATCGTTGACCCGTTTTTCAATCCTGTGGCCACTCCGTGATGCATATGCTCTGGTCTTCACAATTGCCTTTCAATTACTTTTTGAACATTATATAAATTTTTAACTAGTTTCGTTTAATGCAATTAATGCAAGCTGGTAAGAGTGGAAGGTTTTTGCTAAAAACCATTGCTTCACTCATCAATGGGGTGTGTTGTGTAACATTGTTATAAAAAAAACCATTCTCCATGGGATATCACGCCAAGTCCTTCTTAAACGTGAAGACTCATTTTAAATGACCGATAGTGATGTCGTTTAGTTAAAAAGGTGACTCAACTGTTTTCCATCGGCCGCAATATCATTCGGCGACATCGAGAAGGCGTTGGCGATGAAAATATGAATTGCATCAAGTAGTCATTGCCGGAAACAGCGGCTGAGAAGTGCATTGCAAACCTAACTAGCTCGCGCAGTGCATGCACAATGGTAAGCATTGTTCTTTGTTGTAGATTTTTGTTAATTAGAGAATTAATTCCTCTCATATTTCAGGCTAAACGGTACAGACTAGAGAATTATTTGTTTTCGAAATGTCGAAACAGAGCGAAGTTTCGTCATATATTGCCAGACCGAGCGATGCATAGTGAACCGTAAAATGAAGGCTACTTTCAGTTCAGGCATGCAATTTTGTCTCCAAAGAAGCGGAATGGTTCTCTTACATAGAGCGAATGCCCCGTAATTTTGGTTACGAACGGATCGGTCCGGGAAAGTGTATGAAAGTGAGAGTGTAACGTGTTGTTATAAAACAAGTGGAAAATAATAGCGAGGTAAGTTAATTTTTATCGGTTCTGTGATATGGTGTTTTATTATTTAATTAATGTTTTTCATAAAATGCGAAAGCGATAAAAAAAAGTCCAAGAGACTGTGACGATTAGTGGGATACCCTCGCAAAATTCAGTTTCTTGAATTCCTTTTCCATTGTACGAGCGAGCGGATTTGTATACGCCAGAAAATGTAGTCCAAAGCTACGATGGCCACTACAAGTGGTGCTTTTTAGAAAAGGCTCCTGCATTAAATTTATGCCAAGGCTGCAGTTTTTATTTATTTCAGTCGAATATTTCTCAAATTATGACAACATGCTCTTCAAATGTTGTAGTTTAACATAACAGTTACACAAAAAGGTTGTATGGTATTGTTACAAAAAATTGCCTCAAAAACGTGCGTGGTATTTGCCGAACTTATTGTCCGCCCCTCGCGTTACAGGATCATCCTCTGGCATGACTTTAAGAGACACATTCCGTTTCTTCTGCTGATGTGGCCAACCCACACACTGTACTAATGTGCGCTTCCTCGGGACCCATCTTGAGATGCTTGATTCCATTCGCGCACGGGCACGAAGTAACGAATTTAGCTCACTCCTATTTGCGGAGGGAAGTTGAGCGAAGGAAAACGTTGTACACGTGGCTGTACGCATGGAAACAACAACATCTTAAATGGCCCCTCTTCGCTTCTTCCTAGCGTGCTTTTTCCCCTTTTTTTACCTCCGTATAGAGGAGATTCGAGTACCGGTTCCGGAAGCACCAGCCCCATGTGTGGCCTGGCTGCGGTCCCATGTGAGTTCCATCTTCTCCTTTCAACCTCCCCCTCCCGGACGCGGACATGTGAACCGAGTAATCCTGGAAGCGACAAAAATGGTTCCGCCAAACTGTCAACCGAAATGAATGCGTGAATGGCATCGACTCGACGGTGTCAGAGGGAATGCTGAACGCTTATATCAGCTCTTATTAGCGTTTGGGACGGCTCCACAACCCCTCCTGCCAGTGCGCTTTAACGCATCGCATCCCCCACGCACTAGGCCATAGGGTAATGGCGGCGCTTTTCGCCCATTTTTAATGTTTTGCAGCAAATAACATTAAAACATCGATGCGAAAAGACCCAGAAAGTGGTGCAAAAACAGAAGAAAGAGACGAAAAAACATTTAAATGCCTTTTTTCCTAGGGGTGGAGGAGGGTGGGGGATGAAATTGCGAAAGCCGAAATCCCCACCCCCACCCACGATGCGCTCTGGCGCCATCTTTCGGGGGGGAGGGTGTTGCTGAGAACGAGGAACGCGGCGTATCGAACATAATTTACCTGCAGCACAGGGACGACGACGCCAACGATGATGATGATGATGATGATCCTTTGCCGACGATGATGCTACGAGGATAATGGGAAAGCGAGATCGAGTGAGCAGAAGCGCCAGCGCCAGCGCACCATTCGTTGGCGTGTTCGAACGGCATTTGGCGTGTTCGCTTTCGCGTTGGCGTTGGCGTTGACGTTGGTCTGGTGGATCTGCCGGAGGAAAATCATGGTGGGTGCGGGGTTCATGTTTGCCGCTGGCATGATGCTGATGTACACCAGCTAGCCACCCAGCCAGCCAGCCAGCCAGCCAGTAGGCCTGGGAAATGGAGCGTGTCGGTGCGGTGCGGTAAAACCCATCAGCCCGGCGAATGAGTCTCGATTCGGTTCCACCTCTCTCTCTTCCTCTCTCTCTCTTGCTCTCTCCTCTTTCGTGTTCCGATCTGTGCCCGGTGGCCACAGCAGAAACGAATCGAAATCGAGCAGCAATCGAGCTGCACGGTTAGTGAACGAGTGTGCGAACGAGCGAGGAAGGACACGCTGGGGGAAACTCATCCCAACGAATCCACTCAACCCAATCCAGACGGGCACTCCCCCCTTGCGGGGGGGGGGGGGGGGGGGAGCTTCGTCCTGGAGCAACATCAGCGCCAACATCGAAAGTGTACACGTACATTAAGCTTTTTATGCTCTGGGCCCCGTTAGATAAAAGGAATCATGTTTTTTTAATTACGATCGTTTACGTATTTCCCTACTTTTGTCCCCCTCTCCCCATTCCCTCGCGTTTCTCTTGCTTTTCCTATCCTCCCCTCCCCTGCCTGTTCCCCATTTCGCCGCTTTTAATCTCTCTGAAAACGGTCCCATTCCCTGGAGGTGGGAAAGGAGAGCTCATCGCTCGCCCCCACCAAAAAAAGGGCAAACAATCCTGCTGGCTAGGGCTGGCGGGAGCAGGGATGGTCGATTCCGTCAGCCATCTATCTCTAGCCGCCATGTCCTCGACACAACGTGGTCCTTTTGGTCCTTTTTGCTGTTTGCTCGTCGGGCCGCGTTGGGAAGGGAAGCCAGGGGGGACGAAGAGGGGGAAAACGTTTTAGTAACTGTCCGTAAAACGGTTTTCCGAAAATTGGCTAATGTATCCCGCATAAAATATACAATCTTTCGCAAAAAGCAGCACATGCCACGGTCGGTTCGGTGGAGCCCGCGACCACGAGCTGGTTCCAATGGATGCATGGAACACTCAGCGTTCCTCGCGGTGCTGGTTGATTCTGAGGATGTTCTTCATCCCGTGCTGTTGCGATTAGGAGGTCTTTGGCTGTTTCACATTAGTAGTTCTTTACAGTGTGTTTGGCGAACAATAGAAAAAGATAAATCTTTGCACAATTTTACCCATATTTTCATGTTGCTAAGGGTTTTCATGTTGCGGAATGTTTTCGGCTTTTCTGGAGCAGAATGCTTAATTAGCTTAGCTTTATAAAACAATGCACGCAAATGCAGTAGATGTTTGATTTATTTTAATCCTTTTGAGTGCTGTTGTACGCTGCTGTACGATTTCACAGGACTTGGTAGCATAATACGATAAACCATCAGATGAAGGTTTATTTTAACAATAAACACCTCGGATGAGCGTGAAAGACCACGAGGATTCTCTCAATGCCAAAATTTATCCAATTGTTGTTTGGGACAGATTTATGTTTTAAAAGAGAATTCATAAATTACTGAAGTAAAATAAAGATTAAAACACGCCAATTTGCTTGTAAATTCCGAATTAATTGCTCAAAACCTGTATAAAGGATTACAAATAATGTTAACGTTCGTTATGTATTAGATTATTCTGAGCTGTTGAAGATAGATTCGTCCCTTTATTTTTTAATAATGCACTCAACACTTCCTCCTACGTTAAAAGCAGTTAATCACCGTTCCACTCGAATGCTTTAATCGATCGCTGTTTTCCAATAATTAAACATCAAACGATGCCCTTTTGTGACGTCGACTCCATTTTACCACCCACATCGAATGCTTTAAATCATTAAATTAGCTACGCCAGTTCAACAAACAGTAGAATGCATTGTGAATGTTGCATTACCTTGGGTGTGGGTCGGAATGGTCCGAATTGCACAGCATGACAACGCTCGGTATAAAACGACGATCCACTCTCCTCCGTAACTGAGCAGACCACTCTAGCGAGGGAGTCGTTTTTGCTGCTTAAAAAGTATCGCAGCAACCACACCGCACGAGCAGCTGACGGACGAACGGAACGACTTCCCCGGGCACAGCCCGCCTTGCCCGCTGCCCGCCAAGGAGTCCTTTGATGTGCAAACTTTTTCCTTTCATTTTCCTGCTTCCAAACACAGAAAGGGAAAAAAAGAAAAATCTCACTGCCACGCGCACATACGCGCTCGTTTCGTCCTGGCGCGATCGAGCCATTACTTCATTTTGCCGAAGCGAAACGCTTTTCATTACGCTTCTCCATTCTCTAACTCTCGCTAGCCGGCACTCGTGCCTTACTTCTTTGTGGTGCTCTCATCTTTCTTTGCGGTAAAACGTGCCCCACGAATGGTGGGTTGCTTGGGATTATGAGGGGGTGGCCGCCACCAACGCCAAGAACTGGAACTTTTGATGGGCTTTTGTTTTTACTTACGCTCGCTGCTTGGCCCTTTTTTTGGTTGAACTTTAGTCAGTTCTTCTTTTCTATTCCGTTTGATTCCGTCTTTTTGGCAGCAATAGACTCGCCGAGACGAAGGTCTCGCAAACATGAAAGGGACTCGCGGACAAGCTTACTTTCCGCTGCAAGTGTCACCATCTTCTCCTGCGAGTCTTTGGAAGACACACGCCCTATGAAAGACTGCCTGTCTGGGACTTGAACTGTACGCTCTCGCCAGTACGCTGTTTTATTAATTTGATTTCGCGTTGGTAGTGCACGTTTACCGATACACTATAGCTGAGCTAGTGCAATCGTTACTGTTGCGCTTTCCTTGCGCCTCTTTTGTAGCCGAATCTCTGCTCGATGAATTACTTTCCATTTTCGCACAGTTTCCCCCCGGTTCCAGTCTCATGCTGCTGCGGACTCTTTCTCTTTTTGCATTTTTACTCCTTTTGGACACATTCGTAGGAGTTTCTGTGTCCACGTTTCACACCCGTTCTCGGCTCCTCTTTTGACCCTTTTTCGACTCCGGATTTGAAAAGTCCCGTTGTCGCGGTTCACGACACCATTCAAAACCATTCACACCGACGCGCAGTGCGGTCTGGAGACTGGCACACGACGTCACGTGTCACATCGAAGGACTTCAGGTCCCCGGGGTGGATGCGATAAATTGTAAAGCTTATTTTCACCGCATGAGTTCACTTCTCAATTTTTTTTTTGTTACATTTGGTCACGAACGATCGAACGAAAAAGGTGGTGACGGTGAGCACCTTTTTAATGCTTCATTCAACAACAGCAACAACGGAACGGGACGGGAAGGGACGGCTGCAAGGACGAACCACGCCTTCACGCAGGAATCCGAGGGGAGAGTGGGTTGCCTCCACTAATAATTAGGCGTTTAGGAGCGACGGAAGGCCGGAAGTGTGTAAATATTGTGACACAGTAAGTGGCAACACGTGCTATTAGTTAGCCTTTACCATCGGTCCGTAATTACGGGGACAATGTGGCCACGCTATGTGCGCGCCCCTCGGGTGAACCATGTTTAAAAGAAGAAGAAACGGAGCGGATGTGACGTCATGGAAGGCGTGGAATGGAATATTAAAAAACATTCTCTTTTTAAAAATCAATTTCCATGTTCTGATCTCGTGTGCCCTCTAAATCATTAAAAGGGATGCTTAAAGTACTACTTCCAATTAGTTTTAAACTATTTTCAACCATTTTAGCACCATTTCAGGCATCAAACAGCAAACGAATTGATACAAATCAGCCCAGGGCCTGGTACTGGTCCCGGGATTAAAGTCATCGCGTCCGGTTGGCAAAACATTCGCCAAAACCTCAAAAGCCTCAAAAAAGGGTCTGGTGGTGGAGGGGGAGGGGGGTTTAGGGAGACTACCGAGCGGATTTCCCGCTGGATGAGGGGAAGCGGGAGCGTGTATCATGATAAACGGATTTGCTCTGGCCAGCCAGGTTAGGCGAAAGATTTGACCAAATGTCCGACCGTGCAGCTGCCACCACTGCCACCGCCAATACTCACCGGCCAGCAGGAGCAGCAACATGGAGGGATAATTACATTTGCTAAACTTTATTTCCACAAATGTCATCCACCCTGCCCTGGGTCTGGTCTGGCCGCTGCTCGCTGGTCCCCATCCATCCGGCCAGTTTGTTTTCCACCAGTCCTGATCGGAGAGAGGCAGAGCGAGAGAGATGAGGGAGCGCCACCATCGGAATCGGGGTAATCGTTGATCGGCAATCATTCATCGAAAGGTATAGCTCAGCATTGGGAGTGAGCTTTAATGTTTTCTAAATTTTTAAAGCTACCACTGGCCGTAGACGAAAAGACCACAAGCCACATGATGTACCACCAATCGATAGAGGGAAATGGTGACTAGAATACGAACTAAGCAAATGGAGCATCGAATGCTAGGACACAGCTAATTGCAGAACTGGATTTAATATTTTTAAAGTCAAAGTCCATCCCATCGCAATCCCGGGGAAAACATTGCGAATCGCGACGCACAGCCATTAACTAAAAACATTAAAAAATCATCTGGTCCACTTGGGGAACGCCGTTGAGAGGATCCGGAGGGGAATTGTTTTTTTTTTTCTTCTTCCGCCCCAAACACTATCCGTCGTCCTACGGACCGTGGTCATGATGAACTCCCAGATGGGGACTAGCCCGGAACTGCCTGGCCCTGGAGCAGCTGGAGAATGAAAATAACCATCTCCATCTCGGCCATCACCATGAGACACTGCTCCGCAAAACAAAGACATCCCGCGCAAAACGCTGGTCAGTCCAAAAAGAGAGCCAAGGATAACGTATAGCGAAGAGTGCGACTGAAAATAAAACCCCAATGACCCGCAGCCATCGGTGTTCCGTCGGTCAGTGTTGGGAACCACCATTTTGTGAATTGCGTATCGGGTGCCGCGTACCACACAGCGGCGGGGGAGTACCGCCGTTGCTGCTAGTCCGTAGTGCCCAACAACCAAAGCGAGGGTCGTTTCGTGGTCGATCAAATCGATGGCGCTTGGTGCGGCTCGGCTACTAACACCACGACCAAAGGACCAAACGAGAAGCCTGCTAAACACCCACACACCGTACCGAACGGACGCACAAACAGGACTCCACCAACGCGCACATTTTTATCTCTCTTTCTCGCTCGCTCAGCTCAGCTGCGAGCTCCCCAGTTTTGTCCTTGTTCGTCCTTTCGCCCCTTCACGTTACCCGGACAACGAGTGTGTACGGTTGTATGGGTGCACAAAACGCAAAACATTAGCTCGAAATGATTGGTCCATTTTTTTCCGACCGATCAACGGACCGAAGGACCGAAGGACACAAACACAGACAGGTGCGCGTGGGATCATCCTATGGTTGTCTCGTTTGTCCCTTGTGCCACTGTCCTTTCACGCTAGAAAGGACATTCGCCCACGACGCGTGTCTGTATTGCGCATGTGTCAATGGGGTGAATGACAGTTTGTCTCTCTCAAACCGCCGTCAGACGGCACCGGAAGTGAGCTACAGTTGACTCACTCCAGCACACGTGCACAAAACCCCTTCGTCCTGAATGTCCTTTTTGTCATTCATCCACCCCCCCTTCTTTCGATCTCGCAACGCAGTTTGGCAACACTGCCTCGCTGGCATGGCTACCTTTGCTATTTCCTTAAAAAGAACGAGAAAGAGAGAGAGACAGAGGCCAGCGAGCGAGAACGATAGCGAGCAATCTGTAGACCCCTTCGGTGTTCGGAAAATTCGCGCCCTCGCACACCACGACGGCGATGATGATGATGGTTGCTGCTGCTGCTGCTGGCTGCCGATGATGATGATGATGGTGCGGTTTGAAGGGTGGGCACCGTAGGGCACCGAAGCAAATGGGCCACGCACGGGCCCGAGGCCGCGCGCAAAAGGACGAGACATCAGATGATGTTAATTCTGTTACTGGCGAGCATTCCGATTTCGCAGTCCGATCAAACCACCGCGGATGCACCAAACCGGCGAGCAGCGAGCAGCCAGTCCACCCAGCCAGCGAGCCAGTCAGAGCGTCACCCGTACACCACAGCGAACACGCCGTGCAAGGACGTCAACGTCCAGCAGCCGCCACTGCTCCAGCGAAACCGACGGAGGACTGGGTGTGTGTGCGCCCGGAGTAGTGGAGTGTGTTTTTGCGGGAGTCATCCCATTCCGGCGGGAGGATTTGTGTTGCTTTTTTTTTTATCATCGCCATCGCGTCGCCATCGCGGCCGTCACCGTTCGCACAAGAATTCTCTGGAGGCCAGTTCGCGTTTCGCGTTTGGTGGTGGTTGCGTTGTTTTGATGCCGAGCTTATTAGTAGTTGGCGGTGAGTTGTGAGAGCACTACACTGGCGCACTGACGCACTGTCGCGGATGTCAAGGATTTAAGTGTCGAAACAGAGGTAGAAAGTGTGCAAAAGTGGATACTGATAGCAGAAAGTGATTGCTGAAAGAGTTAAGAACCATTGTTGGAAGAAGTTATTCGAGCCAAGCTCAGTGCAGTGTTTCAAGGGGAACATCCTTTTGCGAATAATGCACAAAACGAAACACTTGACCTGGGTGTCTTAAACCGAGTGCAATAGCCAACCTGAAAGTGTTGATGTTCTAGTGTTCTTCGCAACTCTATAACATCAAAGTAAGACACAAAACAACATCTTGAAGGATCAAGTAATATGAATGAAGATAACAAAAAGTCAGCAAATGAGTTGAGCAGAGCGTCGGTGCAGTGATCGGAACGCCGTGCAGCACAGAAGAACCAAGTGTCAAAGAAACCGTCGCCAACTAGGATCTACTTGGAGCCGTCGGGAAGGAATGGAAATGTGTTCGCATCGTTTCGCGCGCCATCTTCAGTAGGCTCTGGTA
The DNA here is from genome assembly GCF_943734665.1 of Anopheles aquasalis. Classification (NCBI taxonomy): domain Eukaryota; kingdom Metazoa; phylum Arthropoda; class Insecta; order Diptera; family Culicidae; genus Anopheles; species Anopheles aquasalis. The sequence continues at coordinate 18,477,728 of NC_064877.1, forward strand.
GGAGACGTAGGAAAAGTTGGAAAGCCATACTTTGTGAGTGTTCCGTGTGTGCCGCAGTGTGCGTCCGAGGCGTTTGGTGTGGTTTGCAGGTTAAGGCATCGGCCCCGGGGACCCCATCATTCGCTCAAGCTGTATCTGCCGACGGATTACTGCTGCTTACCGGTGGTGAATGCAGATCTTGCCGATCCAGCGTCACTGTCCAGTCCACCTGCCCCCGGCAGTAGCTCCCGGCCGTACGGCAGCCACGGCCACACGGTGGAGTTCAAAACCAACTGCGCCGGAAGCGGCCCCATCGGTGGCATTGGTGGCGTCGCTGGGATTCCTGGTGGTGGTGGTGGTGGTGGTGGTGGTGGCGGTGGTGGCGTAGGCCTTGGTGCAAGCTCCGGAGGTGGTATCCTTGGTGGTATAGGCAGCAGCGGCAGCGGCAGCGGCAGTGTACTCGGTACTGGTCTCGACGCTGGTGGTACGACGAACGGTATCGGCGGTGGGGCAACGGGGCTTCAACCACCCCTAGGACTCAGTCCGACGACCAGTGTGGCAGGCGGTGGCAGCGGAGGCAGCAGCTGTCCGGACTCGCAGCAGTTCAACATCTTTCCGGCCATCTTCAGCCGTCAGCTGAACTTTAACGCGGCCGGTTCCTGCGGACAATCGAAGCTGATGGACGATCTGCGGCCGAACTTGGTCGGGGGGCTGCTCGGTTTGCAGCAGGGCCTCCTCGACGACCATGCCGCCCTTTCGCACGGCAATCTGGCGCAGCACAATGCTGGCCAGGAGAGCAAATTTATGTCGCTGCAGGACAACCGGTTAATGGGGATAGCGTCGCACGAGAACCGACTGCTTGGACTGGGTGGTCAGGATCATGGGCGGGGCGGTGGCGGTGGACACAATGGGGGTGGTGCGAACGGAGACAAATCGATAGGCCAGCATCGGAAGTGTAGCAGCACCCCGGAAGACTTCAGTGCGCTGTACGGTGGGCTGACCGGTACCCCGATCAGTGATCATCACCACCACCACACACCGGCCCACACACCTCCGAATCGGCTGTCCGACAATGGCTCCGTCACGGGTAAGAACACCGTCGCCGAACGGAGCACCAACCGAACCGACGGAACCAGCAGCAGAAGGCGAATCCCGTCGGCAGACCGTCGGCTATCGATTAGAGGGCGCACGTGGCCAGGATTATCTTTTTAACGCCACAGGACGCCCTGAGGTGTCCTCGGGGATAATCCTTCAATTGTGGTATCCGCTGTAAATGGCCAGCAAATGCGTTCGCTAATGGGATTGATTCCAAAGATCCGTCGGCAGCGCAGCGTGCATCTTCACCCGCGATGTCCGAGTTGTCCTTTTGTTGGGGCGACAGTACGGCGCAGTTCAGTACCAGGTGAAGCTTGGCCATTGTTTTGGCTTGTTTTGACCACGTCCGTGTGCACTGCGGATTGGACTGACCATGTGGCATTGGTGCAGTGAATTGGTTATTTGAAAGAGTTGGAATCAGCTGCCATTGCGGGAGATGTCGCATTAAGCCGACGGACTCGATGGAGATTAAACGTCCGGCAGATTTTGCCACGACATGGCCCGGGGAATGTTCCTCGATTTCCGAGATTCTCTCAAATTGCGATAACAGCCATTTTACTCCTTTCAATAAGTATGAAAATTAAACAGCTTGCCTTCTTCAATTGAAAAATAATAAGTAAATAACTGTTCAGTATCTAAGCCACTCTTAACTGGTAATATGATAAAGAAATAGAAAAGCATAAGGAGTGACAAATACTGATTATAAAATGGATAAAGAGCTACAAACATACGCTTAAAATTTGCAATCGTTTTCATACAACTTTTTAGCATTAATGGTAATCAACGCCAATAACAGAGCATAATGTTTTAAATGGTACAAATCTAGCATATGTAACCTTATCTGTAGTTATGCAAAAAAATGCATCAAACATTTTATGACCGATCGATATGGTTTCACACTTCACAATTTCATTTGACATATTCGTTCACAAAGTAGTCATTGAAAAAGTGGTCTTTCATCCGCTTCGATTTTTGGTGTATTTAATGACATTAACCGCCTGCTTTTGGAGCAATAAACATTCTGGTAGTAAAAATTAAAAGTTTAAACTTAGATAAAAGATATTGAGATAGTAAAAAGTGGTTTAACAGACGCTCTCTTCCATGAATATGTTTAAATTGCAAGGGTTAAAGGATAAAGCACTATCAGCATTAGTTTGAGTCTGTTAGTTTTGAGTTCCTCTCTTTACAGTCCTAAAGAACGCAAATATGTTCTGAACAGACTCATCTTCGTTAAAGAAAAAGACGGATTACAAATTGATTAAACAGCCCCTTTGTCAACAAACCTCAGGATAATTTCTTGTGGCAATTGATTTTAAGAAAACGTATCCCACATCATTGCCGGTACAGTACAACTAACATTGTGCAAATTAACAATCAATTAATCGAGATTATCTGCAATCAGGCAAACAAACAACTCCATCGAGCCTCGGGTGCCTTATCCACTCGAAATCACCTCTTTATTACGCGAATTCGTTCGACAAACATGGCTTTCTGGCGGACACGTGCAGCCCATAGCAGCATCAATACTGCCCAACATGATACCACAAGATTTGGAATCTCTTTCCCGGGTTTTCCTCTTCCCTGTTTCCCCTGTTCGACCGGAACGGAAACCACTAGCACACGAGGCACAATGCTTGGTGATGGTGATAACAATAATAATGACAGGTTGATTGCTCTCTACGGCCTCCTCCTGTGCCCTGTGTGTGCCCTGTGGCCCAATTGCTAGGCCGAAGAACTCATGGACCAGGACAAGGAAACAAAGAAGGGTGTAGACCGGCTGGTACCTCGGGCTGGCGGGGTGCAAAGTGCAAACAAATGGCTACATTTCTGGTAAGCGGAAACCGAACAAATGTTCCCCGAGCCCGGACCGAGGCGAGACGACTTCTCACTTCGTACGTCACCTCACCGACCGGGACCGAGACCGGTCATTAGCATTGACAGAGGGATCGGGGGTAGTCCAATGCCCAAAATCACCACCGCTGATTACAAAGCAATTGAGCTGCATCAATCCCCTCGCCCGCACTGCCGTTCCGGGGTTGGCACCAGAGGGGTAATCCGAAATCCGAGCCATCCTGGCACCCTCCCTTTGTTGCCACCCTTGGTGCTTCGTGTCCTGTGTCGTGATCAAAAAGGGGTCCCAGGACACTCGCTGCGTGTGTGCACTTCACTCCTCAATAAAGTAGTTCCGCAGCAGCAGCAACAGCACCAGTAGGAGGACAACGAGAAGGAGGGAGGAGGATTAGAGAGGGTGAGTGGCGAACAATCAAAAGGTGTTGACATACTTGTCGTAAGCTGCACTTCATTATTGTTACTTCTCTGCACTGCCGCAGTTCCTTTCCCTCGTTCGAGAGGCCATTTGTCTATGGCCATATGGTTGGTGTAGAATTAGAGCGGCCCTGGCCATCCGGACCATCCAGCCCACCGTGACGGAGGACAGTCATCCTCGAGTTCCAAAAAGGGATTTCCTTGTGGCGCACGGTGGCCAAGGTACTTAGGACTTTGTGGTTGATTAGCGAAGCATTCCGCTTCGCCAGGTTCCTCGCGGAAAGGCAGTAAATCCACTAAATGTTTCCCTCGCCAACATCTTTCAGCGAACGGAATCGGCAACATCGGCAAGTGGCCGCGTCGGTCGGGCGCATTATCAATTATGTAGATGGGCTAATTAACAGGTAAACGTGGGTGTCATTTAACTAATTAATCGCTTTTCTCTCCGCGTCCTTCCTTCCTTTCGGGGTGCGTCGCGTGAATCCGCCTGAAAAGCATGCGGACGCCCGGACGCAAAAGTTGTGGTCGCGGTCATCACGACCGCCACGAAAGGCACAGGTCGCAGCAGGTCACGCAGCCAGGATTCGCTGTCGCTGTCGGTCGATCGGCACCAAGTCCCTCGCCAGCGCGGTTGTTAATGAATTATTTATTTTCCTGTAAATTATGTTAATGCCGGTGAAAAACGGGGCCAATGATATCCTTCGACCGGAGGCCATTTTTCGTCCACTGAAACTAGCTTCCCCTTTCAATCTGAAGGCCTACGAGGCAGTCTCCTCCACGCGACGCATCTTAAAGGCAGGAATTTAACGCGAAATGATGCGAAACCAGGAACATCATCTTCTCTCGAAAACTAAGGCACGCGAGTGTCCTTGAGTGGAGAGTGTCCTGACAGATCTGACAGCGTTGACGGCGGCACCATTTACATCTTATCCATCATCCGGATCCGAAATCGGACTGACGGACGGACTGCCGACGGCCGAGAAACTGACGGTTTACAATTATGCGCATCTATCATCATTAGAGACGATGACGATGGTGGCGTTTGGTGATGATGGCGGAGAACAGGACATCCGGCATCCACCGGGTTGCTAGTTAGCGGATGCGATTGCGAACTTTGCCGCCAGAGCCTTTGTCGCATGAAGCTCGCATATGATATGACACTGTCATCGCACGGTTTGTGTGCTGCTAGTGACCATCAGTCACAGTGCCATGGCTAGAGGAGCTGCGGAGGTGCACGCACGGAAGGTGATCTACGGAACACCGACGGCCGCACCATCCCCTCGATCTCGCTCACTAGCGCCGCCGGTGCTCGGTGCTGGCAACTGGGTAGACGCTACGGAATAATTTATTCATTTCCATCATGGAATTATACCATTTGCATACTAAAAAGCTCAGTGCCCAGTCCAGCTCTGGCCCTTGTTGTGCACCTTCGTG
>NC_064877.1:18487500-18492500 GCF_943734665.1 Anopheles aquasalis
GAGTTCGAACCATTTTCTTTACACAAAGAATTACCGTTTGAGTTTACTGTTTTGAAAGTCTGAAAAAATTGCTCACATGTTCAAATCAGTAAATCATGGCCCTAAGAAGCCTAAAATCTTCTTCAGATGCGTTCTTAATTGGCCGTGTTATATCAATAGATTTAAATAATGTTATCAATACTAAGTCACTTTTAACTTACACTCCTTATTCATTATGTCTAAGTAAAAGTTTATTAACATTCTGTTAGTGTAAAGGTTTAACAAACTACAGAAGCTCTTTTAGATTGATAAGAGATTCTGTTAAAATCAGGATTATTAATCGCAAAACACTAACCCTCTGTATGGTTTTAGACAATATTCCTTGACGGAATGTTGGTCACCATAATTACCCCAAAATGCACGTCATAAACTCATTTTATGTTACCTAAACCCCGCAGAAAGGTCTTTGCTCATTTTCTTTGATCTTGTGGCTTGCGAGGATCCTGCCGAATGGCGCCACGCCGCACGATGTGGAGCAGCCACACAATGGGGCCCGGAATTAAAATCCTAATGAGCAATCGGCTCATGCGTCTTCGAGTGGCCTGCCGTGTGCACCTGGCGAACGTACGACAAGAATACATTTTAGTGAGCACGCGGCCGAAGACCCGTTTCGGACGTTGCATCGTTGCCCAACCTTCAATCCACTCCGGGTCCGGGGAATGTATGCTAAAACCTGCGATGCGTGCAGGATCAACACGTCCTCCGGTAGCACGGCCAAGCCAACGGGAATGCCGTCCCAGTCCAATCAAATACAGACACACGCGCAACGCATCGTTTCCGTTCCGCTCCGCTGCCTTCCACTTTTCTCTCTCTCTTCCTATCTCGGTGCTCGACGCTGCGCACTCTAGTTCTGCAAATTTAGCCACGTCTCTGTGCAGCACTAGCACGATAGTGGTAGTAGTAGTAGCAGCAGCACCATCGCCACCATCAGCGACTACTCAAATGACGAAATAATACTTATTGATTGCATCAATAATTCAATGAAGATATTCGAACATCGGTGTGCCATCGGAGCGGACCAGGAACAGCCAGACTATGCTGCAGAAACACGCGCACACGCAGCCGTGGCCGGGAGACTGGTTCTATGATCCGAGGTCCTCGAAAAAGCCCGTTGCTCACAAAAACATTCGACCAGCACTGGTGCATTGGCACACGGATGAGCCCTCTGGAGGACCGTTGGCATCGTTCGCTCGCACAGAGCGTTGCGTGGGGACTGCATCGGATCGTGTGATGGCCGGTCCATCGTAGTCCATCGTGCACCAAAAATGCCAACCCCTTCAAAGGCCTTTTTCCACCCCCATGATAAGGCCTGTGAGCAGTGATCGAACAGCATGGCCGGCGGCATCGGTGAACCGATATTGATCGATATTCGTGTCTCTGAAGTCGCTGAGTAGCTCTGGCGACTCGTCTAAATTCGTTTTAATATCCGAACCCCCAATCACTGGCCCGCACAGAGCGGACGCCAGGCCACTGTCGCTGGTTCGCTTCTGGCTAGCGTTTCGGTTTCGTCAGAACAAAGGATCCACCTTCTGCAGGACACTCGAGTGTCCTTCCGAGTTTGATGGATAGAAGGAAGAGGAAAAAACAACGGAAATTATTCCACTTTTTGGACCCGAAATTCCAAAATAGCCAACTCTCGGTAGCGTGGTGGCTCTCGTCCTGCCTGAAGGGCATGGGAAAGGATTTGAAAACAATTTCGGCCTCACGTTTGCCTTTGATACTGGCCGGATGGCTGGCTAGCTAGGCTGGCGATCCGTGGTCCGGCGAAGGCGAATGTTTATCATTATTGTATTTGCCGTCGTATCGGGCGGCCTAAGGGAGTGGTGGCGCAGGATTATGATTTGTTTGTTGCCAGCGAGCCCGGAACCGTGGTACCGTGGAGACGAACCTGCCCGGAACCGGTGATGGATGGGAACATCAATAGACCCAGCTTTGGCGCGCACGCGGACGACAACAATAAAACAATTCCCCTGGTCTTACAGACACACACGAACACGTGCCTGTGTTTCTGTGTGTGCGGATTAATAGGATGGCCAAACTCCGGTGGCAAGTTCGTGACTTGCCTTCGCAAAATCGGCGCAACGCGAGACATGAAAGGATCGATGAACAACATACGGGCCCCCGTTTTTTGGGGACGGCCGTTCGTTGTTTTGCGAAAGTCCTCGCGATCCGCATTCTGGACCACTCCGCTAATCAGGTGCATAATTTGGTCCGGCCAGACCAAGCCGTCCTTGTAGCGTCCTGTGGCTGCGAATGCGAAGAACACACATTGTGAGAAACATTGCGACGTCTTTCTGCAGCATGCATCCGGCATAATCGTAATGCAATTTTCTGGCGATTCTTTTGCTGCTTGTTGGTTGAATTGGTGAAGAGTGTAGGGACTGCTTCTGGCCATTTGTTGGCCATTTCGAGAGCTTATTATGTGCAAGGTTCCGCCTCTGGTTCTACAACAACAAAGCAGACAAAGGAAGCCATGAACTAACTATCTGCATAACGCAAGCGAAGCAAGCCTTGATCAGGCCATCTCGCTATGACGTTTATACAGAGAGATTCAAATTGTGTTCTCAGTTCACGAGCTTTCTCTAAATCCTCTAAATCTACACAATAATTTAACAAAAAAAGAACGCCACTAAACCTTCCCAATGTCACTGGGACCCGGAGTGCCACATGATTTAAAGTACTTTTCCGTCGATCCCTTTCCCCTTACGTCAACCATTTCCCTCGTAGATCCATCGGTTGTAGAGCCACCCCCGAGGGGGCGGAGGCGAACTTACGAAACCCATCAAGGCATCAACAACATCATCTTCATCTTCATCTTGCCATCAAGACTTGTGTGTACGAAGCGGGTCCCGTGCGCAAAGTACCAGCGACGAAGATGAGCTTCTTCTTTGGCGAAAACTTTGACTGACGGTAACGGTTCCATCGTCCCTGCCCACCCCCACCACATTAGCCCTTCCCCATTGGCAATGTCCTGAGGCGCATTAACAGAAGAGAGAGAGAGACAGAGCGCGATGCGAGGGGAGCAACGGAAAAGCGGATCCAAAGGAACCCGCGGGGAAGGTACACGGGAAAGGGGGCCAGCGCCCAACGCAACCAACCAACCGAACCGTATATCGTTCGTCCAAAAGACAGAGGCAAGACAAAATTACCTACGAAAACCCTCCTCCCTTTCTGGCTCCTCTTTTGCCCTTTCTGGCTTCTCTGTCTTCTGCTTCATCTTCATCTCGGGAGGGGTGGCGGGAGAAAAGCGAAGGGAAACGGCGGGAAAAGCCCTTGGTCGCAGCGCGGAACTCGACTCCAAGCCAGCAAGCGACGAGCAAGCTTCACTCTGAGGAAGGAGTGCGAGAGGGACGGCGCGGCACGCGGCATTCCCGTTTGCTGTTAGTGTGTAATCTACAACATCAAATGGATCCTTAATTCAATTACTCCGCCTTCTTGGAAATTCCTCCATTACGGCCTCTCGGTCGCACCGGTACTTTCCGGCTCTCTTTCTCTCTCTCTCTCTGCTTAGGTTTTCCCGGCCACAATCCACCCACCATCGCCACCCCCATCATGGTGTACTCTACGGTGCTGTGTGTCCTCGTTGCTCGATGCTAAAAACCCAAGCAGCTAAGCCCTACTACTTGCAGGAAAAGGGCGCCCGCCCCAGAGCCATAAGACACAGAAAACACACACAGCTGCATGCACGCACCGCACCGCACCGTAGTGTGGAGGGTTGGTTTTGCTGGAGGAGATCCGTCTCCGGCTTCATCATCACCGCCATGACACCGCCTTGGCAGTACGGTCGCCTCGCCTCGCCTCCCCTTCTCTGGGAAGGTAGTTTATTTACGAGTTCAATTTCGACTCGATTCGACTCCCACTCCCATTTCATCCCCTCACCCTCTCCGTTTCCTCTCGGTGATGTGGAAGGAAAATGGCGGAACCATCGCAGAAGGCGAGTCGAAGCGAAGCGACGAGCATCATCATCATCATCATCAGCCTGTCGAGCGTTCGCCGCCTGCTGTGCGTATGCGTGCACGAAGACGACGATGGTAGACTACTACGACGATGAGGACGACGTTATGGCTAAAAGGCATGGCGGCCAAGTTCGCCCTCGTCGACATTTTGCGCGATTTAATGGCGAAGGACCAGGGTGAAGCTGCTCACTCTCTCTCTCGGAAGAGTCTAAGGAGAGCATTAAAGGGACAAACCAGGGGTGAGGGGGGGGAGGGATGCCAGAGGGTGAAAGATGATTTCGAATAGCGGTATACACATTTAATTTAAATAGAAGACAGCCCCCAACCCCACGGCCACCCCAGCAGTGAAGCGAAGATTAGGGAGACGCGAAGGCCTTCAGGGCGTAAGACGGCATCTTGGGTTCCCGGGGGAGGGAAGACGCGGATGCGTAGGGAAGGGTCGCTCCCAGAACCAGAAAACCGACGCCTACTGCTGCTGCTGCTGCTGCTCTGCTGAGAGAACAGCCGGACGGACGGTGTACTGCTTGAGCAAAGTTGGCTGGGTTGAGGGAAGGTTGTAAGAGAAATAAGGATAACGATGACGATGGTGCTCGGTGCTTGGCAACAAACAACTCGACGCCATATATCGTTGTATATCCTTCGAGAATTTTTTTCCAACCTCCATCTCGCTCTCTCTCACTCAAACTCTCATCTGTCTAAATTCATCGCTCGATTCGACGCCATGTGTCATGTGTTTTTTGGGCACCAAGGGTTGGCCGCTCCATCATCGGTTCGGATCCTTCGTATAATCTCCACAATCCACCCCCGGGGCCCGGTGGAGTGAAATTGCAAAGTTTTGGCCCGCAAGGAGTCCAGAGAAAGTCGAAAGAAAGTCTGCTACTTCTTCTCCCTTTTTGGGTCCAGGCGCATTTCCAGGAAGGATTTAGCGCTTTAGGCGATTTTCGGCGATCGACCGAAAGACGAAGAATCTTTCTTGTGAGCAGAAAGGGGGAAAGGTGCGAAGTG
>NC_064877.1:18497500-18500000 GCF_943734665.1 Anopheles aquasalis
CTGTTTTACATTGTCCTTTGCTGTGGCGCCGCATCTTTTGGGAAGAAAAAAAAACCGCGAACCAAACAGATGGCGATCCTCGATGAGCCGCGGGTGTCCTTTCTTCCTAGTTTTACTGTGTGTGTGTGGCGGAGTTTTTGCTCGCTATCTTACATCCCTACACTCCTAGCTACTAAAACGTATTTCCACTAAACGAATCCATGTACGATGGTGCTGGTTGGCGGTGACGGAACGCCACGCAGTCACCCTCGAAATGATAAATAAAGATTGAAAAGTAAAACCTTGACTGCGCGAGATGGTATCGGCGTATGATGATGATGATCGATCATTGATCGTTATGTTGTTTGACCGAGCATAAACAGCAGGGCTCTAGTGCTGTTAGAAAGATTGGGCATTTATTTAAAGAAAAAAGCGACACTAAAGCTAGCTAGATCGTTTGTGATCATTCCAAAAAAGGGGGCTACTGCTACCAACGATCATTGATCGTTAGGCACGCACGTTAGTTCAATGTTCAATTTCCCTCCTCTCGGAGTAACGCAAAACATTATCTCGAGATAGTAATTAATGGATGCATCTGCTGTGTATGGTGTTTGCAGAGAAAAAGTGAACGGTTAAATGGTTAAAAGTATCACTAGACTTTAAAAAGGCCGGACTTTTAAAAGGCTAGACTTTTAAAAGGCTAGGGTTTCCCGGACGCTTTCGTATTCTGTTCCATTTCATAAAGGAGAACCGTCTGCGCTGCGCTGATGTGTTGAAAGGTTAAATGTAAAAAAAAATGGAAATCTTTCAACAAATTCAACGCTCATAGACATGGCCACAACATGCTTAGGTGCACGTGTCAAACATTCGTGGCCCCACACCGGTCACGGATTGTTACTCCTCCTCTTTCCTCTCGTAGGAGATCAACCCACCGGAAACAATCTTTAACGCTTGAAAGAGCGCGTGTCTATGTGTGTGGGGGTGAACGTAACAGTGAATTTAAAACGCGAGTTATCATGCCCATCACCGATCAGGAGCATCACGCAACCACGACGAATAGGAAAGCCAGAAAATGAGTCAGAAAGAAAAGTTTGGGAATGGTAAAAAGGATAATTCCTTTTACGTTTTCATATCGAGAGCCTTTCTTCCCAAACCCACTGGGGTACACATACACGCATCCATTGGTAGGATGTGAGAGTGCCACGTGTGCGTCGGGATTTGAATAGAACGGAATTCGTTTTTTTATTCTACCTAGGCCACCCAACACGCATAACGCTTCCTGGCGCTAGGAGCGACGTTCCCTCTTCTTGCTGCCTCTTGATCTGTCTTTCGTCCAGTGGATGATCACCCCAATCACCCTTCCCGCCCCCGCGGGTCCCATCGGAATCGGAAATCGTGAAGACCGAGGCATACGAATTTCACAACTTATATACTAGCAAAAAGTTACAGTTGTTTTCCGTGCAGTGTGCTAGACGTGGTGATGCAGTTTTGCAATTCTGCACGCTACAGAAACAGCGCTCACCGCTTCTCGGTCCGTCTACTGTATGATGATAGTGTTGTCGTTGGCAGACGGATCGGTGACGACGACATCACCATCGTCATCCGCTTTGATGATCGTCACCTCGTCCACGTCCATTGGCGTCAAGCTGTTGGTGTCGGGCGAGGCATTTTCCGCAATCACGGGCTGCTGCTGCTGCTGATGCTGTTGCTGTTGTTCCAGTTTTGTTACGCTACTACTATTTATCGTCACGTTAGCCTTGATATCTGCGGCACACTCGATTTCGGGCAGCGCCTCCTCTTCCTTCGCTGGTTTGCTCACACCATTCGGCGGCGTCTCTGGATCGGCAACGCTTGCTTCGCTAGCCGTCACTGTTACCCTGTTGTTTTCATCGTCCACCAGATCGATCTGCAAAAGGAGCATGTATTGCGTTCGGAGGGGCATCCCCACGTGCGACCACCACGCGTGGGTGTTGGTGGTAATTAGAATGGTTTATTTGTTTAGATCGGATTGAAGAATACGCTTCGACACTATCCGTACCATCTACTGTGTAATAAGCCTCGCAAATAAATGCTTTCATTTTTTTTGCGTCAAGTAATGTATGCAGCGGTTTCGAGTGAGAGCGAGATTGAGAACGAGTTTTTTTGAAAGAAATTGTTGGGCGGAATCCAGGAACTTTACGAATGCATAGTGTAATAATCATCAAACCAAATGGCGACGCGCTCATTTCACTTCCATGATCTCTACCTCTGCCGAGGATGTGGTTGACGGAGTCTTATTTTTCTCTTTGCCACCGCCGATCGCATTGGCAGTTTGTTGATCAATCATTTCCACATCACCATCACCTTCTGCACTGGCGCCACCATCTTTGGTGGATTCCGCCTGGCCTTCCGCCGCCGCAGTTGCTGCGTTTGCATTGGATTCCTCTTTTGTCGAGGCCGAGCTCTTGTTGCTAGTAGCTCCTCCGCTGGCCACTGTGGCCCCACCGGTTCCACTCGACTTTTCCTTCGCGCTACTACTATT
>NC_064877.1:18505000-18512500 GCF_943734665.1 Anopheles aquasalis
GCTTCTTGTTCGACGATGGCCACCATACCCGATAACTTGTTCTTTCTTTGTTTCTTTTCGTCCATCCGCAGCTCTGTATGTACGTAAATGCGTCCAAAAACTACAGCAGACTTGGCGAGCTGGACCGGACCGAGTTTATCAGCAGAGAGAACGATGGACTGTATCTTACTTATCGAAACGAAAAGTTAGTTTAACGCATCGCCAGTTCAATCGTTACCGATTAGTCATCGTTCCACTCATCACCATCGTTCGCTTTATCAATTTAAGGAACTTTACTCAAGTGAAGCTGGTGTGTGCCAGAGATAAGAGCTCGTACCTCTATCTCGACCCAACATCGTACAACAAAACCCAAAACCATACGGTAGGTCGGGGAGGAGAAGGAGACGCAGCGGACGGTTCATTAATGATTACTTTTTTGTTTCTTTTCCGACCATCTTTTACAGCTGATACTGTTTTCTCCGTGGGCCTGCCCGAAGACGATAGAAGACTTCAGCAAGCCCAGCACGGGCACGGTGCTGCTGATTATGCTGTTCATCTCTTTGCTTTCCTACTTCCTGGTTGGCGTGACGGTAAATGCCGTGTACTTGGGCGCCCGTGGTATGGAGATGATTCCGAATCTGGACTTTTGGCGCAGCTTGCCCGGTCTTGTAAGGGTGCGTATCTGTGGCGAGAATTTTTGTGTAGATAGATTGATGACATCGCAATCGGTTGGTTTTATTCTCGTCGCCCTAGGATGGAGCACGCTTTCTACAGAATGGCTGCCGAGTCGAAAGGAGAGACCCTAGTCCGGATACCTACGACGCCATATGATGATATTTTGTCTGCAGGTTGGGATCCGGGTTTTTCCCCCATTTTCTGTATTGTGCTGTGTAACCGTTTTGAATCTGGCGCATCCATCATCGTACCGCGGTGGCACTCAATGCGCTATTGTTTTGCTTTTCTCCCATTAATAAAAAAAAGTCACTTTGTTTGTAACCATGCTTTTTTCTGTTATATCCACAATACCTGGCAGATGAGTTTATTCTGGAAAAGCATCGATTAAGCAGAGCAATGTCGCAGTTACCTCACATGATTGCGCTTACCGGTCAAGCGAAGCGTGGTTCATCCAACTAATTGCATTCCCACCATCTGAAGGAACTGCAATTACGTTTCGAATGCTAATGTGATAAGGAAAATGATGACTAAAAAGTTGGAAATGAAAGATTTATTGACATACAGCACCACATTATCCGTTGACGCGATAGATGCTAGATAATTCATTATTTCTACTGTTCTTATTTTAAACTTCCCATAGCAGAGTGTTACGTATATAAGCACACAAAGTGACCGTAAGTTTTTTAATCTTTTAACTGAATCAAATAACACCGCAGTACGATGGAAACGCTTGGTATCGTACAGCAATAGGGAGAAATGATACAGAGCGCTTTAGTCCAACTCTACAATTTCAGGATCGATATTGATCGGACGAGAAACTGTGATCGGTTGCATGCCGGTGGCGTTGGGAATCATCATGCCCGGCTGAGCCATTCCGCTTTGTCCCGGTCCTTGCATCTGTGGAACGAAATGGAACCATTTAAATGACGATGCAAACCATGGCCATGCGAGGAAAGTGGCGTCACAATCGCGTTTTATTACCTGCATGTTACCGGTGGCGTTCATCATCGACGGTGTAGGAAGCACTTGCCCTACCATACCAGCATTGGGCGGCACCGCGAACTGTACTCCCTGCTGATGCATGTTTCCCGATGGAACTTCCAGCTTATAGTAAAGATCCCACAAACTTTGGTAGAACTAATAAGAGAGAGAGGAAGAGAGGTAGAGAAACAATGAGATAAAATTACCTTATCTATGCGTTATTCGAAAGGTAAATACCCTTTGAAAGGGTATTTGTTGCGTTACTTACCGTTAGTTCCCCTTCCTTCATTTGACGGGAGAGTTCCTGCATCATGTACGGTATCATGCTGTTGACGATGTTGTCGCTCAGTGTGGGGTTGTCTTGGCGGGCCTTCATGTTGAGCAACTTGAGCAAAACATCGTTCCGGAATCCAAACGTGGAACTCGATGTCACCGGACCGGCTACTATGAAAAGAAAACGGTTTAGTTCTAAGATGCAAAAACCAGTTGACCAGAGCGCCGCATCAACGCGGGACAACGAATAGCACTTACCTCGGCCCCCCATTCCAACACCCATGCCCATGCCCATGCCCATACCCATATTTGCAACACCCATCCCATAGGCCGGCACCGGGGGACGGTTCTTCTCCTGCTCGAACTCCTCCCATGCTGCCAATCGCTCTTCCTCGTTAAGTGTTTCCTCCTCTTTGTTCTCCAGCAGCGAATCGTGTTCGTGGTACTTGTAGATCAGCTTCTCGAATCGCTGCAACAACTCCGCAAACAATCGGTCCTTCGGAAGGTTGGGAGTGGGACGCGGTTCACTCGGTTCCACATCGTAGCGGTATAGTTCCTGTAGATCATTTTCCTTGTAGTGCCGATCGATCTGCTGCTCATCGATCACACGTTTCGATATCGCTTGCTTAGTCACTTGTCGTTCATAGATCTTTTCCTCCATGGTGCCCTGTGGGGTGAGTTTGAGAGAGGACGTATGATGGATTTAATGGCAGATCAAATAATAAAAGTAGCGCACTCACCATTGCAATGAAGCGATAAATGTAGCACGGTTTCGTTTGCCCAAACCGATACACACGGAAGATGCTCTGGATGTCGTGCGATGGGTTCCAGGATACGTCGAAGATAACGACTCTGTTGGCGGCCACCAGATTAATGCCCAGACCACCAGCTCGCGTTGAAATCAAAAACAATCTATTGTAGATGGGAAAAAAGGAAGCACGAAGTAGCATAAGACCAACAAAGACACATGGTTTCCATTTGACGTTATCGTTTACCTAGCTCTGGTGTTTTTTTCGTTGTTAAAGACTTTACACGCTTGGTTCCTGTTGTCGATCGAGGTCGAACCATCGAGCCGGAAGTAATCCAGCCCGAGGGACCACGAGCCAGGATATTTGCTCAGTATCTCATTCCGTTCGTCCTCCTCTTTTTGTGCATTATCGTCCAGCAAGGATAGGAAATGTTCAATCACGTCGAGCGAGTACAGAGATTGCGAGAAAACCAATCTGCACGAAGGGGAAAGTTTAGTTTTAGTCGAACTTTGTCATCGCGCGCTGGCTGTGTTGTACTTACAACTTATCACCGATAGCTTCACATTCTTTGAGAATTTCCATCAACAACACCAATTTGCCCGAGTGCTCGAGATTATCCAGCTCTGATTCGGGACACAGCTGCATCCACCATTCGGTCGGGTTTTCCGGTTTTGATAATTCCGGTGAATCCTGTACTGTAAGACCCATAACAATTGCAAGCATTAATGGAACACCGACTTGCCAACACTGAACCACTTTTATACCCACTTTCTACAACGGCATTTTTGCGCGTTGATCGTCCACCGGTCTTAGTTCCGGAGGGCCCTTCAGTGGACGCTGGCTTCGCGTTGCCCTTACTTGATTCGACCGAGCCCGCATTACTGTCACTATCACTGTAAACGATTTTTCCATCATCGTCCGACTCGGAAGAGGATGATTCCGAGGGTGTCGACTGTTCGCTATCACTGTCGTCGAGAAAGTCTTTCATGGAACCCAGCGATTCCGCCTCAGAATCAAGCATTTGCTGTGGAAGATAATCCAATTTCAATTTCCCTATGTTCTTCCTCTTTATCCAACCCATGATGTACCTTTTTTTGTTGATTGATTTCGTACCGATCACTGTTGTACCGTAGTACCCTCGGATGGGTCCATATTCGTTGCAGGTTTTGGAAATCCGAAAACAGCATCGATGAACGCTTCTGCATCATATCTTCATGTCTTTTGCCAGCAAAATGTTCCATATAGTACTGGGGATCAAGTAAAAATCATGTAAAATTATTGCATTACGGGAAGACCATCACCGCTAATGGAATGTTTCCGTAATTGTTACCTTATAAAGTGTAATTTGCATTGGTGTCAGCTGAACTGACACCACAAACTCGAGTTTCGGAGGCAGAAATGGTGCCAGTACGGAATAGTCACGCCGTTGCACACATCCATCCAGCAGCTTGTGCAGCACGTGCGCACGTTTCCGCATCAGCTGAATATCGTATGGTGTCGAGTCGGTGTACTGTCCGTTGGTGATTGGGTTCACGAAACGATTCATGTACTCCGTGTAAGTCCCGAGCAGCTTCGGTTTCACAAACTGTACCATACAGTAATCTACGAAAGGATGAGAAAGATTTTCCATCAATTAGATCCAACATTCCAGTTTTGCCATTCAGAGAAAGCACACGGATGCCTTACACTCTTTCATATTGTTCTGAATCGGAGTACCGGTAAGCACTATGCGGCGCATCGTTTTGACGCGATTTATAACCTTAGAAAGTGACGTTTTCTCGTTCTTTAGTAGATGCCCTTCATCACAAATGATCATATCTGGTCCAGGATCAATGAGAGAAGTTTGAAGTGATTCACGCACTTTCTTTCGTATACGAGGTGCCGTGGGGTTGGCTAGGTTACGGAACATATCGTAACCCAAGATCATCACACCACCTTCGTTGTGCCACTCCATCAGCATGTTCGCCCGTGTTACGTTGTCCTTGTACCTGTGGCATGATAAAACGTTACTCTCGTGTTGGAACGGGTCCACATTACCGCATTGCTAAAAGTGTTACTTTACCTTGATATTTCGTATACATCCACTTCCGTTCCTTTTTTGACATGCTTCATCCAGATTCGGAACTCATTTACCCAATTGAGAACGGTAGATAATGGGCAAACCACCAGAATTCGCTCGATACCCGTTTCTTCTGAATTGGAGAGCAGTGTGTGTGCGAGGGTCACAACCTGTAGCGATTTGCCGAGACCCATACAGTGCGCTAGAATGCATCCAGAGCCAGGTGTATCACGCAACCGCTCCAAGCATTCACAGCAAGCATTATACATAAAGCAAACTCCGTTTGCTTGGTGCGGTTTTAGCTGTTTCACTAGCTGCTTATCCACCTCAAGCCGCGGTTCCCCCTTCTCTTCATCGACATCCAACACTACCATCTCTAATGGCCGAATCTCTTCTGGTTTCTCATTGAAAGCCTCTTGGTTATACAGCTTCTGTCGCTCGGCGACACGCTGCTTGCGCTCCCGTTCTTCCTGCTCCGCATTTTTCGTCGTTTCATCAAGATCCTTTTTCTTCATCAGCTTGCGAATGTTCTTCCGTCCTTTGTTGGGCGAATCGGCCTCACTGTCCGAAGAGTTTTTCTTTATGCGCCTACGTTTAGTTCTAAAATAGTTAAGGTGAGGATTGAATTAAAATCGCATACTATAGTATGTCTGCGATTCAATCGAAAAATCTCCCCTACTTACAACTTTGGCTTGGCGGCCTTTTTCTCATCGGACGAGGATGAGCTTTTCCTAATTCGGGTACGTTTTTTGCGCGTTTGGAAATCCTCCTTCCCTTCATCGCCATCCTCATCCGAGGTGAGCCCGGTGCGTATATTAGTGCGGCACGCTCTAGTGGCCGCTCGTCGGCTTCTGCCAGTTGTGCTAGCGGATGGCGCACTATCGTTGCCACCATTTTCATTTACTTTGCTTTTCTCATTGTCCGTATCACTACCTCCGTTGGCTGACGCCGACGGTGGACTTTCATCACCTGTATCTTCCGCACACCATTCTTCCTCTTCGCTGTCGCTTACTGCCCTACGTTTTTTCGCATTTCTAGCCATTTTCTGCAATAAAAATCAACCAATGTTAAACCATTTGATGAATACATCATATAAGAATGGAACGTACTGTTTTCGGAATGTTGTTTGATCTTTGTCGACTTTTCAGCGGTTTATCAGAATCTGAGTCACTCCGATTTTTCGCCGGTTTTTTAGAATCCAAGTCGTTCTTCTTTTGCGCCGGTATCTCCGAATCGGATTCACTCAGAATACGCTTTTTAGCGCGAGTTTTATCGCCGTTTGTGGGTTTCGCCGGCTTAGTAGGCTGGTTTTGATTGGATACTGCAGCTTTGGGACGTTTCAAATTGCCGTAATAGTTTGTGTCTGATAGGAATATTTCGATTCTCTCGTTGTTAAGACCGTGTACCGTTACGCCGTACAATGATTCTATTGACCTCAGGTCTGAGGGAAGTTTTTCCACAACTACGGTAAGGTCCCGAGTTTGGTGCGCCGCCGGGGCAGTTTGACTGTTGCGGCTGGTGCTGCTTTGTGCCGGTTCGTTACTGATTCGGCGAGGCGTTTTTGAAGAAACTCGCTTGCTTCGTCCAGAATCGTTTGATGGCGAAGTGATGAAACAATCGTCACTGTCACTGGAATCGCTGCTACTGATTTCAATTATGCTAACATTGATCTTTTTCGCTTTGCGATCGCTCCCCCTTCTTTTGCGGCTGTTCTCGGGTGAGCGGACGACGGCTTCCCCTTCTTGCTGCTCATCCGAGATCCCTATCAGATTGGTTCGTAGCAACTTATCCAACGACACCAGTCGAATTTGTTGTGTTTTCTTCGTTGAGGTCGATTCGCCGCTATCGTTGCCGTCGTCGTTGCCGGCGTTGTTGTGGCTACCCGGAGGGCACTTGATTTTTACGTCAGTTTCTGCACTCTCCAAATGATCACTTTTTGTCGAATTGCGGACCGAATCGGAATCGTTTGCGCACGTTTCCTCCCTCACGGGCATAGTTTCAGCTTCATGTTCTGCCACCTCTTGGGCGCCGGAAGCGGCTTGCTGCGGGTTTCCAGAGTTTCCTCCGACTCTAGCGCCGTTCTCTTCGCTTTGCATTATTCCTTCTCATGATTAAACATGTTCGCAAATCCTTGGGCGCTTGAAGGAACCTTCCGGGAACGGTGGTGGAATTACGACGCGGCAAGCTATAACAGGAAATCTGCTTGACCACTTTTTGCGGACTTACTGGCGAATGTAGCAAAAAGATCCGCTGGTTCCTTTGTTTTCAGCAGCACCAGCGCGGATTTTCCACGACCCACAACACCGTTACGAATGGACAAGACAGAACCAGACACAGTGGCCGAGACGGTGGGGCACTTTTTCCCGATTTTCAAGCTGCAAGCCGCACAAATTTCCCGGCGATTCCAGGGAGCCAAGAAATTTCCGAAAGGGCCGCCTTTTCGACAGCACACGCACACCCACACACACACAAACGCACGCACACTCACAGCCAAATTTGCCCATGAAGAATAGACGTTTTGAATTTGCGGTTTCTTTTTAGCGAAAGGATGTTTTGCACAAAATCAAATAATTACCTTTGCTGAGCCACTAATGATCGATAATTCAGACATTCGTTGTTTTCATGAAAGTCAAGGTTTATTTTACACATTCATTATTTAGTTTAACGCATTCAACACAAGACCCGCAACACGCTCGCATAAAATGGTGTGCGACGCTTCCCTGCCCTGCGATCCTGCCGAACGGAACCGTTCTTCCGGTACTTTTATATTCTGTGCAAACCGGT
>NC_064877.1:18540000-18547500 GCF_943734665.1 Anopheles aquasalis
CAGCCGGCTCATGGCACCACCGGGCAGTAGATCCGTCTTGACGCTGTGAAAAAAAAGCACCAAGGTTCAAAGATTAACTCCGGGATCCGGCCCGCTAGTATGATGCAACTACCACCAGCTATTGAACAATCGCAGCCTCCTAAGTCGCACAACTCGGGGCGACTTTGTTAATAGCATGGCCTATGTAGATTCCGAAACCGTACCTGATGCCTCCACGGCTCGTGTCGTAGTTAAGCATTCGCATGCCATGCTTCCAGGTGACGTAGCTCGTTGGTTGCGGTACCCGGCTGATGATGCACTTGAGCTCGATTGTGCTGCCCGCCTTGTAAAACTTGTCGAGTGTCGCCTGGCCCCTTTCATCGATAATTTCAACCCGCGGAACTGTGGAAAAGGAATGAGATGACGAGTGATGAAGGCACTTGCATGGAGGTGGAACCCATTGGCATCTTGCAAACTCTTACCGACAACGATCAGATACACCAGATAGACCAACGGTGGATGGGATGATATTTGGCACTCGTAGTGGCCCTCGTCACGCTCGTTCGAGTACTGAATTTGCAGCTGCCAATCGTTGGGTGGTTGATATTGGAGCGAGTACCGCGAATCGCTACTGTACGTCTGCCGGCCAACGGTGATCAGATGGATCTCATCGTCCTTCCGGCGTACCCAGGATACCTGGCAGGATAAAAAGATGGAGTGTTAGCTTGTACTACTTGGGTCTTTACCTTTGGCCCCTCGTGGTTACCGTTCGTTCACGAAGGTCATTCACACGGCAGTGCAGCGTCACGTCACTGCCCAGCTGCGTGGTCACGTTGGCCGTCATGTTGATGTCGTCGAAGAACGGGTACGGATCGTGCGTTGTGCTTTCCACCGACTCATCCTCCAGCTCGTCGTCCTCGGTCGGCAGATCGGTGTACGGTACCGATATCTCTTGCCAGAAGTTGCGCGGAAATGTCATGAACGGGCTACTCGACTGCAGTGTCGCCACATTTTCTGTAACAGATCACAGGACAGACCGGGGGAGTTAGGGACCGGAAACGTGGTAACCGTAAAGCAAAGCGCGCCAAGCTCACTTACTCAGCACCGATCCTGACACACAGTGCAGCACACCAAGCCAGAGTACCGCTAATCCATTGACCAAGCTCTTCATAGCAGCATAGTTTGTCGTGACCCGGTTTAGTTGCGATAGATTTCGTGGCGATCGGCCGCTTACGGTCCTGTGGTGGTCGGCAACGATGATGCGCGGCCGAGTTGGCGTGGAATGGATTCGTCAGGATTCGCACTGTTGCTTTGTGACGCAGGAGCAGGAATCACATTGTTTTTTTCGGAAACACTTGGAATTGATCCAAATCCCGGTCCCTGTCTCCTTCGATTGAACGATCCAGCACACGAGCGGTTCAGCACGGAGCTATCAAATGCACGAGTTGTTTGTCATTGTGTGCCCGGTGTACATTACAATCTGGAAAGTTAGTTCAAGTAGTTGTAGATTGGGTTGTAAAAAGGGCGACACGCATTTGGCGGACAAAATGGACGTGGTCCCTCCTTCCGATGAAGGGCCGTGCGAAGATGAAGTGCCTACTGTGTAGGTCTACGACGACTTTGAACGACCAACACGTTCCCGTATCGCGTGTCCCCGACGGTCGGACGGACGGACGGACGGGACAGCTGTAATCAATTGGACGATAATTTAATTCGTGTACGTGCCTCGGTGCACTAATCAATAACACCGCAGTGCCCGCGTATCGGAACACACGCTCTAGCTCTAGCAAACCAGCAGCAGCAGACACCCGCTCGAGGAACGATAAACATTTATGATCAGAAAAATCTCGGCCACCACATCATTGTCTCCCATTCGGTCCCTCCAAAAAAAAAAGGATGCTTCTTTCACGGTTTAATTTGATTGTGACACCACCGCCATTCGACACCTACCTCAAGTTAACATAACGCTTGCTCCGGATTGCTTCTTGTACTGCGTGCGCCAGTACGATGTCACACCATCATCCGTCCACGGACCTCTCTTTCGTAGCCTCCAGTTAAGTGAAAGAAAAATGGCTGGATAAACTCCTGATTCCGGGGCGAAACGCTAGGGGACGTACTACATCACACTCGCGCGCGCCACCCTTTTTTGTGGGGCGGGGAGGGAGTCTGGACACTTATTATCGTTACACAGGTACGCACAAAGAAGCGCAGAGTACTATTACGTCCGGCCTCGTTCGTCACTAGCACAAACTCCACGGTACCTCTTGGGCTCAACAGATTAGCGAGTCGGCGGTGGCGGCAGCGGCGGCGATGTTGGTGGTGGTATATCTGGTGGCAAACATTTCGATCGATTTTTGGGAGCCGCGATGAAGGGAGAGAGAGTGTGTGTCAACCGAAATGCAGCAAGCGGAGGAGACGCAGAACCTACGACACGATAACGCAGCGCAGGAGAGGCAGAGCCGAAGGAAGGATTATGGTGCGGGGAAGAGGGAATGCACAAAGATTAAGCAAATCACTGCCACTGGCACCGTCAGATACCGCGCACTACTGGCATATCTGTACTTTGACACACTTTTTCCCACATGAAACCATGGATGGATGTCCCCCCAATCCGCTTCTCGTCCACCATAAAAAAAATGAAATTTGCACGCAATCACTGCTGGTGGATCACTGGTTGTCACTAATGTAGCTGCTGCTTTTACAGGATGATGCCCTGGAACACTGGGCACCGTGGGAAATGGTGTCCAACCAAAGAAGAAGGGGCACCATTTTGGAGCACCCGCTGTTATGCTGAAAAGAGGGGACACTTTTAATTTGTCCGAAGCTTGGCGAAGAAGATGATAGCACCAGTGCACTAGCAGTGATGCTGTAAGAAGAGGATACTAGGTAAGCTACTGCACACGGAGCCGTAGTGCTGGAAGCGCTCTGGAGAGCACTGGAGAGAGAGAGTGAGAGACTTAATGGCTCCTTCTAGAAGCGAGCTCCTTTTTGTATTTTGGAGCCTGCGAAGCCCACGAGTGCGCCGAAGCAGCAGCCAGTGGTATAGCCGCGGGAGCATGAATGAACGAGCAATACCGTGCCGTGATGGTTTGGAGCATAGATAAGAAGGTTTATTTGATTTCATTTAAAGTTAACGGAGCGGCGATATCGATATGCGGCGGGCGGCCAGTAGTCGAGATGCCGCATCGTAAATGTTCCAATTTCGTTTTTATGCGCTACTTACAGAATTTAGTAATTGCCTAGTGCACTGCTGGCAGTGGACTCAGTGTGCAACATTAAAATCATAATGCTGGAAAACACGGACTTGCTGCTTCTCGAATCAATCCTCCAACCTTCCGCACATCAACTATTAATAGACGCATCGGGCGCGTAGAACAAAGAGTTATCGGCTGCAGCATCACGCTGTATGCCTGTGCCTGTGGCCACTGTTTCGATGCGGAGCTGGCTCGTTCTCGTTGTGGTGTTCTCGGGGCAAACAAAAATAAACGTCTGCGAATGGGCTCAGCGGG
Source organism: Anopheles aquasalis (assembly GCF_943734665.1). Taxonomy (NCBI): domain Eukaryota; kingdom Metazoa; phylum Arthropoda; class Insecta; order Diptera; family Culicidae; genus Anopheles; species Anopheles aquasalis. The sequence continues at coordinate 18,543,489 of NC_064877.1, forward strand.
GGCCAAAATGCGTGGTGTCGAATGGCCACCGTTAGGTATTCAATCTGTTCCCCAACATAACTCCGTTGGCTCAGTTCTGATTTACAGCGCAACCGATCAACAGCACGTCCCGGGTATGATTGATTAGGAATGGTTTCGGTTTGATTTTATTATCCCCCGAAAATACGGCTTAGTAAAATTGGTCTCAAAGTATTCAAATCCACCGAGTGACGGAGGCATGATGGCGATGATGACGATCGAGTCAGGACACTTCGCGTTAATGCAACAGTGTTTTCAGTTGTTGAAAGGTAAGTTGGCTCGGGTGGAACAGGGAATCAACACGGATGTCGCAAGTTAATTGAGTTATTGCTGTTCTCGATCCGATGTTCCAGTGATTCATCAATATCTGTGTGGAGATGATCGCTTCCCCGGCAGTACGGTTGAACATCCAGAGAAAGACGCCGAAAGTGAGACGAGTGATAGAATCTATTTAAACGTGACTCCCGGTGACTCCCGCGGTGAGACACGTGACACACTGGTGGCCCAATGTGAGGCCTTGCTGGCGAAGATGGAACAGTACGCGCAACCGAGTGTGCCATTGGCGGCGTGTGAAGTGAGGATACTGGAGCAGGAAGAAGAGGAAGAAGGATCTTATCTCGATATGAGTGGCAGCAATACGCCCAAGGTAAACGTTAGCTCGTCAACGAGCAGTATCGATGGAACGAGGGAAGTGGCGATCGATGTGGAGCCAACGAATGCAGCGGAACCCGTTTTGGAAGAACATGAATACGAGTTAACCACCGATCAGATCCTTTACGATGAGTGTCATCAGGATCCGGTTGAGGTGGAGGCTGAAGAGGATGCACTGCAGCCACTACCAGAGTGTCCAGCTGCTCCGGATGATAGCCAGTGCCCTTACGGTGGACTGCCGGCATCGCACCTGAGATTGTTGCACTCTCCCAAGCACGGAACGCTGTTTAAGCAGGAGAAGCGTTTATTTTTCGATCAATTTAAGAAGTACTACATTGGGTTAGTTGGCAAATGGCTGCTGGTGTACAACAGCCACAATGATCTGAAGCCCTGGCAGACGATCTACATCAAGAGCATCAAGCTCGATCTGAGCCTGAACGAACACATCAACGAGAAGCATCTTTTCCAGATTTACACGCAGAGCGACTCGAAGGTACACTTCCTATCGCCCAGCTTCCAGGATCTGAATGAGTGGATAGTGGCCATCGAGAACAATCTTATCGAGGGGAAGACGAATGAACGGGCCGAAGGATCCAGCACTGGTTCTTCGCCTGGTGCGGCATCATTAAGAAAATTGCCTCTACCGCCCTATCCCGGCCAGAGCAGCGGTGCGGTCGATGAAACAGATCTGCCCATCCCATGTCACGAAGACGGCATTTACGAGGAACCAGCCCTGTGCCTGAAGAATGAACAGCAATTAGCATCACCCAAAGAGAAGAGCCATGGCTACGATACACCGAAACCGGGCGCTCCGAAGCCGGTCGAACCGGTGTCGAGTGTTACTCCATGCAAACCGGAAGCAGTAACCAAGAAGCTGGAGTTGCCGGTGATCGCTAGCCCCGAGTGTAAGGTATCGCCGGCCCCAGCGGTTAACTCTAAACCGGCCAAAACGGGCTGGCTTAAGAACAAATTCAATCGCTCACCGAGTGAGTCCGTCGAAGGGCAGAAACCGAGCAAAAAGTCGATGAAAAAATTGTCTTTCGACGAGTTGCCTCCCCCGGAGGATACGAAGGATGTTCCGGATGCGAAGTCACCAACGAACAAACAGCAGCCAAATCCGAAGTTTACCCTCACGACAACGCCGGCGAATAAGGGGGCCAAGATCAACATGATTATCAGCCAGCTGGAAGCGAACGGGCAGTTGAATCTGTTATCCAAGCGCCTGAACGAAAGCAGCAAAAGGTACACGTGGGCAGTGGACGATGTGACTGGTTGACCGGTTGCTTGCGGCTGTTTTGTGATCTAATTACTAATGGCGGGTGTTTGTTGACGGGACGGATGATTTAAATAAAACACACAAAATAGCACGTGTTTTGTGGGTGCACGTTTTTAGTTTCTCCACCGTTTGATTTCAAATTTTCCTGGAATTTTGTGACTCTTTTACCCGACCACGTATTTTGACAATTCCAGGAGCTGTCAACCGGAGCTTCTTTTGTTGTTATTTTGTTGTAATTTTATTTTTCAAAAACACGGAAATTCCTGGCGTTCCTGTTGCCGGCTGTTGAACGTGATGAGCAGGTAGTTAATCGGGAACATGGACCACGGAGGATGCGCTTGGCCCAGGACGTTTGCATCGCATGGTAGCTGCCCAGAATATCTTCTCGCATTATGACGAACGTGGGCGCTGTTTCCGTGAAGTCGGTACAATCCGAAATCCGATCGTTCATCAAGTATATCAACACGACCCAGCGGACGGTGGCGGTGGAGTGGGTCGATTACAACGGGATAGCGTGCAACTTTAGGGTGCTGCAGCCACAGGAATTCTGCCTGATAAACACGTACGTGACGCATCCGTGGAGGTTCCGGGACAACGAAACGGGCGAACAGATGCACGTGAGGGGCCAGCCGGTGTACATGCCCGATCCCTGGTTTAACAATTTTGATGCCAATGGTAAGCCAACGAGGAAGGAAGTCCGGATACACTTTCCGTTACGTACACTACGAGATAACTGCCTTTGGCGCATTACGGAACTTGTCCCGGGCGAGAACGCGCTGCGGGAGCTGGAGATACCAAGGATCCTGGTGGACGAGCTGTTGAATCTACGGGAAAATATACTTGCAACAAGGAGATCCTGGGTGTAAAGGATGAATCGAATCTTTAACCTGCCGTTCTTTCTTTCGAGGAAAAGGTCATCATAGTGGGCTTGAAAGAAAAGGCACGACACAACGGACTCAGGTCAAAGTAATATTTCCATTTATATCTCGTTAATCTAGATATTGCCGCGATTTCCCCGCTTGTTTTATTGTAGAACTTCACATAAAGATACCTCACACAGTCTACACCACACAGCGTCTGCCCTTTAATTCTTCCTTCCGTTCAGACGAAGGTGATCAGATGTATCCGTTTTCATGCGCTGCACATCCATTCGAATGCTTCCGGCTACTGCTGGGACACAGGGTGGGGGCGTTAGAGACATTTAAATGGGGGTAGTGGGAAGGGGTGTTCTTTTACAATATGGTCTTATTCATCTGAGTTCTTCTCTTTTTCCTAACAACAAATGACCTCCACGGGTAAATATATACTTGTTAAAAGTTTGTTTTTAACGCTCGCTCCAAACGACCCTGCCCTGCCACGAGGATAACTGAGGAAAAATAGATTTCTTACTAGCCCGCGCAAATCGCTACTACTGTCTGGCTCCTCGGTGCCATCCCCCGAACGTTCAGGGAGCGGGTTATTTATGCTTTAAAAGTTGCTGCTCGTTCATTTTGTACTTTTTTGTTGTTGTAGAAACGTTCAATTCGTTCTGTTCTTCGCAGATTTCGTTATCATCGCTTTTAGTTTCTTCTTCGTTTTCGTTTTTAGAGTAGGAATATGCTCGGAATAAATAGTGACCGCATGAAGAATCCCTTCGACGACGCGGAAAAGTCTTTTCTCGACCGCAGGTAAAGTCAGACAACAATCCTATCTTCGCCTCCTTTTTCCTGCGCACGATGTCCGGCAGTGGGCAGGAGGTTCGACTGTTTCTACCTATAAACAATCGTTCCCTGATTTTTACTGTGCTACGTCCGTTTGCTAAGGTCCATTTGGAAATGAAAATCGTACTGAGATACTAAGGATGGGGATGGTTATGCGTTACAAAGAATGTTAAATTACCTAGATGTCTAGATCTGTTGTTTATCGGTATACTAAATCGTTACATGCTAGCTGCTGCGTTCAATATGTTTTGCGTTAAATTGCGATAAATCTAGTTCCCTGGTGAAAGGGATTGTATAAGGGGGGTTCTATTGCACACGAGAGTTTTACTATTGCTGGTGGATGGATGGAGAGCAGGAAAAGAAAACG
>NC_064877.1:18552500-18567500 GCF_943734665.1 Anopheles aquasalis
GTCGCTCACCGCCCCCGCCCCCATTATCAACCCCTTCACCATCAGAAACAAATGCCCGAACGTAAAGGCGGGCGGGAGCAGCAGTTGGCGAGGGAGCGAGTTTGGCGCCTCCATTTCCCATCGCTTTTCGCTCGCCACTCCTTTGCGCCTTTTTGGGTCGTCGTCGTCGTCGTCGTCGTCGCTGTTTTATTGCGGCAATGATTTAAGGCAAGACGTGCGCGTGCAAGGTGCAAGGAGACGAAGGAGACGAACTGCTTCGGAATCTTGGGTTTGGGTTAGGGCTTGCTCGGCGTAAACCGCGCACCACGGCATTCCCGACGGTTGTTTAACGGAAGGTTGTTTAATTTTTTTCCACCAAATCATGGGTTCGCACTAATGGCTCGGGAGGATGGGCCCACCAAGGGGCTAACCATTTCCATTTCGTCTATTCCGCGGTGGGAGGGACCTTCTTGAGTTAAACACTGGCCCCGAAATGTATGTAATAAGCAGTTTTCCTTTTTTGTGCGGCGTCTCGTATATCAAACCCTTTGTCTTTCGGTCGTGCGTTGGCGGAGACGATTGTTCTTTTTAACACAGTTCGTTGGCTCGAGCATTTCGAGATGATTCTTCGTACAACATTTAAATGACTTTCGCACCGGGATCTATAACTTTTTTTCCGTATTCCGATCGTATCTTATGGAATCATTATACGCACGTGTTCACAATTGATTTGCAGGGAATGAACTGAACCAGCTTAGACTAAAACATGTCAGACATTAAACACTCCAAAGGAACTGAATGTAAAGTGCAATTTCATGTTTTAAAAAGGAAAAGAAGTAAAATGCATCACACACGAAACACACAATAGAAATCACATGCAGCAACACACTGAGTATGTCCTCCGTTAATCCCAATGAAAAATGTGGATTTTACAAACAAAAGTAATTGTAGTAGTAGTAGTAGTAGTAGTAGTACCCAAATAGAAAAGAGTGATGACTAGCGATCACTGGTACCGGATCCTCCGATTCCGAATGACCCCTCCGAAGGGCACGACACGACACAAAAATTATCCACCGATTTGTCAATCCCCGTCCAAAGGGCAAATAGGAGCGACGAGCGTCTTCTTCCTTGGCAGCGACGTAGAACGACAGATTTGTATTAAATATTAACCACCGCTAAACGGTTGATAATTGAAAAACTTTTAAATGCCGCAGCGCGCGCGCGAGTGAGGGCTAATGTTCGCCCGGAATTGCCCGGAACTACTGGTCGGTGCCTCTCGGTCGATTACTCTCCAGTGGCCACCACGGTAGCACCACGGAAAGCACTGAAAACACACTGAATGCTGGGACGCGGATCCGCGGTCACTGAAGACGACAACCCGAGTACGTGCGCTGGCAAATTGAATAATAAGACTGAGAATTCATCAAATTTTTAAAAACCCTCCAACCTGCCGCGCAGAAGAACCTGTCGCAAAAGGCCAAGAAAGACACTGGCCTGGCGAGCGCGCGTCGTATATAGACCGGAGACAACCGGAGGGAAGGAGGCGCGGGAGGTCCTTGGCGTCGTCGTCGTCGTCGTCGTCGTTGGGCTTCGCGTTCGTTTCGCGCGCGCGACCGTTTCACACTCACAGAGAGGTCTGCGACCACCAACTCATCGCAGCAACCGTCGCCGTCGTCCTTATCGAAGAAGGCGTCCTGGGGTCGGGCGTTCGGTTTGTATATATCCGCCATTAGCAGCAGCATCGCGGCTTCTTATTTACTTAAGACGCATACCGTCAAAAAAACACCCTAAAAAGGAGCGGAAGGATGACCGGGGGTGCGTCGAGAGAGAGCGAGAGAGAGAGCGAGTGAGAAAGTGAGCAAAAAGAAACAAAAAACTCGGAAAAAGGGAAATCCCTTGAATGGGCAAGCACCAACCGACCAACATTTTCTTATTTCATCGCCGCCGCCGACGCCGCCACCACCACTTTGCTTTAACTGCCACCCTTCTAATGAACCCCTGGCCACCTTGGGACGGGACGGGAAGGGAAAAACCCCTTTTCATCGGCCTACCCCAAGCAACATACAACTGCTTTTCCTACTCCGCTTTCACCCCCTCTCGCACGCTGGTCCTGGCGGTGTTGCCGTTCAAGGGCTACTACGACGAATGTTCCGACTGCTAGTCCCAAGAGTCTCCCTCTACGCAAGCGAGCACGTAGAGTGAAAGAGAGAAAAGTGAAGAGAAAAAAGATGTCCCCCACCCCCCAGGGAGGTGGGAAAACAGCCCGGTCGGATGGACGCTTCTCTCTCGGATTTTTTTTTCTTCTCTTCTTTCCAACGCTCTGCTTCTTATTGCTCGCAACACGATCTCCGGGAAAACAAATTCGCAACCTTCCTCCCCAAAAAGAGAGGGCTCAAAAAGAAAGGAGTTTTTTGGCCCGAAATGGCCCCCCGAGAGCAGCAGGCCATGGATGGATGGCGACGGTGGCAGCGACACCCCAGCGTTCAGCATTTCGTCCTTGCACGGGATGCGCTAAAAGGCGTAATAAAAATATATACATGAACTCACCCCGTCCACGTCCACGTTCCACCCTCTTTCTGGTCCTCCAATATCATCCTCCTACTCCCGGGCACACGCACCAACACACGCAGGTCTCAAGACAACGAACGGACGAACGGACGAACGGACGAAGATTGCGTATTCCCCTCCCACCCTCGTCCCGTGGACTCCCGTCCAGTAAAATACAATAATATTTCCCTCCTAGTCCTCCCCCTATTCCTACCTAACCCAGTCCGGGCGAGGAGGTGGGAGGAAAATGGCAACGAAAAAATATAAATAAAGGACCAAGACAACCAAAAAACGGAAACTGGAGAACCACCCCTTCACCGGGGGATCTGGGGGTCTCCGGATCGAAACAAACACCAAGTCGCCAACCGACCGACCAACCGACCGTCCATACCGGTGCTAGTGGTGGTGGTGGTGGTCCGCCATCTCAGAAGGCGCTGAGCCAGGCTGCTGCTGCTACTAGCAACTCTCACACCAATCCCCGGCAATTCAAAATCCTTTTCTTCGCGTGCTGTTCCGTCTCTTTCTCACTCCCTTTCCATCGCTCTTTCGCACTCACTCATCCACACGCCTACTCTTTCCCACTGACGCCGCTTTTCCGCCCACAGCACCAACACAATCGCACTCATTTTCCACCCCGTTCACTCCGGTCCGTCCGTCCGGGCTTCCATTTTGGTCCGGTAATAATATGGAAGAAGGCAGGGTAGTGAACGGAAGGCGGTGGTGGTGGCAGCGGGCGACCCTCTTATCGTGAAAACAAAAGTGACGATAAATTTTTCCTCCCCTTTCTGGAGGGTGGTGGACCAAACTCAAAAAAATAGAAAAAAGGAAACACATGAAACAGCAACAGCGCGCGCACTTCTTTTTTCTTCTTCTCTTCGTTGCGTTTCCCTCTCTCGCACACACTTTTTCCAGCGCAGAGTCGAAGGTTATGGAAAAGTAAAAAGAAAAATAGGAGAAAAAGGCGAGGAAAAATTGTAATGAAAAAGGGACACGGAATAAAAAAAGAAAATCGGAAAAAACAAAGGCAGAAACCAATACGCAGTCATTGGGCCTTCACTTTCATGACGCGATCGGGGGTTCGAAGGGTTGTGCTCTGTAAAGTCCAGCCTCGCCCACCCCTTCCAGTCCATCATCGTCCTTGCGCCAATGGCCGAGGGTGCGTAGAGGGTGTCCTTTTCGTGGTTTTTTTTTCTGCATGATTTTGTTTTTTTGCTCTTGAAGTAAAAGACGCAGCAAATGGGTTCGCTGTCGGTGGAAATGGCGCCGAGGACACCATTTTGAGTCGCGAACGCGAGGGCGAGTGAGAGTGAGAAAGAGTGAGAAAGTGAAAAAGGACCTTTCGTGGACCATTCGCATCTTGCGGGGGCCCTGGGTCCAGCTCGCCCTGGTTGGAAGTGGTTATGCTTTTACCCATTTTCTACTCGACTTATTATCTTGGACCTTATCGCGTTGCTGCTGCTGCTGTGGAGGGCTGGCGAAAAAGAAAATGAAGCAAGGGGTGGGAAAAGGAGGAAGATGGGGCTGGTGAAATAAATCACTTTGGCAAGGGATGAATCGGGCGGGGGCGATGGTGGTGCTGAGGTTGAAAGGGGTTGAGCGCTGTGCGTCGAAGAAGGGCTCACGAGCTGGTTGGCGTTCGTTCATTTCGAAGGAAAAGAAAAGATATGAAAATGATGCCCACCACCCCCTCTAACCTGCCCATTCCCCCCGGCTGCTCCGTTATCATTTCCCTTTTTGCCAGCTCAGCAGGGAGCCTTCGGCACTCCCCCACCTCCTCCACCATCGCCATTTCCCCGTTTTCCATCCGTTTTTGTCTGCAACGAATTTAAGACGAATTTGAGTTGGAGATTGTTTTTCCGCGCGCGCGCTTCCTTTTGCCATTAATTTTACTCTTTTTCTTCCCCCGCAACGCGCTACAGCCCCTTCTCGCTCCTTTCCCTCGTTCCTTCCCCGGTTAGAGGGAGCTTCGCTAAACAAAACAACAAAGAAACGCACTCCACAGGGACCCACACGGAGCGGTGGCTGGCGATGGAAAGAAGGGAAGGAGCGCGATAAAATATGGCGAAAGATTTTTCTTCGGCTTCGGGTTGGTGTGCGTCGAGTCCTGCTTTTTTCGGGGGTGTCTTGGTGTTTGAGCTGCTTCGTTTTTCTTTTTCTTTCTCGTGTTTTATTTTGCTCAACTCCATCAGGAGCTTGTCCTTTTTTTTGTGCGAAGACGACCGCCACCGAAAAAGGACATTAAGGGGCCCGAGGGGACGTCTTCCTGCGGTTGCTATGTTTGCTTTGCCCCTGAAATGTCTTTCGTTGACTGGCGACGACTCTACATTGATCTTGGGCCAATGTTGCCATGGCCTACTGTCTGCATTTCTCCACCAAGAACGCGCATCTCAATCTTGGTCAACAGAGCATCACGGACTACCGACGCCTACTCGAAGTGGTCCGATTGCTTCGGATCCTTTTTTGTTCTCCAGGACACTTCGTCTGCCGTCGGTAATATCGGGATGGAAACCCGACCTTCGGACACTCACCATCAAACCCGTTATCAATTTGAATGTCCACACCGTTATCTATATTGAAAAGTGCCCAAACCCCCCCTCCCCTCCTTGCGCCCTTGCGCATTTCCATCCACGCTTATATGCTCCACTTTTAGTTGCCCCTTTTTTTGGCGCGCATTTTCCATCCCCACATCACCACCCCCTTTATGTGCTGCTCCCAGCCACCCACTCCCAACGTCGAGATCGGTTTCACTTTCTTTCGCGGCGCCATTAGTACATAGCACGTGGCGTTCCTCTCAATGGGAGTGAGCAAGCGAGCGAGCGAACAAGCGAAAGATCGATCGGACCGTCGCGCCACCCCCGACACCGGTTGATGATGGCCACTTCACCATCCAACGGTCTGCTCCGTTTCTTTACCGACACCAAGCCGCCAATATACACAACCGCCAACCACGGGGAAGCGGATGGCGGGGAGCGGGAACGGTTTCAATCTTTTCGCCAAGAAATGCTTCGATTAGAGGCGATTAACGTTGCCACCGTCGTTGCACGTTGTCTTGCACGCCCTTTATGTCTGTTACGGCCAGCGCTCGACATCGTACCGATCGTTGAACCGTCGGCAAAAGGAGGTGCTGGTGGTGGGGGCCAAGTAACGTTCCCCAGTAACCCGCGAATTCGGTTTTGATGTGCGTGAATATGGCATTTTGAAACGACCGTAATGGCAGCGGATGCGGGCATGAGAATGATGATTTAGAATTTTCCTAGAGATCTGGGGGAGACCATTTTTGTCAGATATTTGCGGTGAGGACTGATAGAGGCTGAGGGATATTGATTTCAATGAAGACGCAATAACGTAGGAGCGGAGATGAACGATGCAGAGTGGAGAAACATTATAAAACGAAACACATTCGAAAAAAATAAAGATAAACACAAAATAATCTAGAATGCAAAATGAAAATTCTATTTATTATTACTAGATCTCTCGTTTTAATCGTTAAAGACACATTTCTTTTGATACTCTTTTTATTAAGCACATAGAAACACAATAAACGTTTAAATTAACACATAAAATCATAGAAAAAACCATTTAAAGTAACAGTAATAAAAAGCAGATTTTCGCACTATTCACTTCTTGTGTGCCTCGCACTTTAGCCTGATTAAATAATAGAAAACTTCAATTTAAAAAGTTTTAAGCAACAGCATAATATTTAAGTTCACAAGAAACAATAAGATACGTTTCGATAGATACATTTTCGATGATGAATTGTTTAAGATATTTCACAACATTCCAATTTGAAGCTAGCACATTGATGTTATCGATAGGATAGGATTGGATTTCAATGCTTAGAAGAGGGAAACTTGTCCATAAATGTAAGAAAGTATACCCACAGCCGAGCAATATCCGCAATAGATATCAGTGTATGTTGAGCAAAAACGATGTTAATTTTAAATTAAACGGCGAACGCAAAACAAAGTCTACAATGAACGCACATTTAATCTGAGCTTAATGGAAAATCGAACGATCTTAATGGCACTAAATGCACACGAAACAAACATAAACACTCTTCCTTTTCTGCAAGCAAATACACATCCATTCGCATGAAACAGACACTGATAAGATAACAGAACGAACCGAAAACGGCTAATCGTGCACTTGAAAGACAGAACCTGAATGGGCGCTTTACTTTTTTATCCTGCTGATTGATACCGTCGCCGATCATTGGTAGTTCACTTGGTGCACACTTGTCTAACTTTTTAAGACGCAGAAAGTATCGGAAAGAACTCCCCAAACGACATCAATCACTAGAAAGTTCAATCGTCGAAACACGTTTCACACAACAGAACCAAAAGAATAAAATCTTCGCTCCGAAGCTGACCACCACCAAGCGGTAAGACACGGATGGTCAAAGGATTCAAAGGATCCGGTCTAGTCGATGCACTAATGCTGCTGCGGCAACGTCCGGTCGAGACTGTCCGGTACCGTCGACTAGACGAAACGAAACTGACCTTCACCTAGGGACGGCGGACAACCGGTATTGGGCACCAGGGCGGGCGCCATCTGACCAAAAGGGACACCTCGTATGCACACACACGGCACATGGCCATCACACAAATACACTTGGGAATACAGCGCGGGCTGGATGTGGTGGATGGTGGGCTTATGTAAATCCATGTTCACCAAGTTCACCCTCCGGGCGACAAGCAACCTTCCATCCCCTTCCACAGACAGACGCTCCTGAGCCGCTCGTCAGCTTCAGTTGCTGCGTGTGCGGTGCGGTAAGGGGGACGTGTCTACGTGGCACACATCCACACATGCACACACGACGCGGTCGTCCTCGGAAGGGCTCGCTCGCTGGCTGGCTGGCTGGCTGGCTGGTTCGTCGGGCACGCACTACCCCGACCACGACCATCATCCATCGTCCTTGCGATCCTCGTGTCCTTCTTCAGTTGCATCGTAGCGTAGGTTACGGTTGGGTGGTGTGTTGGGTGGCGTGCGTTGGGTGGTGGCGAGTAACAGAATGCATCCCCGTCCCGAGTCTGAGGGGTGGCACGTCCTGAGCTCCGGAGCATCGATTCCGTTTGGTTTGTTGTGTTTGAATTTTTTTTTCTAAATAATATTGCGCCACCCCTAGCTCACCATTCGGGGTGCAGGGGTGGCTGCTTAGGGGTGGGCTCGTTGTCGAGGGAGTGCGACACACCCACCAAGCGTGGTGGTGGTGGTGGTGGTGGCGCGAATATCCTGCGTTCGAAATGGCGGTCGTTTCAAGGGGCAGTTCAGGACGATGCATAATATGCAATGGCGGACCGGTTGAGTTCCGTGTGTGGGATGCAAACGGACGAGGGGCTGCGTGAACTAGTGGCCAATGCCGGTTCACACTTCTAATGGATGTTGCAACGAGCTACGAGTGGTTGTGGTGCTCCCAAGGATGCACCGATGGTTGCAACGCGTTCGAGCCAAGCTTTTTCCTGCCTGTTCCTCGATTTCCCGGCCCGGTACGCGGTTCTTGTTGTGGTATTTTGTGGCCCAGCAGCCATAAAACGGCTGCTTCGCGACCGGAACGCCATCCTCTCGTGTAGTGCGTACTCTCTCGGTGATGAAAGTTGTTTAAATTTTGCTAACATTCTCGGGAGCAATAAAACTTCAGCGCAAACGGTACAATCGCACAAAATTTCTAATTCCGATGCCAACGTACCGGAAGCGGGTGGGTGTGTAACTCTTTGTCAAAGTCGAAGTGGTGGAATCGGAACGGAAGCGAAGCGTTTTTAAACAAACTACAGACCATAGCGACGTTGAAACAGTTGACGTTGAAATGCTTGCTTGTAAATCGCATTCCATTCCTCGGCTTTTTTAGTCCATCTGGGAGTGAAGTGTTCTTTATGATAAGGTAGTTGGGAAATAGGAAGGAAATTTTTGGATTGGAGGTGGTATGTAAGAGCATTACTTTTAGATAATGCTTCCGTGTCCTGTAGGTGGATAGATGGTGTAAGAAAGGTTTTAACTGTGATTGGCCGAAGGATAATTTATGTATCACGCAAAATTTTATTTTATTTCCTACCGAGCATCTTTAGCAGTTTAGCATCATAGGGAATTTACTGCTTAACCTAACTCACATTCATTATTTGTTCATTGAGTTTTGAGAAGAATTGAGAATTTGAAGCAATGAAGAAGCATTGTTTAGATTATTTTCTGAAAAAGGAATTCGAATACTTATAGAACGTCCGAAAAGAAGAGGAACTAGTATACTAGAAAGGAAAGCAAAAGGAACAGATATTAATTAATAATGCAAATCTAATGAAAAATCACGAAGAACCTTTCCCAATAAACTTAAAACATTATGTTTCTAATGCACATATTCTCAATTAAGTAAATGTTTTTTTTAATCGCAATTTCTCCTCTCTGGCATAGCTTTGTTAGATGTGGTATAAGTGCATCTAATGACTATAAACAGTTAAAAGCTGTATTAAAGAAGTGCTACGCAGAATTTAGGTAGATTTAAAATATTTTTAAACAACCAATAGACATCATCATAGTCCAATTCAATAGATTTATGGCATTATAATCATTTATCCCTCTTCTTGGAGCTCCATGATGCTGTGTCATCTCGTGTGAGGAGTTTAAAAGTCTTAAATAGCACGTCCCAGCAGGTTAATTGCCTTGTTCACCGTTGGATGTTCTGCGTTTGCTAATATCTCGACAAACGCGTGCGTGCCTCATTCAACTCATCTATTCGAATTAAGGAACGATGAAGTCAGCTATCACGACCCTGCTTGGGGTCCTGAGTCAACGTCACATATTTGCAGTAGCTTTTAAGATTTTGCCAAAGCATTTGCGCGCGAATTTAGCAGCTCGTACTACTTGCAATAGAGCAATGCGACAGGAGATTAGACAAAGCACAATGTTTACTGATTGAGCAATAAAATTTTTAAAACACATAGATTCCATCAATCAAATTAATGAACTGATAGTTCAAATGTTCTCTAATCTTCATTCAGTATGACGAACACTGTCAGGAGTATAGCTGGAGCACATGATTCCATGGTTCTAGCCAGGGCGCTCGTAAGTTTCTTTGATCTGCATCCTTGTCATTCTCATGGCATGCTGTTTCGTGTTCTATTTCAAACATTCTACTGTGTATTCCACACCATAGCCATCAAGTGACAGAAGTAATTTAAAATCTTGTTTTACTTTTCATTATGTGCCACGTTGAATTACAGTCTAAGACGCTTGATTTCAGTTTTCAAATGACGACAAACGACAAAATGTTCATAAATCTCTTACAAGCGTCTATCAATTGTTGTAACTGTGTGTTATTGGAACGCAGCGCGATAATTTTCTCTCCTTAACCACCAATTTACTGCACTGTAGTAATCATTCAAATAAATGCAAACCAAATTCAGCCTCTTGTTCCCGGCGAATACTCCGAACCGAACCGAACACTTTTCCAGGCAAATCAATCCCGAAAGGCGATGATGGAATGGGTGAGAGAACGGGGCTGGGAGGTTGAGTTTTCCGCGCAAACAAAAATCAAGAATAAAAAGCAGCATAAATTACTCCCGACCGTCCATTCGCGATCCTAAAAGATCCATCCTCCCGCCGTCCCCCCCCCCCCCCCCACAACTCTCTCTCCTTCTCGCTCTCTTTCTATTTCTTTCTTCCCGTCGCCCAAACTTTTTGGGCCAAAGGAAATGCTGGGGAAAAAATGTTTTCCCGAAAGACATGATTTCACAATTTCCTCCGTCCAGCGTTCATCCGCGAGCCGCGTTTGTGTTTGTCGGACCCCGATCCCGTTCCCAGTGTTGGGTGGTCCCCCTTTGCTTTCTCTCAAGGGTCCTCCTGCTCCTGCTCCTCCTCCCATCGATTCGTTCCAGTTTGGAATTGGAAAGCGCGTTGGTTGGTTGGCCAGGCGATGGCAATGGCACGGCGGAGGATCTCGGGGATATATTGAATTTTCATGATCGTGGCCATCACCGAGCTGGTGGTGGTGGCCGCGATGGCGATGGCGCCAGCGAGATCCGAAAAAGTTTTCCATTATTCAAACTTGGTTTTTTCTTTTCGTTTTTAATTTTTCACCCCTTTTTTCGCTGAAATTAAGTGTCTCGGCGCCGGCCTTCCTCCACCGCTTCCTCCTTCATCTCATTAATTCATTCCTCACCTCTTCCCCTTCCCGGGGCGTCCTTCCATTGGTGCCTTTTTGCAGCGGCCAATACATAGCACGTCCGGAGCGGCCAAGACAGTGCGTACCCCGTCCCTCCGGCGGCACGGAGGGTGGCGCGGGTTGTATATAGTGAATTTTCCTTACTTTTTCACCCCTTTAACTCCTTCTTCTACTGCCTACTGCCCCCTTTCCGGCCGTTCCGGGATGCTGGGTGGCTCGGGGAAGGTTTGCAAGATTGATTCGAGCAATTTTTCTTTTCATTCGCTTCGCCACGCCATGTACAGCAAGGCGCGAGTGGTGTGGGAGCATTTGCTTTTTTGAATTCGTTTTCTACTTTTTCACCCTCTATCTCTCTTCTTTATCTCTCCTTTTTGGGAGTGTATTGGGTTGTGCTTCTTCTTCTTCTTCTTCTTGTTTTTTTTCCCTCGAGACCATTTCGCTTCCTTCGGCCATTTCGAAGAAAAAGGGTTGCGAAACCCGCACCACCCACCCTATCTCTCACTTTTTCGCGTTTTGCGCGTTCCAAAAAGTTGATGAAAAAGGGGTGGCCGCTGGTTTTTTGTTTCTTTGTTGGTGTTGCTGCTGCTGCTGATGCTGGCGGCGTTGCTATCAGGATGTCCGATTAACTGCCTCGAGATGGAATTCTATCATTGTTCTGACTGAAGGGAGGACAGAAGCTCGGTCACGGGCTGCCAAGGGGGCTGGGTGCGGGGCCAGTAATGTGCGCGAGTGTTGGTGTCTAATTTGTGAAAGTCACGATCATGCCGGACGAATATTTTCGTCCCGAACGACCAGCAACTTTCAATCATTTGCAGGCATTCTTCTGGGAGGAATAAATTAGAAAGAAATGGGAAAAAATGGACGAATTCCTTATGCTGCGGAACCACCTTCTTTCCCCCTTTTGGCAAGCTGGTTATGAAGGACTTTGTATTGGAAGCCAGCAGCCAGCAGCCTTCTGCGATGATGGATCGCGCACGCCGGGATGAGCCAAAATGTTATTGAAAGTGAAACGATTCAAAGTAAAAAGTTCGCCATCGCCGCTGCTTGGTGGTTCCATGGAGGGTTGATGGCTAAACGAAAAATGGGAAAATCACCCTCGTTTATGATGAGACAATCATTAGGGTTACGGGTGGGTGTTTAACGTTTACAATTTGAATTAAAGGAAAATAACTTACAGCCCCCCACCAAGCCCTTTGATACGACGCGGATAGTGTGGTAGGATGGTGCAAAAAAGGAAAAGAATCGATCGAAGTAAGCGCCGTTGAAGGAGAACGTTTCCCTGGCTACTACGATCAGGCAACAACCACGGTGGACATTTTAACGATTCTCATGCTGCCAAATAACGATTGTAAGTGGTTGTAGGGTGACACAGAAAAGAAAACCTCGGTTAAGCATTAAACAAAATTCATTAAATATTGATTTTCACAGCATAAACTCTTAACACTAACGGATTTTGCGAGATTTTTACGATGACTTCACTTAAACAAACCAGTATTTTATGATTAATCAAATAAAAGGATCAACAAGTTCAATAAAGAATCAGGGTTAGCGCGTAGTTTATGCTGTGACGGAATCGAACATAGAAAGTTCTCATTTTGCAGAATTTCTTCATATAATGCTCCTCAACATTAAATTATGCTGTACAGTTTTTTTTATTCTGCCGGTACCTTATTCTTGAATGGTCCATCACTACGATTTATTTTGTAAATGTTATAAACAAATTTAAATACTATATCTAGATATATTCCTATAAATACATTCACCATTTGGATCTCGGTTTTCCACAACTCTCGTTTAAAAAAGGGCAGCGCCTGGTCGATACAAGACAGTGGACTCATCAACTAAATCGCGGCCTACTACAAAAGTTATATCCAATTTGATAATGACTGTTTAACCTTCTTAAACTAGTTGCATCCTTTATAAAAATTATGCAGTTTTTTTAATTTCATCTTCAGGGAATAGTTAAGCAATAGTTTTCGATTTTTCCAGATGTCCGCAAACAGGTTGAGCACCACGATTCAATTTTTTTCTACCATGCTTGGTAAACAATTCTTTTAAAATTGCTTCTAAAATAATCAGCCTTTAGATGCCCTTTACTGAAATACAAAAATTATTTACAATTAAATGACAAGATTACAAGCTGTGTCTTTTTCTAAATTAACAACGCTTCGCTTAAACACTGGACTACAATTTGATTACAGTTGCAAATGAGAAAAATACAAAAAACGACGCTTTTCTCGTTTAACAGGACCACGTCAATACCCATCCGGGTACAGCAGAGAGATTAAAAATACCCACTAGTCAGCAATTTGTTTGGCAGTAATTTTCTAGTTGTTCTCTCTGTTTTAAATAAATGTTTTATTCTGTGAATTTTTTGTGATAGGCTGCGCCAAATTTTCTATCGTTTTTCTCGTTTGAACACTCGATCCGACTTAAAGCATTCTAATGATTGCTATAGAACTTCATTTAAGAATGCTAACAACATCCTATCATTTGCTATAAATCGAGTGCATTAGTATTGCGCTCCTGAAAGCGTTTTCGTATTCCTCGTCCCTTACCATTTGCGCCATTTATCGCGCCGAGCTGATCGCAATTCTGCCTTTGCAAATTACACTCTTAATTTCATTTTCATTTTCAATTTGCCATTCCCCTTTTGGCCACTGGCCAGAGCATCATGGGTATTGCTTTCTTTTAAGATGCGTCTTGTTTGCTGGACGGAGGAAGTGAACGGCAACGAATGTGCCCCCGTGTCCTGGGAATATGGAGAAGCGCACAAGACACAAGAATAGTGTCAAGTGCACCACACTCTACTACGGAACTGTTCTCCTCGCTTTTTCGCCATTAGTAACAGCAGCAGCAGCAGCAGCCCCGGACGGACGAGCGTGGAAATTGATTTTAACTACTTCTCCCGCCGGCCCGAAGACGCCGGAAAGACAACCAACCTTATCTTTCTCCCGTTCGCGGACGCGGCCTGTCTTCGCGCAGTCGAATGGTCACGCACCGCATCGCGCTCGCCCCGTTTGCCCGAAGAATGGCCGTTTTATGTATCCTTTTTTTTTGCTCCTTTGGTTGCTCCTCTCCTACTCCTCCTCAAGATTTCCTTTCTTTTTTCCAACCCCTCTCTCTCTCTCTCTCACCGCCCCATAACAAAAAAAAAAGGATGTTCTTCGTCCAAACCGACCAAGGGTGACCCTCCAACCAGCGCGCAACTTCTTCCGCGCATGGCATTCAGGGACTTCTTATCTTCTTGGTCCGCCGTTCATTTGTCTCGCTCGCTCGTTCGCACTGTTCCCCCATTTCTACCAGACGACCATCTTGGTCACCCCTTTTTTCCCTCGGCTACTCTGCTGCACCCCTTTCCCGGTTGCTTCCGATTTCTTTTTAATTCCCTCGTGTCCCTCCGCGTGGCCACCGTGGACACCGTGGCGCTTCGTTTTGTTCGTTCGCTCGCTCGCGTTCGGACACCGCACTTCGAGGAATTCTTGCGTGCGCGCTCGGTGTGTTGGGTAAAGATTAATTCCCTGGCCATCCCGCCGAGCCCACCACCGGAGATGCGCTCCCTAAGGTAAGAGATAGGATTTTCTTCTTTCTTTTTTCCCTGGCGCCGGGAGTTTCTTGTCTTCCGTTTAATGAGATGCCTTCCGTTCTCCTTTCGTCGCTGATACTGATGCTGATGCTGCTGCTGCTGCTGGCTGTTGGTCCTTCTGGACTGGAGCGTTTGGTAGAAAAGGGTCCTGGCGCAACCGGTTCCGGTCCGGTTCGACCATCGTCCGTGGCGCGAAGGGCCGAGATATGGGTCCTAGATTTCGATGCATAAATTAGGCAAACAATGACCTTTGCTAGGACGCTCTGGGTAGCAGCAGCAGCAGCAGCAGCGGTCACCCCAGCAAGCGAAACTATTTATTTTAAAGATAAAGGGTTGGAACTGGTTTTCAAGATGCCGACCTGTGGCCTGGCGTCCAACGGACCGACCACCGGTGCGCACGATGAGCCGCTAGGCCTCTGCCATGCTGGCTGGCCGATCGACCGGTGTCGGTGATTGTTGTCGTCCCGTTATGGGAAAAAGGGACATGGGACGAAAACTGGTTTTCGGTGACCGCCGATGGATGGATGGATGGATGGACCCAACGGGCAGGAGACAAAGGATAACGGTCACAACGGTCCCGGTGGTCGAAAAGGGGGCCTGGGAAAAACCGGTTCCCAGGATGTGAAGGGCAAAAGGATTGGACTGCCAGCCGACGATGGACCGCGGCCGCTACCGGGGTCCGTTGGTCCGAGTTTACCGGTTTGCCGTGCAGGTGATGGAAGGAAAATTAGTAACGTGA
>NC_064877.1:18572500-18575000 GCF_943734665.1 Anopheles aquasalis
CATCCACACGCTTCTGTGCGTCGTAATCTGCGAGGAACTTCTCACACTCAATCGTGTGTCTGTAAAGTTGATCTGACGGAGAGAAAACATGTCAGTTAAACTCTTCTCTTCCTCGCCGTTATCCGCAGATGACAACCTACCCCGTAGTTCTTTCCTTGGCGGAGCCATTCCACCGTACTCAGCCGGCAGACAGCGCTGCGGAATGTGCTGGAACAGCGTGTCCAGTCGGGTGTGCAGATGGAACATCCCAAGCAGCTCTTTCTTCATAAATGGTCGTATCATGGCCATGATACGGTCAATGAAAGGCACGACATTCGCCAGGTGGAGTCCTTTGAGGCGAATCGGTAAACCCTCCTGGATGAAGTACAGGAGATCCTTGAGCGTAAAGATACCCAGCTTCGGTAAATGTCCCAGATGGATGCCGTCCATATCGATGACGAGAATCGACCCATTGTTGCAGCCTTCTTCCCACAGAACAATGTCGACGCACATGAACGCACTTCATTTAGGAAGACAATATGCATTAAGCACAAGCGAAAAATCGAGGAAGATATGCGTGGGGACCATTATCACTCACAATGTTAGTATCGCGCTCAGCGAAAACTTGCTCGCATCCGGATCGATGATTTTTGCTACCAACACTCGATAGCCCTCTGGGGTCAGTTCAGGAAGGCACACTAAATCACTTTGAAAAGGATAACACGTGAACCGTTGGCATGATCTTCGCCTCTGGGGTCGTTTCGTTCAACTTACAGCACATCCATAGCCTGCTGGATGGAGCGTAGCGAGAGGTCACGGTTGCTAAACAGATTTTTGCAACTCGTTCTGAAGCTATAGTAGGCTTCGACCGTGCGACGGGCCGCCTCCGCATCGTTGTAGTTGGAGTGCAGAAAGAGAATCAACTCTAGCTCACTGACCGGTGGCAGATGTGGCTGACTGCGACACCAATCGCCCAGCCGTTGCACTTCCGATGGTAGCAGCTCACCCTGGTACTTCCGGTACTGCTCTTCGACACTGGCGAATTCAATCGAGTTCATGATTTGAAGAACGGATTTCGAAGCTGCTTCCGTCTTTATGTGACAGACACTGTGAAATGAAACTAAACTTAAACTGACTCCAGCTGGTGCGTTCAACTTTGATATCAAACTCGGAAGAGGGGATTTAATGGACACGGAAAGGACACGGATTCGGAAACGTACCAAGACACCTTAATACGCACTAACCCTTCAACGACGTGCGGTTTAGCGGGCTCATTACTCACGATACGATCATGACCCTTCTACAAACACGCTCCAAGAGAGGGTTAATCGCGTTGAACGCCTTTTTTTTGCTTTTAGCTCCACCAAGTTCTGTTTTAGTGCAATTAAACACAGCAACGGTCGGTAACTGGAATGTGCGTCATTGTTGATGGGGATGGAGCGATTAAAAGCGAAAAGACATCCGCATAAAACTTCTAACCTTGTCAGCTGCACATGGGGTGGCGAAGATGATTGGAGATAAAGTAAGACTGGCAGACTCGTTTTCGCTGTTTTATCCATTGCTGCGCGTATTATTGCTGCAGATTCTAAACAGGTTTGAGACAACCTTGCTTCTTAAGCAGTAAGAAACCACCCGTGCATTTGGTGTGGAACAAAAACGGTCCAAATGGGGGTCTAATTTTGATGATGTTAGAAAAACAAATAAGAGGAAGCATTTGAAGGAACCCTCCATATGTAGTTAATGGCATAATTGTCTGGTATATTATTGGCGCAATTGTTAGAGTGAAATGATAAAGTTTTCACATAAATGTAGTACATTAGAAACTTTTCGGATGTTGAATCACGATCGCGTACTACGTGAGCTACTGAATTAGGCACCTTTATCTGCATCGTGTAATGCAGTTTGACTTTTATTATTTCTCATATCTTCACATTTAGGTATAGTAAGTATGAAACATCGAAATAATAAGGATGATAAAATTAGGGAACTATGAAATCGTAAATCATATTCATAAAAATAATAATAATACAAATAATAGTTGCAACGCTAATGCTTAATAAGAGACGCGCGGAATTAGTGAAACCGAAGTGAACTTCGATGCGCTACACAACATACAGCACGCTGCTGTTCCTGTTCGCGTGCCACCATTGCCACTGTGTGCAACTGGAAATTCGTCCAAGCTTGCAAAAGTTACACATGACAAAGTCGCAATTTTGCGTTCCACCGAGACAAGCGCGCGCATCATGGTATTTACAATGCCGCCGACACGGTGGTCGACGATGTCGGAGACGAGTTTGAAGAAAACCGAAACAATCTCAGACCAAACTAGAGAAGAGACACTTCAAAAGAGAAGAGAGATGGGTACACTCCGTGGCGGATTAAGCAGCAAGATGTTCACAGAGTGACCATGTTAGGCGATGGATTGTAAGGGATCCCATGTTTCTAATACTACTTATAGTAGTTTGTTACGCTTCTAACCGGATGCGCTCATTCCGATTGGCTTCGCTCTGTTATCCAGCGC
>NC_064877.1:18580000-18582500 GCF_943734665.1 Anopheles aquasalis
CATATGGGGATGGGATGGAAAAAGAAAAACGAAATGCGATATATGATATGAAATTAAATGTTTCACAAAAAATCAGGAGCAGATAAAGAAATAAGAAGAGAAAGAAAGATAGAGAGAAAAAAGATAGATAGAGAAATAGAGAGAGAGAGAGAGAGAGAGAGATAAAGAAAGAAAAAGAGACAAAAAGATATCGTTAATACACGATCAAGCTGGACGGAATGAAAAGATCAAGCTTCTCTAAAACATGTTGCCAATTACTCGATTGCACAGTATGCGAACGAGTGCAAATAAAAAAAAATATAGAATTTTGATAAAAAAAAATAACAAATCACTCTAGATGTCTTTGAAAAGACCTAGCTGAAATGATAGAACTAAACAACCGAACTAAAAACAAAAACTCAAACTTGTGTTAAGAGACGGGAAAAGAAATGGAAAACAACAAAGATAGATAGATAGAAAGAGAGAAAAAGAGAAAACAAAAGATTGGTGATATTTACGGTAATTCTCCACTTGAAATTGCAACACGACTCCACGGTGGGCGGTTTCAATTTCGTCGCACATTGGTCACTTGGCTTGCCGCGATGATCCAGACATTGGACCTGACGGGAGCGTTTGCATTCATCATTGCACTAGGATGAGAGAAAAGTCACACATCAATCAACAGTTTCGTGGTGCCGCTTCACGCTATACCATGCGAAGGAGAAAGAGTGGATGGATTGAGTGGTTGGGGAAATCATAACTGAAAACATGGATTTTCCAAACGAATCCAACGTGCATGGCCAGCAAATGTGGAATGGGTTGTGGCTGGAAAGATGCTTGGGCGTGGGCGATCTCACTGCACCGAAAATGCACCAGTAACACCATCGGGACATTGTGGTTGCCGCAATTTAAACTCATCTGACATACAGAATGTTAATGCCAATTGGAAAATGTGGTGCTTCCTTTGGTGGTGCTTGTGGTTCGTGTGCAAAGTGTGTGCCAGGATATTCGTTCGGTTATGATCCTTCTGAGAAAGATGCTTCGGTTGGGTTGAATTGAATTTCGATCATACGCGATCGTCCATCGATTGCTGTGTTGCGTTGCGTTCTATGACGGCTAACCAGACAGCAGGACTCCATTCGGAAGAAGGGTAATGGGCCCTCATAAGGAAAAGAGAGCTCCTGTTCCTCGATTTTCATTTGTGCTCATGTGTTTCTGGTGGATGGAACTGTTGCGCTGGTGGTGAGGTGGTGGTATGTGTTTTTCGGCATTTATGTGTGGGATGGATGTAGGGCTGAATGTAGGACAAAAACAAATGAGTAGTGATGTGAACAGCCAGTTGCTTTAGAGAACGTGCCAAAAAGCCGAGCGACTGCCAGGCATCGAGAGGGGCAGCGAGATCTCTAGCATTTTGCCATGTTATTGTGTATTGAGTGCTGTTGAGCTGAGTGTAGAGATAGCGTGTAGCGGCATATGTATTCGGTAGCAATAGTGTGTAGCAGATGTAGTGAAGCGTATATCTTATAGACTTATCGGCAAACAGTGAACGAAACTCGCATAGCAACTAGCCAAAGCGAAACACAAAAATGGAGAAAAGCGTATGTCTTCGACGCACGGGCACATGCAGCACTGCTGCAAGCGTGCAAGCACATGGCAGCGACGTTCGATCACGATTCGCTGATACCGTGTAGCTACTGTGTACTGGATCCCGGAGTGGAACAGACTGTGTCTGTTGTGTTGATGTACTTGCATCCCAAAATGCACGCCAGCTCGAGGCCCTGGTTTCCTTCTTCAGGCCACGGCCGGGCTCTACCATACCCGCCAGTCAGTGGTGCGTGAATGTGTAGGTCAGGGGGATGTCGGGGGAGTTTTTTTTTTGGGGAAAACATCGGCCTCGATCGGCCGGTAACGGCACTTACCTGGCTCCATTGGCCAAACGACCAGGTGGGACAGCGAACATTGGCACAGTTGATTTGATCGGGCGGCCGGGTACCGTTGTTGGTGCAGTAGCGATCGTCCACCTTCTGGCCGATACTGGAATGGCAGTAGACCACGCGCTTCTTGAAGCCTCCGTCGCACTCGGCACTGCAGTTGGTCCACGGGCCGACCTTCCAGCTGTACCCATAGCTGACCGGTGGCTGCAGCGGCGGCGGCGGCGACGGCAGCAGCTTCTGCTCC
This sequence comes from Anopheles aquasalis, assembly GCF_943734665.1. Classification (NCBI taxonomy): domain Eukaryota; kingdom Metazoa; phylum Arthropoda; class Insecta; order Diptera; family Culicidae; genus Anopheles; species Anopheles aquasalis. The sequence continues at coordinate 18,582,158 of NC_064877.1, forward strand.
ACGCTCGGCTGGTAGTCAACGGCTTTCATGTGCTGGTTCGGCTTAACGCCATACAGAAAGTGTAGTGGGTTATGCGATGGCTACGTAAACGTAAAATTGGCATCGGAACACCGGAGGGGAGACAGACAGATAGATAAAAGGGGTGGGAAAGGAGAAATTTTGAGTCAAATCATGGCGGGGTTCGCTGTGCGCAGCAGTGTCGTCGTCCGAGGTTGCAGGTTCGGAGATGTGCGCTTCGCTTCGTGCTTCGAGCGACGAAGACGCCATTCCGGCCTTGGGATGATGGAATATAGTAACTGAATGTGTGAAGATCACGTGAAAGTGTTTGTGAATGGAACACGAT
>NC_064877.1:18587500-18595000 GCF_943734665.1 Anopheles aquasalis
CAATTAAAAAAAGGTCAATGAACTAGAAGCTACTGGGCATAAGTAGTGTCTCTATTAAAATTGATTATTTCTGCGTTAAGGCGTAAGGTAATTAAACGGGGTTGCAGTTAAACCAGTTGTTTCTGAACATAGCATCATAAACGGTCAATTAGTTAGTATAACTATCGTTTATCTATAACTTAATGAACGAAAAAAAGTGTAAAAGATAGGAATAAGCAATAGAAGTATCAAAAAGATACGCGTAAAAACATAAAAAAATAATAAAAAATACAGGATTGTTGGTTGGGAAATGGTAAATAAAGAAAGCAAACTAATAAATTCAACGCAAAGTTCAACTACCGAAAACAATAGAGATGAAAGAAAAATCACGTAAGTAAAGACTCTTTTCAAAAACTATAAAACTATAATGGCTAATCTTGTTTTGTTTTTGTTCTGAAATGTGCAAAAACCCAGCAATAGAATAAAGAGTTTTAAAGGAAAAATATGTTACATCTACCATTCCCTAGCTAGTCGGTCTTTTCGTTTTCAGTGAGCCGTGAGGGAAAGAAAGGAATCCCTAAAAAAAAAACACCCCAAAATCTGGCGACCATAATTAAACGGGAATTGCTGCTCCTCGGTTCCTTTTCGCGAGGCGACAAGCATAAGACGAATTGGGGCCCTCGAGGGGCCGGCCCATTGACTCAGATGAAGCCATTCATCTCCTAATACGGAACCGCGTGGCCCCGTTGCAATGATCCTGCGTCCTTCTGCCCGTAAACGGAAGGCCAAATTGCGTTGCATCGTACATCGCCCCGAGCTCTCGTATTACACTGTGTCCGCGCTGACCGACCGACCGTCTCGCTGATTCGCGATCTCGTTACGCGGTCTCATATTACACCGCGAAAGGAATTGGAAAGTTTTCTAAATTTATTTCGCGACCCACTGCGACGGTCTCCTTGATTGCCGATCGGGAGACCCTGGTCTGGATCACGACAACGACAAACACCGACCTTCTCCCGTATTGCTGTGTTCGTGATGTTGCAACAGGACACCGGCGGTGACACCGGCGATTGCCGAGCGGCCATTCCAAAACATATATTTTTCTGGATGCCATTTTTTATGATTCATGTCAACACCGATGCATGGCCGGATGAATAATGAAATGGCCGAAGAAAGAAACATCTCCGATCGACTCTCCCTTGTTGGCTTTGGTATGGGTGTGTGCGCACGGGCCGGGCCGGTCGCGGTCACACTCTTTGATTGCCATTTTCCATTTCGGCAACAACATTCCAAACCTCCCCCTCCCCCCATTTTTACCCCGGGTTGAGGCAACTGGTGGACTGGACCAACCGTTACCGAACCGGTTGCAGGCGACCGCGAAAAGTGATCTCCACTCTACACCAAACCATCGGGCAGATGTTAATCCCGGTGTGTTCCCAGTGCGTGTGCCACCGTAAGCGGATTGGGGTTCAAGTAGAATGAAGAAGGAAGAAGGACCACTGGTTGGACGCTTTATCTTTCATCACGATGTAAATACCTTCCATGGCCGGTCCAGTATCTAAGCATAGTGGCCGCTGTCTGTCTGTCTGTCAACTCGGACACCAGCGACCCGGCGGTTCGGGGACTCGAAACTCGTGAAACACTTAATCCGATGCCTGTCGGTGTCGGCGGTGCATTAATCGGTGGTACCACCGGGGCCTTCACTTAGTAGTTTATGGTAATTGATACAAGCATTGTCCACCGCCGTTAATGCTCTATAATGCGCTAAAGAGGACCGCATGAAAAGGGTTTCGGCTTTCTTCTCCTGAACGGGCAGATGATTTCACGGAATTGACGACGATGAATGTTCAAATGGAGCGAGAACGAACACTGAAGTTCATGGAATGAGTCATTCTAGTGGCGTTCGCTTCCAGAACCGACACAGAGTCTCCGGAGAGGCCAGCTCCCGAAAGCAAAGTCACGTTTCCAGTGCGAGTGCGAGTGCAATGTGTTTGGAAAATATTTGCTCCGGATTTATGTTGTTTGTGGCCGCGCATAAATCAAAGTTGCCGTCCGCGACCACCACCTTCTTCATTCCACCATGCTACCGCTTCTGTCGGCGTATTTTGGCAACAGGAAGGCAACCGTTGAATTGCGCAAACGAAGGGAAGGAGATTTATCGCACCGACCGGTGATCGGTGTGCACCGCGTGCACTTGCGCTCTGCGCATGCGCATGATGCATTCCATTCCTTTTCGGCACGAGAAGCCATCAACGGCTGTACTTTCGTTCCGTAATTGTCCTTACTTCGCCGTGTCCGTTACGAGAAGGGATTGACATGCGCCGTGGTCCTCCTTCGGTCCATATAAGGGATGAGTAGCAAGGGAATGGGGAGGAGAGATGTGTTGTGATAACGAACGCTGATCAATTATTTGATTGCCGGTGAAATATGGCTTTCGGCGTGCACGATGACCGAATGCCCCTCCCATATACGGCATCCGGCGACAAAGGGACACCTAATTGTTGACATTTGCTTCGCTCAATTTTTTGGAGCGACGGGATCAGCTGAACATTCAAAATGATAAGCAAACCCTGGCAAAAAAAAAAAATGGACAGACGATCGATGGATCGATTACGGAGGGCGTTTTCATGTATTTTTAATAAGGCCACCGTAACACATAAATCATCGTTTGCCAAAGGGGCCAGGCGGGCTACACTTTCCCGGAATGGATACCGATCAACCGACAACTGAGCGACATCCTGAACCACGAAGAGAGCCGATCAGGACCTTGTGTCCTTTCGCGAGCGATCGACCGCACGCACCGCCAGATCGTCGCCGGAAGACATCGATCGACATAAATCAGACTGTCAATTGAGATTGATACCGGCGAGTTGTGGTAGTAGTACACACCTTTCTCACATGATTCTGGAGACCACCCCGCAGCACACAGCGGGCATAACGGGGCTTCTTAAGGTGGCTTGTAACTGGTTGGTAAACAACAGTGGCATCCCACCCTTGGGGGGGGGGGCATTGTTTGCGGATCGTTCTACCATCGGGGATCAGGGCAACATCTTCCGTTTGATGTTGAACGGACGACGGATGGACTTTCACCTCCACCATCACCACCAGCACGACCACGTCTTTAGGCGCACAACAATCGGAACGCATTATGTATCGTTTTATGTGTCGTAAAGCAATCGGTGAAAGCATACCGCCACTGTCGCCACCACTGCCACCGATACGTCAAATCGCCATGCTGGAGGACATGGTGCGTCGCCGAAATTGACAACGGGACACGGGGTGGTTGCGGTGGTACAATGGCATGGATAAACAACGAGAAAACAAGCACAAAACATGAACCCCAAAAAGGGGGATGGACCACGGTGGGTTGTGGATGGGAAAATGCACTGATTGACCGACCGACCGGTGTCGTGCCTTGCAGTTACACGGACCGCTGGTTATGAGCGTTTACGATGCGTTCGATGCGTGCTCTGCCATTGTTCGCCAAGCTACGGCCACCAAGCCACAGAGGACGAGCGAGCATGTGTGCCTGTCTGTATGAGGAAAGAAGGCTTGGGTGGTCGCGTCGATCGTTTGAAAGGTTTGATCATCGATACCACCACCGATGGTACTGTTCCTTCTCCTTCTCCCATTCGCATACTGATTGCATACGGTGGCAATTTGATTTCCATATAAACGCGTTTTTAAAATGTTCTCATTGGCTTGTATTCGCTTCGTTCGTTTTTTTTTTGTTTACGATCAACACAAACTGAGGACCTGAGGACACGAAAAGATAAGAAAACAGGTGGAAAAGGTTTTTTTTGTCTCCCCGAAACGGCTACAAATGTTATGCATGTCAATATTGGGATAGTGTTGCTCCCAGAAAGCCTCATCTTATCGGAATGGTGGCCAGCAACTTTCACAGGGTTACAGGCTTTGTAAATGCCAGTGAGAGGAAGCATAGGTTCAAGCACATGATCAAATTGTAGCTTGGCATTACAATGCTTTTTAAAGAGACGCAAAGACTTTCAAATATTATATCTTTCTGTTTAACGGCTTTCAACAAAACGATACAGATAAGATTCCTAAGTTTAGAACACATTTTCGCACTGTTGAGGTTGATTTGATGGACGTCAGATCGAGAGCAAACATCCAGCTCTACAACTAGCGATCGCCACACCAATTCGCACTCCCAAGGGGATCGATTTGTGTAGTGTTAATTGTGTGGTATGTGGCTGGTAATTGTGTCGTATGACGCACAACCGGCATCGACTTTCTATCGATCGGCGGATTTAGTTTAATTAATTATAAACATATCTAAAAAATGAATGGGCCTGAAAGCTTACACCGATCGATCGCAGAGATCGCGATCTCATGTGATCCCCGATGGTAGTATGGCTGGTTATGACTGCAGCAAGAGATTGCATAAAGCGTCTCTTGGTGCGCCAACTGGTAATCCATCTTCAGCGGAGTGCCGCGAACACCCTGAGAGCGCGATCGCTGGTATCATGTCCTCTCCAGGGCAGCTCCAGAGAAGGTGCGTGCGTACGCAGGGTACGATTAATGATCCGCGTGGCGCTTGGCGCTCGCGAATGATCAATTGGACGTCGATACCTCACATGATCGCAGCAGGAGGTCTCCACCGTTTCGCCAGACGCTGCCGCCATCGTCGGCTTCGTTGGCGGCGATGTGATAATTTATAGTGCGTACATGGTCAAACTGAATGTTCGCTGATAGTCGCGATCGTGAGCCATTAGAGCGAAGGCCCATCACTCAAACACCGATCAGTGAAACGTTGTTGCGCAAAGGAACCACCTAGTGTGCGACGGGGAACAATCTACTAACGACTCGCAGCGAATGGATTCGCTGACTAACCCGCTCTTGACAGATTGTTGGAGTTCAGAGAGGTCCTTCCACCTAATCGAATGGCTTACGGTAAGCCAGACAGAGCGTACTTACTCGAGATATTCGGTGAGTATGTGGCGGGAACAGCTGGACCACTGCCAGGGATGCGTGTTGTGGTCGATCGTTCGCGACATAATACGATCGTCTAGGACCGGATTGCCCCGGAATCGTTGACACCGGCTGTCGTCATCGTGCGGCATTCCTAACCTGTCGAGGGCCCAAAAGAAGACGAGAGAAATGACATAAAATGATAAATAAAAAGCAAGAGAGAGAAAGAGAGTGACGATAATGATTGTGGAGTCTAAATAGAGCTGAATCAAATGGTTTTATGATCTGGATTCTAAAAACGAACATTAACTGGCGCCAACACCTTTGATGGGCGCGTGGCAACAGAGAGCACGGCATGCAATTGATCGGTCGGTTTAGAGACAGAACCCAAGATAGTTTCAGGTGTCATGCTATGTCATCTCGTTCATGAGTCACTCCAAAACCGTCACCTATAAGTGGTCGTGTTTGGGAGAGACACGTAACTACCGCGCGACTACTATGTAAATTGGAATGGCATTCGCGTGACCATGGAGGTCCTGTCACATCCGCAGTTCGCAACACGATACTTGAACACAAAGTGTGGCGCACATGGCATACCGAATGAGATCTCAGTCTGGTGGTGCTCCAAAAATGGGGAAAACAGTTTATCTTCTCTGCGATGTCTGTGCAGCACTCGGCAGGTTGCAGTGGCATCCGTTGGATGCAATGCCCCCCCCCGCGGAGGAACACCATTTGGGGGTAGGCGCGTGTGCGCAGACATGAAACTACCTCTCGTAAAAGAGGGTCTTTCGCCACTTGCGCTATATCGAGAGGCGGTTACCGACGGGATACTGCATCGCCAGCTGGGTGGATATTGCTCTTCAACTCCATCGTTATGATCATTACATTGCGCGTGCTGAACTCTCATCTCATCAATAGCCAGAATGAAGACGCACAACCGGGTGTAACAGCTATTAAAGGTTAAGATGGATGGCGCGCACCCGGAGACATCGGAGATCTGCAACGTGTTTAACTAATTAGGCGTGTTCGCTGGCAGGTCTGCCTCCCCCGTGATTAACACGAGCTCGTCTCGTTAAAATAACAGCGATCGCACTTGCGAACGAGTGACAGTAGCAGAACAATAAAGCCATAAAAAGCACGAGACCTTCCGTAATACCGCGAGGTGGCCCCACGGAGACATCGGAGGAAGGGTCCATCCGTCTGGCTTCCGTCGCGCGTTAATCGCGGTTGTCTGGATCGCCCAACAACGCCCAACGCACAAGTCCACGCGATGGCACGAACCCATTTGTACTGGCTGGCGGGGCTGGTGTGATGGCCACTGTTTGTTCGAGCGCGCGCGCGCGCGTGACCGGAGGTATTTAATAAATTTTATTATTCGCGATACTTTAGCCTTTGTCCAGCCCGTCAGCCAACCAGCACAGCCAGCACAGCCAGCACAGTGGCCACTGTGGTTCGATCATTAAGCGAGCACGCTTTTGGTGCGAGAAAGGCGCGTCACGCGCGGGATGGTGCGGATGATGATCGAGCGCCCGGTGATTTATCATCCGCCCGGGGATTGTGGTTAAACTGAAGTCACTGTTCTCGTCGCTAACCGCCCCGCTATTAGCCGGAGATTAGCTGACGCGGTGTCGCGACCTTCGCAAAAGTCTGCCGTCTCATGCGTCGTGTTCCTGATACTTACACATGGCCGAGCTCGTGAGCGATGGTGAACGAGGCTGACAGGCCATTATCCTGGACGATGGCGCACGCCGTCGGCCGGCAGATTGTGCCGAGTTCGGCCAGTCCGAGTGTTTCGCAGTTGTTGACAGCCGGTTCGCGACAGATCTGCTCGCGGGTCAGTATCAGTGCTGCGTCATGGTGGAAGTTGGTCGTCTGCTTCAAGTGGCAAAAGTCCTGCAGCATGTGGGTCGCCGATACGCCTGGGAAGAGTGAAAAGAGTAGAATGCGAATTAGAATGGGGCTGCAATTCCGTCTACACAACTCATACGCTGCAAATGACACCAAGCTAGGCCTAGATCTAGCGTAGAACGCCTGTGGATTAATTCTCATCAGTATCCCTTAGGACCAACTGTCCCATTAGGTAGTAGAGAGCTTACATTGAACCATCAGCTAGCAATTCAAATGCACCAAATGGTGCTTTGTCCTCCGCAGTGAGCACAGCAAATGCAAATGGGCAGCAGCTGGCCGGACGTCTGGTCGATTACTATTTACAATTAGTATTGCTAGCGCTGTGCCACGTCACCCCCTACCGGGGTGCAGGCGATTAAGATTGCAACAAACTTACAGTTTTGTATCCGTTTCACCACCACGGGGGGGCTCTCAAGTACCGTGGTAGCGCTATTGGTAATCGGTTTTATTAATTACGTCCAGCAACAGAGCACCTCCATCTTCCAGACATACGGTGCGCACACAGTCACACAGTTGATCATATTCGCGCACCACGCCGTGATCGTTTGTTTAACGCACGCAAACCACGCGCAACGGTGCAACATAAATTTTCTCTCCAAATCGCGCTCCTCGTGACAGCCGCCGATGCCGAAGCTGAGCTGAAGCTGCACAGTAGCCCGAGTGTGGCCGCGTGACCCAGAC
>NC_064877.1:18600000-18607500 GCF_943734665.1 Anopheles aquasalis
CGTAGTGTTGCGCTGGCGGTGCTGCACTCGCAGCAAGATGATGATGCCGGATCTCGATCCTTTTAACCGGACGCCTGACACGTCTTGTCGTGTGATAAAAGTCGGTAAGAGGGCGGACGGAGCGGAGGAAGCGTTTGCTTAAATGAAGGAGACATTAATGTAACACTTCCTCACATGCAACATGACGCTCTCCGGCACTCTTCCTGTTCAGTTCGGTACGTGCCACGGGATGATGATCAGCAATCTGCGATCTGGACACGCAAACTGCCAGCTGGCTGCTCTCCTCCTCCCCGGTTGCAGGATGTTGCTTTGCGCCAAGCGTCAGCACGGAATGGATGCTGTGCCCCTACAGCATATTGATTATCTGGCAACATGTATCTAGCTGCGCGATGTTGTGCAAAAGACGATGTCGAACTTCAAGCTGACACGACAGTGGGTGGTTGCAGCGATGATGATCACGATGCTGTTTGATGCAAAAAAAAAGCGCTGCAGCATAGCAGCGGATCGGTTGAATCGTTACTTTTTATAGTTTCAATCCTTTGCCAGCTAGCAGCGATCCCCGGTAGGGGGTGCTGGGATGTAATGTTCACACCTCACTATTTACCGATCGCACCGGGGATCCTCACGATCGGTGACCCAGGGTGCCCGTCCATGCATAGACATCAGAGACCCGCAGACACAGAATCGTTCGATTGCGGATCGATAGCCGATCTGCTGTTACCTCCCCCGGGGAGGGTGTCTTGACGATCAGCAGGTGATTAGTACACCGTGGCGTGCACTGCACTGAACGCTGTGTCTGTGTCCTTGAAATGGATTTTCCATGTCATCGGCCAATCCATTCCCGTCCGAGCGTGCGTCTATTTGCATGTTGCCACCACGCCGCCAGCCGGACGTACCTTATAATTAAGATGCATCGCAGTGATCGGTTTTGCGGACATTGTCTGGCGATCTGGCAACTACGAGGGGCCCTAGAGCGCGGGACCGGGGTTGGCAAAAGATCTCTGATCACTTCAATCTCTTCCCACACGACGACGGAGACGCCGAGCGATGCTTTTAATGGGCCCGAAGTGGTTAGCCGACAGGCGTTTATAGAATTAAATGGCCATTTTCGGAGGTAATGGAAATCGACCACCGATCGAATGGCGGATGGCTGTCAGTGCAATGAAAAGAGCAATGTGCAAGGACGAAGGACGAAACGCGAGCACTAATGGTGATGGGTTGAGTAGGTCCCTGGCTTGTCTCTTACTCTTGTTAGCATGTCTCGTACCACTAGGAAGTGATGCTCTCAACGCTGTAGCTGCTTGCTGTCACTTTGCCGGGCACTATAAAAACATGTGCTTTTTTATGAAGTTTTTTTTACGATTTTAATTATTTTAACAAGTGTTTCAGGGGTTGAAATGGTTAAAAACATTATTACGATCCACCGGAAATGCAACATTGCAGTTAATGGCATGGCCAACAAGCCTCCAGCACGAAGCAAAAACAAGAAACTTCAACGCGACGGCAAGCGACGAACCTCGCTCATTTTCTCATCGCTCACGGTATGGTGGTAGCAGCTTAGTGAAAAAAAAGACCGTGAGCTTATCGACAGTTTAATTAATCACACACAAAAAAAAGAAGTTAATCCACTGGTCTTCGGTCTGACCAGAACCACCACCATTCGGGCACCGTTTTTTGTTTTGTTTCTCCCTTGCACCGGAGTGCCGTTGCCGGACCACCACTACACTCATTGAAGTAGTTATTCGTGTTGGCGCTGCTCGAGCTCAATAAATGCACTCAGGCGGCGCTTGGTCGCCAGGAATCTCCTCGGCTTGTTAAACACCTTTATTGAAGATATCCAATTGAGATAAGCAAAGCATGGGTTCGCCAGGCCAGCCCAGCACGGCCGGGGAACACGATCGCCACTAACCTTAAAACCGATTTTGGATTGAACAATTGTTTTAACGATGTTGAAATTAATTAAAACTTGCTCCGAGCGTTCCTTGGCGTGATCGTGATGGGCTGTGTGCGAGCATACCATTCTTAACAGAGGAACGAAAGAGGGGGAGGGGGTGGGCTTGATAGGTTGATTGAGACACGCGCGTCCCCGAAGGAAAACCAATATGCCCTCACCCCCGTGGCCGACCAATTACTTTCCTATCGAGATTGAGTAAAACGCAATGGACAGCATGCTGAACAAAATAAATTAATCCATTCCTCGTCCGCTTCCATTCCGCTCTGGGGCCTGGTTGGTACAATAGTTTACGACAGGCGCGGTGGCGACTGTGAGTTGCTGTGAGGGCTGCCGCGTTGTTCTCATGTATGTTACATGTTTCCCTCCTTTTGGCCTCGTGGCAGGAACACAAAACATGCATCTCGAAATTGCATTACCGTGTTTACGAAGCATATGGAATCCATCAGCCAGCGGCAGGCCAGGCCAGGCCAGGCCAGGGGTCGACCACCGTTCGCTGGCTGCAGTCGTGGTGCAGTCAACCTTCCTTCTTCTCACGATTTTTCGTCTGAGCGTGGGCTTTGCACTGGGTGCGACACACATTCACTCCCTTGCAGAGCGGAGGCCCTTTTGGCGCACGAAAACGGATGCTCCTTGACATAGTTCCTTCAGTGGGCGCTTATCATGTTTCGTGCCTTGATTCGATCTAATTCTTGTAATTCTTCCACGCGCATTGAAGCAACAGCAACCGAAGCCGGCCCAATCCTAGGCACGAAACACAATGAAGAGCTTTGCTTGGGGTGACAAATGAATTCCATTTCAACATAAAAAAAAAAACACCTCGACAATCGCTTCTGATGCTCGTTATCGTTTTCGTGAACGATTCATCGCTTTAATATCGCTCATAAATTATCGCCGAAAGCTTTACGATATGAATTCCCCAATTCAACAGGCCGGGACCGCCCGTTTTCGCGTGCCAGTTGCTGCGCTGCCTTGGAATAGGTTTTTATGGATCGTTAAAGCAGTGCTTCTCGTGTGACATGGTTTAGAGTTTAAGCGGAGGCTTGGTGGGGTGGTTTGAATTGGCGAACAAACGACCCAGGACTCACTCCGATTGTGTATGTAAATGGCAATCGGCCACCGGCCACCGGCCTTCAATACCAGCGACCGGCGATCCCGAGATCGTAGCAACAGTCTGCGGGAGGTCGTCAATGGCAACGACTGACGGGGTTTCTTTTAGAATTTAGCAAACCTCCTTTCCAGAAGCGATAACCACAAAATGGCCTCGCATATAATGGCTTTGCACGCATATGCAAATAGAAGAGATGAGATATCGTGAAGAGCGGAACATAAAGCACATATGGCCAAGGCAAGGCAGTCCACCTGCGGTGATTCACCTTCTGTGGCACACCCCTGGCTGCACGGTCAAGGTCGCGTTCGCGAAAATTCGCTTGAGTTTATTAGCATGGTTAAATATTAAATTTAAAACAAAATGCTCGACCATAACCGATTATGTTTCTGCGGCTGCAGCTCTGAGGATCGCAGGAATGTACTAAAAAAACATAAATTTAACATCTTTAAAAAATGCAGAGATGGGAGCTGCAGCTTCTAACCATCAGCATCAACAAACGAAATCAATCGAAAAACACTCACGGGAACCCCCCCCCCAACAACCGCGCACACACAGCTCAATCGGGCAACAGTAAAGCAAAACAAAATGTCAACCCAAAAGAACCTCCTGCTCCTCCTCCTTCTCACCGCCACCTGACGTGGCCCGGTGTCGTGGTTCCGGTAGTGAACGGGAACGGGTTGTGCAGGTTGCCTGGCCTGTTGGTTGGTTGGATGTTTTTATTTCTACTTCTTCACCTTCCTCTTCTGCTGTTCAGCCGATTTTTATGCAAATCAGCCACGATAAACAACACGATTGAACGCGCGGTGGGCCATCCTTGACACCGGCCCGTTCGGCGTCGGCCGTTCGAACGTTCCATTCATTGAAGCGGTGTGTGGTGGTCGACGGTTGCAGACACGATGACGGCAAAGTCCGCTAGCCAACCGGCCAGCTGAGCAGCAACCTGTTCGTTTCATTGAGCTTCCAGCCAGCCGGTTCGCGATGGCTCGTGCACGATGCGGGCTGCTGGTTGCTGCTGCTGCTGCTGCTGCTGCTGCTGATCATCTGATCGGTTACGAATCAACAGTTACGATGAAACGCGATGAGCGCACAGAAGGAATGCAGAAAAGGGCTGTGGTGTTGGTGTTTATGATGAAATCAATATTCATGTTATTTTTTGGGGAGGTTATTCTGTCGCTCAAGGTAGCGGAGTGAATGCCTCTCGATCCGAGAACATGAGAACTATCGATGTTTGGGGGAGAATAGATGCAACAAAGCCCTTCCGTTTTTGAATAGATTCTCGAAATGGTGTTCTCTCGGATGTCCCCCTTTTTTGTGGACACAAATGTGGCCCAAAAGCAGTACAATATCATCCACAAATCGCGTTAGTTAGACTGCCTTTTTATGGCTGATATTTATGTTGATGCGACGCTCCACAGCATCCATTATCGGAAGCATGAAAACTCTCTCGAGCATAAAGTCGCCCAGAGGGGTGTTCTCAACAACCCGAAAACAGGTTAAATGCTACATTTATTGTCTGATTTTATTGAACAAACGTGATACAACTTGGTGGTTGCATGGATCATAACATGGAAACTGTGTCACACCTCACGATAGTATGTCTGTCGCGCCCTTACAACCAACAAAAGCATAGGTTGACGCGGGGTCACAAACCGAAAGCGTAGCGTGGGCTGGTGTGTACTTGCACACATCGTGGCGTCGCATCTTCCAACCTCATGAAGACTGTTTTAGCCAACATTAGACCATAACGAGAAGGGCTTGAGAGTGAGGCGTTTCAGGAGGCAAAAAGTGCTTGCAGCGAAGAGGACGACGGTTTCAGAAACGAGCAAACCTCCGGAGCTTTTACATAACCAAAGCGACGACACCGAAGACGACGACGACGACGACGAGGTGGAGAATGAATGTTCATAATTTGTTCCTCGGAACCCCTCGGGACTGTCAGAGAGCGATCTGTTTTTATGATCAGAAGACCCACACTCACCGACCCATAACCACCGGGGTCGGTGTAAATGACGCCCAAACGTGCCACGCCGTAACATGGCGTAACACTTCTACCGGCGCGTGAGTTATGAGCCCGTGGGCTTAATTAAAATGTCTACCACGTGTTTCGATCCAGCGGATGTGATTTATGGATTCAGAAGTAGGAGGAAAAACAGCACCATTTGCATGTGATTATTGCCGGTTCCTGGTTCTGGAAGGGCGCGTTTATGGGGTTCATTAGATGGTGAAGGCGCGAGATGTTGGTGACACCTCCAAACTGCCATGCCAACAAAAGTGTTGTTACATGATCTGTGTGTGGTTTTTTTTTCGGAATGCATCATTTAGAACCCTTGCCGCTATCTGATCAGTTACCTGATTAGAAGTAATAATCGACCCTACGGGAGTATGCTTGAAGCGTCTACTCGAGAGGTCGCGCTCGTGCTGACTTTGGATGAGTAACGCGCGATGCTGGTGCTCACTCTGGCGACTGGAGGGCGTTCCGCGATTCTGTTTGGTGGATTCGTCAACAAGCCGATCGTCAATCGGTTGCGACCGCTGTTTCTCACGTTTATCGCCGCTCGAAGTAGAAGGTAAACAGTATCGTGGTACAAGTGTTGACCGCGAGAAGTCAACACAGTGCTCAACAGTGGACCGAGCGAAACCCTTTCCTTCCTACTTCCCACTTCTGTTCTTGTCGGCCGTAAAGCGGCACGCGGAATGGAGATTGATGGAGTGGAGTCAACAAACGTGCCGTGCCTGAGGACTGGGCATCAAACGCACATCGTCGTTCGGCCATCGAACGACCTTGCGAAACATTACGCAATCCAGGAACGGAACGCTGGGAGTCCGGAAGTACACAGGGCAAAAGGGCAGTTATCATACGCTGAGAGTGTCTTCATGATCATTACAATGGTTCGTTGATCAAACCATTAGGGGATTCGCATTCCACGAAGGACCAAAACGCTGTCTCTTGTCGGCGGCAGAGTTCCGTTAGGTTTTTTCTTGAACTGTTCCATCGCCCCTGCCCCTTGAAACTGTCGACCGTGTGCCGTGAGTTGAAGAGGGTTATGTGCTCGGGATCGTCGACCGATGAAGCAGATACCGCAGCACAGCAGTACCGCCTCGTTTTCGTTTTCTTTCCGCGTTTTGCGAGTGCGTCATCTGGCACACGAAAACATACACCGACACGCATATGGATGCTCGCGCTCGCGGTGAAACTATTCCGGATCATCAATCTTGATTGTCGAAAGTTTTCGCGATCCTCGCACGACACGACCTTGACCATGGGGTTCAGTGTGTGTGCTCGGCAAGTGGGAAGATCGCAGGAGTGATGAAGCACAGGCAGTGAAGGAAGGAAAGAAGGAAAGAAAGGCCCTCCGTGCACGTCATCGTCGCGGTTACGGCACCCGTGTGGCGATACCACTGCGCGATCGCAACTGGAAAGTGGTGATGGAGTTATGAGTTTGCCGACGGTTCTTGCGGAGTCAGCGGACGCGGCAGACCGGCAATCGACGAGATGGGAGGTTCGAGAAATTATGGTGGCCGGTCGGTCAGATGATCTCATTCGCATCTAACGAGGTCTCGCGTCTCCTGAGGGAGTCAAACCATTGCCAAAGCAATCAGCATGCCTCATGAGGCTGGCCACACGGTTCAAAAGTAGTTCAAGATCGCGAGCCACATGCTCGGCACTTGGACGCGGAACAAAATGGAGCGCAAATGTTGCGCAAATCATTCGTGATCGGTGAGATTAATGGGGATCGAACGATCGAATGAGACGGCTTTTTGCTGATCTTTCGGACATTTATCGAACATAAATGTAATGCTGGGGAGGTGTCAATTAGTTTATGAGATGCTTACATGTGTGTTTTTGGTCAAAATCGAGGAAACCCGATACAACCGATGTTCGATGGATCGTAAAACGGCGTTTCCTGATTGGCGGCGCGTGCTATCTTAATGGAGACGTTACCACAGCCACAGTGTCCCTGGCCTGTCAATCGGTCCTCTCAGGAGGGCGGCCAATTTGCTTTAATCCCTTTTACGGAGGGATTTTGACGAGAGAGCCCTCCGAGCCGCTGGTTTGGCCTTGCGCGGCAGCCGCCACCATCATCGAGGAGCTCATTTTGCTCATCGTTTATCGCTACATCTTCCGTTGTCGATCAAACCCCCCCCCTCCCCCCTTCTCTTGCTCCTTCATATCCATTTCGACAGCCCAAAATCTAACGTTTGATGACTGCTCGATCAATCATCGATCGTTGGAGAACACGGCAGCAGTAACCAAAAAAAGGGGGAGGGGAAAAGAAAACGGAAACCTGTTCGCTGCTGAGTCGGTGCCGGCCTCTTTCGAGGGAAGTTGATCTCGAGAGCACGGCGAGGCTCCACTCCGACAGCACCGCCGTTGTTATACGTCAGTCAAAGATTTTAGCGGGCAATTTACATAATTAGATTTCATGTTTCATCCCAC
>NC_064877.1:18625000-18630000 GCF_943734665.1 Anopheles aquasalis
CGATACCCCAAGACACATGTGCTGTCTTTACCGTCGACCAATACACCGATCCGCAAACAAAAGCTGGTAAAAGGTATCCCTCGTCTCGTCTCGTCTGGCGCGATCCGCGTAACGGGACACTAGCACCTTCCTCGTCGAAACGGAACGACCAACCAACATCCCAAGACGATTTGTATCGGGCCCGCCAGTCGGCCACCACCACCAGGATCGATCCCCGGCACTGAAACCGCACCTTCGACGTGCGCGAACAATCAGCAATTAGGGAAAACATGATCATTAGCATAATTCGAACATTACTCGCATGTCGCGTTCCTATCGATCGACGGAACGGAATATGATGCGCCGTGTGTTGGAATGACTCGACAGCCTGACGGCTCGGTCCCATCGCATAGACCCCGCCATCAGGCTGCTGGCAAATGGTAGGCGGTACCGGTAGGAATTTGAAACCTTCGATTCAAACCCGGGGCCATCTGCGAGATGGATTACATGAGGTGAGATGGTGAAGAGGGCGAGATGGTAAAAGGAACACAAACGGAACACAAAATAATGCTGCACGCGCGACGGTCGCACGTTTACTTGTTTAATGATGCATTCAAATTGAATTGTTTCGATGTCCAATTGCGACGAAGTAGTTCGACGACGACGACGACGACGACGACGACGACGACGACGACGACGACGACGAATGTGACTGTTTCGTCAAGGGTGGTCGCTAATGCAATCACACTAACGCAATCTTCGATTCTCCCGTATTGACGCACAGTGTGAGGCCAAGATAGGCAACAATGTTTGTCATAAGCTACAGTCAACGGATTCATGGATTTGGATTAGGTGTCAAGCGAAGTAAATTATACTTTTCTAGTAATCGCAATGCTTACTATTACATTGTCGCCTTGTAGCAGAAATAGTAATAATATTCAGAGACAAGATGGCCAGGGAAAGACGTTGCTTGTTTATTATAATAATTGCATCAACTTCTGGAATCGATTAATTTTGTTCAAACAACTTGCACGGCCGCGCAAAATGACACAAAGTATACGAACTACCATATAGCAACGTCTTAAGATTCAGAATAGACTCTTTTCTATGCATTGCGTCCTTCGTTAGCAACAGCAAAGAAATGTTTTTTGTGCGGCAGTTAAAGGCCCGTATGTGGAGGAGAAATGTGAAACAAATCACGTGCAGCACGTTCACCATCTTGTGCGGACCCTTTCGCGGTTCTAGCAAAGGTGATTAAGGTGCAAAGTGCAGCAGAAATAGCGCACAGAAGAACCGTGATAGAAGCAGCATAGCACCGGCCCGGTTATCGTCCAGGGCGATGCCTTGTGATGCGATGCACTTCTCGGAACACGAACTGCATGTAGCTTTAAATTATTTTCAAAACATTTGCACACCACAGCATACAAACAGAGCCCCACAAGCACGCGCTGGTGTGTGCACGAGCGTACGGAAGAATGCATTTCCCCTTTCCCTGTTACCGTGGAGTATTGGAGGTTTTCAGCATCGTCTTGCATGCTGGCATCTATGTTGACCGCCAAGGTCTAGTTCCATGTTCTCCAAAGGAACACCAAGGCACACCAAGATTGTGTATGTTCTCGGGTTTCATCTCTCGTCCTCTCCCTCTCTTGGTGATGGCTTAGATCGTCTGCAGAGAACGGTTGATCCGTGGGCCTTCTCGTGGGTGCATCTTGGAATGTGACCAGCTTTCGTTAGAACCCGGACGATCACATGGCGTCGCTTCACCACCTGGCAATTCGACGCGGGAGGGAGGGCAGCAACAGTGCAAAACCCCATTTTTTCCGCCTCGTCGATAATATTACCGTCGAGCACTTAAGCGCTAAACTGCTGGCGCGTTCAATATTTTCAATTTATCACGCTCTTCACGGCGTCACGGCTAGGATCGTGACTTGCGCCAGCGATGGGCACCACCCTTATGCCGCCCACCGGCAAGAACCGGCAGAGTTTCTTTCCATTCATCATCTGCGAAGCCCGCGGGGAAGATGATTACGGGAGAGAAAAGTGTCAGCGATTGTACCGTTGGCTGACCATTGGCAAGGAATCATTTTTCATCCACAGTGCACACGGTGCACTGGAAATGGGAAATTCTTCTGCGGAAAATATCGGGCTTCGGCTTTGGAAGTTGAGTTACGTTTCGCTGCCAACACCTGCCAGCGCTGACGGTAACGGCAACGAATAGAATAGAGTGAGAGCTTCCGTGACCGAGTAAATCCATCTCCAACGGCCAGGACACGTGCAGCGGTGATCGCGAACGACCATCCATTTACTCCATGAGCTTTAATGGGCTGCGCATTAGTGCAGGCAACTGGCAGGCTGTTGCATTACTGCAGAGAGATCGTAAAATTAATTAACCCCGAGATCATACGGTACTTGGGCTTGTAGCAGCAGCAGCAGCAGCAGCAGCTGGTTGTTGGCTGTTCGTACTTAGCGAACAGCGAATGGGATAATTTATGCGATGCAAATGTTACTGGGAGTAGGTGATGTCTAGGACTATGATGTCCTTTGGAATTAATGAAGTAGATAGCTCACTACAGAGGGTAGACAAACTAATGCGACAGAGTGTGTCAAGACACCGATATGTTTTAATTTAGATGATGTAAATGAGCGACATGACAAGCAGCTAGCATGTCTTTCGAGTAACCGCTAAGACAACATTTCAATAAGATCTTTATGCTTCCAGCACTTACATCATACAGAAAAATGAAGCAGTTACTAGTTATCGCGCTCTGTCGAAACACGTTCAAGCATCATCAACCTACGGTGCTTCCAAAGATCACCTTATCGATGACAAGTAGCCGGAATGATGAATCCATAGATGGAGACAGTGCACCACCAGTGAATGGTCTCTGGTTTGGTTGAACGATCACTTAACCCATCTTAACCTTCGTTCGTTCGCCGCAACCAAAACGTTCGCAGGTGAACCGTGCTCGCTGCACGGATTGCAGCTGCAGCGACCAACTAGCCCCGATCGAACCGGTGAGACGCGCGGTGAACGCACAAGAGGTAACGGCATCTCTGTTCGGTCGATCGATCTGTTAAGATATCGGCCACACGCGCAAGGGTTGGAGTCAAATTGAGAATCAATATTGTTTATGCTAATTGTGTTAATGGCTTATCGGTGCGAGAGCGCACACACGCCACATACACATCAGGCCGTCGTAATTGATAGTGATTTGTTTTCTCTTCCGGTCGGTCGGTCAGTTGCCGATGGGGAAGAGAGGGTACGACACGAGACAGACTCTCTTCTGTTGCCTTCCACTGGTTTGGCATCCACTACACGCCGTGCTTGTTTATCTGGTACGAACGAGCTGCAGCAGCAGCAGCATGGTACTTGGATGCACTTTCCGGACCATTAGCCTACGGTGCAAGCACTGTAAAGTGTTTCCCCTTCCGCCCTCGGGTTTCCGAGGAACTCCCATTGCTCGCCTGTTTATCTTTCGACACCTCGCACTTCCATCGCGGTTCCCCGGGGAAAGATCAATGGCTCTTGCTTGCGATGTCAGCCGTACCATACCAGAGGGTTAGAGCGCGGGTCTCTTTGGCGCCAGGACAGATTCCTCGCCATTTAAATGCTGCCGCGCGCGCTTCCACTTTTTTCTCCCTTTCTTATCGGCCGTGTTCGTCGTTTATGAATACCATTATTGATTCACCGAGATAGTCATCGACAGTCGCAAGGAACCAAGAAGGGAGAATCGCGGGGAAGGGGTTCCCACTTCTTCATAACCGGCAGCCCTCGACACACTCGACACACGGCACACGACAAAAGAGTTGGCTGCAGCTGAGGAGCAGCTTATTTGTTTTACTTCTACTTTCCAACCGTCGCACGGACGGAACGGTGGTGATCCATTCGTTGGCATTTAACCCTCGTGGACCATGGCGCTTGCATTGCTTGCTGGACCGGCGGCATCCACGGGACGATGCAGTATCGTCGATGGATCGCGGAAGTGTACGAATTGATCGACGACAAATGCGTCGTTTTTTTCGTATTCTTCGATTGACAGCAGCGAGAATACGGAAGTCAGACTGTCGCCGACTGTCTCGTTAGCAACGGAGGATCCTATGACCGGCGCCATAGTGAAGATTCGCCATTCCTTTTCTTGTGTTATTCTTGTTAGAATCTACGGTCGTGAACTTTTGGATGTTTACTAAATGGAACTGGAAAAATACAATAAACCAGAGCTCTGAAATCGACAAGCGAAAGAAGATCGCACTCATTGGTTTCTAGACTGGAGTTTGTCTCGACGACGACTGCCTTTCTCTTCCCAAGATGTAACAGACGTACTACTCGGTTGGATTATAATTTATCGCAATGGATCTCGGTGAGTTGAGGCATCGTTCCACGGTGCTGACCATGAGTCTCATTTGAATATTTCGATCTGATAATCGTTGCACTCCCTCGAGCTCTCTCCCCTAAAGTGATCCACAGAGACAGACCTCATTCGATGCGTGCTAACTGCGGCCAATCATTCGATTGGCCGCATCCTCGTCCAATTGACAGCAAAGTATCAATTACGGTGTGTGGCCGACGTGAGCGTCATTCATGTACCGATTGCTCAAGTAAGCAAGGATACTGATGCTGTGGCGGCCATCAGCCTTGCGTAGATCCGAAAGCCACTGCCGCTGTTGAGGATTGCATCCGTCGACAGCTCCCGTGGGGCTCACTAATGAATGCTGCTCAAGTGGCTTCGCTCGATGCATGCTCTGCGGCAGTTAATTATGATAATTACGCTGCTGGGTTCATCGGGGTGTTAATACGGGTAATGGTCAAACAACCGTGCACCTTGGCCATGCCTCCGTCCGAAGAGGAAAGCGTTCCCGGGCGAATGAGACGATCGGACGGCCGGTGTCAGGTGAAGTCAGGCCCGGATGATAAACGGGAGAGTCCAATTATGGAGCAAACGATCGTCACCTAATGAGGCGCATGGTACGAGATGAACCACGGTAGACGATCGATCGTTCCAGGTCAGGGCTCTCGGGGTGTT
>NC_064877.1:18642500-18645000 GCF_943734665.1 Anopheles aquasalis
TTTTTTCTTACCAAGCTGTCTCGATCGGACCAAGGATGCCATTTCCTCGAGCTAACTAGAGTCTTTTCGGCCTGGCTATTTGTCTTTTCTTTGAAGCCATTTAGCAGCATTCCTTAGGAAGTGGTGTTGCAAGTCGAAATGCAAAGCATATAAATCTATGTCTTTTAGGAAGATCAGAAAAAAACAGTTTCCCTCTGAAAAATGTGGTTGCATTTGGACGCCTTGGGTGTTGAATAGTCTTGCGTAGAATGTTCATTCAGCATGCCAAGCATAAGAAATTCTAAAGTTCGGTAGAGAAGATGCACCTGGTCCATCGAATGAATGGATGTAAGAATGCAACGCTGAAAGCATTTCAAGTGGTGGGAGCATAATACCATACCATAATATGATGTACGCACAATGTTCAGTTTCGAAAACCCGTCCTCAAAAACTTCTTACCTCTACTGCTTAATCGTTTGCGCCCTGCTTGGCTTGTTACGCATCGATTGTGGAATCGATCGGTGGTGCAGCACGCTTTAACATCGACCAACCATAAATAACCGTATCATGTAGCTCTAATTCCGATAATTGAATAATAAATCCTCTCTGACACTAATGGCTCGGTGATTGATGTAAATGGTCAGTGCTGCCGGCAATCGGGGCCGGCTGGGGGTGCTACGTCCAGATCGATTGACCAAAGAATATGCTGGTACAGGAGGCATCCGTCGTGTTGCGAGTATTAACACACTTCAACACTATCGAGTGCCGTTAGCTTGGATCAATTCAAACCTTGAATTAAAACGTACTGCGTAGACATAGCTGTTGCTGCCGACTACAAAGTGTCAAAGGCACGTACCGGCGGGACTCTTTGTTTACCAAAAACCTCATTGTCTTAGGGCCTTGGCGATAGTGGGTTCGTTAAAAAAGGCTTGTCTTCGAATTCGTGCATCGTCGAGCCAGACTGCAAGACAAATGGGACGTTGAATGCATTTTCGTGCACCTTCGGATGACCTTTTTGGCGACGAGTTATGGATGATATTGGTTAATCGTGACGGCAGCAAAATATGTTACGAAGGTGAGGACGAAATTCAAATCGGTTTGAACGGATCTGGTTTAGCAGGATAACTCCAATTAGCTGGCTACCATGGAAGCATGGTAAGTGGAAACCGTCGAAAAGGTCGCATTGGGGATGCTGGAATTCGCGTATCCCGCTGTTTTCTCATTAGTATGCAGCGTTCAGGTACGCCGATTGCAACAAATGGTAAATTAGCGATGAAACTACAGAATCGGAAAACAATATCTTGCAGACGAAAGACTCCCATCCCAATAAATTATCCCATGCTCATCATTATGCAAATTTATGACTCAAATTAATGGCCGTTAGTTCTTATCGCATATCGGTAAGAAAAACGCTAATCAAATGATTGCTAATATTGGTGCAGACTTCATTGTCAATTTGCAGACAAATTGTGAGATTCATATTAGTTTTTCGTTTTATTGATATACCCTTACAAACAGCATTTGCCATAATTGTTTGCCGATGATTTATTTGGAGCAATAGAGCGACTGGAGCGACCAGATGCAATCACCTATCAATCACCATACTACGCCGTTTTTGGAGGGAAAAGCAGCAATTTGTCTTTTATTTTTTTGTTAATTTCCCTTCACCCCTCGACTCGGTCGCTCGCATGTATCTGGTCTTCCTTTTATTTCTGCTGCATTCCATTCATCAACCTAAGGATCGTGTGTTCCGTACGTGGCTTGCTTATAGAATGTATGTTTCTTCTCAACAGAGTCCAGAGTCAAGACCATCCCACAGAGTCAGTGGAATGTCTGCGCCGAACGCTAGCAACACCGAGAAGAATCTCACAGTCTTGCGATAAATTACAATGCGAGGTAAGAATGATGAATGAACAAAAATGTCGGCAGACCCCTTTTTTGCATGAGAAAGTCCGCGCCGGAGCTCCAGGTGCACCACGGAACGGGCTAGCTCGGGAACATTCTAACGATCGATTAGCGGGCGGCAAAACTGCAACCGAGGGCAGACGATCGTCCATCATTTGGCAGACGACAACGCGCGCTCACGACCTTCCCAGGACGCGCCGGCATCGGTGTCCGGCCATCGGTAATGCAGGCACGCACATACTGAATACTTGGATGCACACTTCTTTACGGCGTTATCGTCGGATTTTACTCCCAAAAAAATCCGCTTTTGACTTAATTTACAGGCTAAAGATCCGACCGAGCACCAGACCCCGAGAAAACGATACATTGTTGCTTGGTAATTATGGGTGCTCTTATCATTTCCGTGGACAGCCGACTGTCGCTACATAATGCATTAGGAGCAGCAACCAATAAATCCATTAGGTGATCGCGTCCCAATCGGCTCGCGACCGCGAATTAAAACGCTGCAGATCGCGGGCTGGCGCCATCGCTTAAGCCCTCTAAGGCCTTAATAAGACAGTCATAGCACATCAAAAAAGGAGGATCGATTACCGAAAACGACTCTCACGCTCACGGG
>NC_064877.1:18655000-18657500 GCF_943734665.1 Anopheles aquasalis
TAGAGCTCTTGGCCAGCAGAAGCAGCAGCAGCAACAGCGCGCCACTGCACGCGACCGGTGCACGAAAATAGGTTTCGCGATTTTTCGGGGACGATGCGACCCGCGGTCCGGGTCCGGAATTCATGAGCGCCGCCGGTGACACGGTGACAGACGAACTTGGCATCGTTTTCTACAGACACGCGCGCCCGCACGCTCGGACTCATTGGCAAAAGTCTACAAAGAAAGCACCTGACCACCACCGTGAAGGTCATGAGCATGTGGAGCACCGGAAAATCGCGGCGTGGCGCGGGTATGTCACCGTGACACGTTGCCGTCGGTGCCGTTTTCTCATTTCGCGTATCGAGGACGTGTATTAATTATTCGTTTCAATAAATAACGTCCGAAGCAATTAGGCCAACGTGGGGCGAGAAATCCGAAAGCGACATCTTGATGCGGTGCGCTGAGTGGTTTTCCACGTTTTTCCGCCCTTTTTTTTTGGCTGTTGTAGGAGAAATCTACTTCTGGTACGTTCCCGTTTTTGGACGTCTTCTGACACGGTCGAGCCCTGTTTTTGATGTTCAACGATTGTGCACGATGAAACGATGGAAATGTTTTAAATTAAAAACAAGAGTGCCAAACCAGGAAGCTGACATCAGCGTCTGCTCCAAGCAGTTCTCATGCACCCCTCAAATTTGGGGATGAAAGAATGGACGACTTTTGCCCGTCGAATGAAGCGAATTAAGTAATTCCTCGAGGATCACTAATGGCGTCAGGTCAGCTAGTCCACGGGGGAGGCATTTACACAGGGTACGATCGACTTTGCTAGCAGGCTTTAACGAACTTTACTGCAAATCAGACGATTTTACGAGAGAGTTTATAATCAGAGCAACGAAACGACGCTGCAAAGCCAGCCTAATTGAGTTTAATTAGATCTTCTGCGGAGGGCCCTGAGGCTACCAGCTAGAACGAGCATGCTGGCGGTCGAATCAAACATACACATACACGCGTACACAAACAACATAAAAAACAGCGAAAACGAGTGTTGGCGTTCGTCGATCAGGCGGCGGTTGTCGGCGAGAGTTCCGATTGTTCTTAATTTGGCGCCACTTGAGCACGTCCTACACCAGTTCACCAACGTCGTCGCCGCCGCAGCATGCGATGAATAGAGTCCGCTCAGTGGCGTCCATGCTCGATTAAACGCGTGCGTCGGTTGGTTGGTTGGTTGGTTGGTGCTGGATCCTGGAGTGCTCGCGCGATGACGAAACTGTTCGCCATTGGGGGTTTTTGGGGGCAAGAAAGAAGAGCATGGGTTGGAACATGTTATTGCTGGCTACCAGAAGGCCGGGGGGATCAAGAATATATTGTTTGGATCGCGGGACTCTGGTGTGCGACGCAGCACGACACAAGGCGGAACGGGAATCCAACCCCTAATTGATCGTTGGGGTGTGCCGACGCCGACCGAAGGACGCCCGAAAACAGCAACATGCGTGGGGCTTCGCCCAGCATAAACAAACAAAAGTCAAAGCCCACCTAGCGCCAGCCACGGCGCTCCCCAGCCGGACGAATCATTGAACCTCCGAAACGCGACGCCATGCCCAGAAGAATTACAAAAAAACACGCAATCGCATGCAGCCGCACAGGGGCGTTTACGATTCCTCTCCTCTGGTGGCCGGCGGGCATCCGGATCGTTCCCCCATGGTCCCATCATGGCCACGACTTTGTTCGCGATTGCGCTGCGAAGTGTAATGCGCGATCCTTGCCGCCAATTAATAATCAATTATCTACCGAACGCTCGCTCGAAACTGATCGCCTTCGTTACCGGCATGCGGACATTAGAGCGCTCCGATGGTTGATCGCGCGATTGCCGCAAGGCCCCAGTTTTCTCTCTCTGCCCCGTTCGCAACACCGATTCCGCGGCTCGTATGGTGATGCCGCGCTCGGATCGTGAGTTGGCGATCAAGTGAAAAGTCAAGTTCGAGGCACGCCAGCCGGCCAGGGGGGGATAGTTTGAGGTGGAAACGGTGAAGTGCGTTGACGTTTAGGCCTCGAGGGCACACTAGCGAGCGCGCGCCAACGCGTTCAAGTTCAAGTTCGCTCGAGATCGGTCAGCCTGATCGCGACCGCGTCCCGGACACACCGACAGCAAGACGGACGAGTCGGTTGGTCGCGCTCGGTATCTGGCAG
Organism: Anopheles aquasalis; assembly: GCF_943734665.1. Taxonomy (NCBI): domain Eukaryota; kingdom Metazoa; phylum Arthropoda; class Insecta; order Diptera; family Culicidae; genus Anopheles; species Anopheles aquasalis. Next base: position 18,657,164 of record NC_064877.1, read on the forward strand.
ACGAAAGCGAAAACATACTGGCCATGAGTCTTACGGTTTGTGACGGTGGACCGTGAGAGAGAGAGAGAAAAAAAAGAGAAAATAGGAATGGACCATTAAGAACGGAATGGGTTTGCGGTTTTGGATCGACCGATTGCGATCGCGAAAAGGGCACTGCACTGGACGCCCGTGGTCGGACAAACTAGCCATAGCCAATGGAGTGTGGCGCTGATGTGATCGTGGCCAATGCCGTTCCAGTGTCGGATGTCCCGATGTCTGTGCACCGCAGTGCTCATCCAGTGTAGACGCGCTAGCTATGGGTTTGGTCGATCGTTCAGCGCATTGAAATACGATGGTA
>NC_064877.1:18662500-18670000 GCF_943734665.1 Anopheles aquasalis
AATTGCCCATCAATGATGTAAGCTCAAAGCAGCCAATCCTCTAAGCATTCCCAGCGGGAGGTTCCAAACACACCTTTCTTGCCAATCATTCTGCCCCGATCATTGCGTGGCTTTCTGTAGCTGTGGCTCTTCTTGGACCGGTTGAAACGGTCAGCCCGAAACGGTTTGGAATGGTGTCGCGCGCAGTTCATGCACAATCACTCGACATTATTCCGAACAGCGGAACAGCTGATACGTCGTCGGCGGAGCGGTCAAGCGGAAAGAGGGGAAAAAAAACAAACACAACATAATGCGAGTGCGGGAAAATAACAAACAATTTATCACACATCGAACAAACTGAACTGAAATCGAGGCGACGACGAGAAACACAAACACATTCCAAACAACCAATTACCAGTGCAGCAGCGGAACCAAAAAGGCCGGACCAAAAGTGATGAGTTTGAAGAACAACGGGCAGATATTGTGTCCTGGCGAACCTAGTTGGAATGTTTTCAAAACCACAACTTGCAGCACAGGGGTGGAAATGGGGTGCATCGGGGTGGAAAGGAGCGAAAAAAGTGGTCAGATCCTCGCCTCGGTCATTCGGTGCGGAAATCGGAATGTTCCAGCTGTTAATTAGCAGCGAGGAGGTGGAGGAGGAGGAGCCGGGGATGTGTGGTATACTTTTGTCACAACACTTTTCGGCACAGATACTCGAACGAAACAAAAAAGAAGGGAAAAGAAGGAAAAACAATACTTTTGGTGACGCAGCACTACTCTAACTTCCTTGTAGGCATCATCATCTTCCGCGACTAATTACAGAGCCAGCTCCAGCACGAACTCCCGGCTGGCTGCAGAACACACCACACGAGATTCGATGCGCGCGATGCGACCCCAACAGATCATTAGAAACTCTGCGGACACCAGAGAGAGAGATCATAAAACGTGATAAAAGCTCTCGTCGTGCGAGACAATCATCATAAAATGATGTTTTATGATTATCACAAACACCACCTCACACTCCACCGGCCGTGTGGCAGATGGACGAGGTGGGGATGCAGTCACCCTTCCCCCGGCGGGTGTCTTTCTCTCAATCATCGCCATTTTTTGTCCTGCGAAGCCACCTAGCGCGGGGTGGGGGGGCAAGCTCATTAGCGTGCATCCGTCGCGGTGAGGGTGAGAATTGCTGCAGTGCTAGAGTACGGGCGCGCGAATGCATAAATTAACTGTTTTAGTTTCCGTTTCCCGGTTCACTGTCACACTTCTTTGGCTTGCCCTCCACCACGACGTCCACGACGACGATGACGAACGAAGATGTCGTGCAATACTCGTACCCCGCGGTGTGTCCTGACGCTGACCCTAACCGCCATAAAAGACCCCACGCACAGGCAGATACACAAAATACGCTGACGCTTCCTGGCTCATCAATCAGCTCCCAGCTGATCAGTTTGATCGCACAGATCATCAACCAGCCAGCCAGTGATGCACTCCGAACTGCCACACACTGGAACAGCGCGCTAGTGCTATGCTGTCGTAAATCGTAAATCGGACAGGTAAAAGGTGCTTCAAGAGAGTGTAAAATGGCGAACATTAATATCGCGCCCCGAAAGGAGGTCATGCTGCGTGCACTGGTGATGTCCAGCAGCGTTAAGCACGCGTTGTAGGCGAACCTTCGGCGATGTCAAAACATCCAATCCCAAGGCTCTGGGGCTTTGGCTGCCAATCACGATCGCACAAAACCATCATAATCTGCATTCTACTCTCTCTCACAGTCAATGGTGGTTGCGAAACGCACAAATCACCGGCATTACGGCCAGCGCAGCAAGAAGAAGCTGATCCACGATCAGTAATTTCGCAAACACCTCGCTTCTGGCATCCAGCGCATTCCCACTCACTGGATCATCATTTAGGGGCCCCCATCACGCGTTGGATGTGCCTGGTTGTACAGTGCATCTATCTAAAGCGTTCTAACCGAGAAACGGAGACAGAGAGAGACCGTGCGAGGCGCGTAATGAACATCTATTTTAATTTAGTACATCGCGACGACGACGACGACGACGTACACCTCGTTAGGATCAAGGGTATCACAGAGACGGCCTCTGCGCACTAGCTACTAGCTAGACAACCGCATCCCTGCCCCCTTTAAACGACTAGACCGACCAACACCCACTCACCCGCGGTGTCCAACCCGCGGAACGACGAACGACTCACCCGTGACTGAGGACGCGAACGCTGTTGCACCGCGACAACGGACTCCGTGCGCCGGGAGCTGCTAACCGGTTAATAGAGAAATATATCGACTTTTAACATAATTTATTCACTTTCCTCGACCAGCAAGCAGCAACAGAACAACGTGACGCGACCCGGAGCACTAGGAGAGGCTGCTGTTACTCGAGGAGGTCGATAAAAATGCAATTTGCATAATTGAAATAGTGAAATAGATTAGATCCAGGCGCTCGCTCGCTCGGTTGATCGGTCTACCAACGATCGGCGCTTGGCCTGGCCTAGAAGCGAAGACGAAGATGGAAGAGCGTTCTGGGAGCGGCTAACGAGCATGTTACCGACCCGGGCACGCTTGTTACGAAGGGACGCGCTACCACGCGCGCTTTAGCGCTGACTTATCTCTGGACGTCTCGGTCAGCAGGAAGAAAGGCATTTCAAAGGGGCAGTAGCTGAGTAGCAGGTTCCTCTTATGGCGTGTGCTCGGTGCAGAGTAATGGAGAATGTTAAAAAGGAGAAACGTGTCTTGGGCGGAAAGGAATTGCAAATTTGCAGGAACCAGCGAACAGAATGCAGAATGGCACGCCTTAGCTGGTCAGGACAAGCAATTCGACATCAAAGTCTTCCAGAATCGCCCACAAACGTGCCCCTGGGCTTGCGATTTACGCTAACAAGTGCGATAAGGATCTTCGTGGAGACGCACTACCATCCACCGCGATTGTTATGCCGTGATTGAAACAAAGTTCCCCTTCAATCGGGCATGTCGGAGTCAATCATAACAGCAAACCCAACAGCACACTGGATTGTCACTCGAGGGGCGGTACATGAGCGCTGATCAAACGAACCCCCATCATCTTCAATTGAAACATCGTAAGACGTTGTAACGGGTCGCTATTAGCCTGAAGTCGTAAAACACTCATAGGCGCACGACGACGACAGTGGTGACGATGGTTCCTAGCAGCATCTCGGCGCTACTGTTAAAGCATCGAGCACCCCAATTCCTCGCCGACCGCGGATTTATGTTCCGATGTTGTTTCCAGTGGCGTACAACATGCGAACCTATCATCGTGGGGCATCAAACGTGCCCGGCCGCTCGCTAACGAAGCCACCGAGAGGCACTGAACTCCACTGGACGTGTGGTCGGTCCCCAAAAAAGGGTCCCCCCCCCCCCCGATGGTCACCAAAAATGGGGTCCACCAGTCGGTCGCTCTCATTTAATCAGTTTTTGATGATCCCATCCAATTATGATCGTTTGCGGGCTCGTGCGTCGCGCGGATGATGCGTGCCCGGACAGGGCCGGCCCTAGGCGTCGGATTGCAGTTCAATAAATCTAAATTATTGGGTCGTGACTTTCGCTCGTTGCGTTGGTGCGTTCGAATATTTCGATTCCGGTGCGGGCACTCAGCCCCCGGGGTGGGATGTGTGAGCTTTATGACGCCTACCGTACAGTGTCTTAGAAGGGCACCACGGAATGGGCGTCGGGGAAGATAAATGATGCGACCGCCCCATTAATGGGTGTCTTTATTAGAGAGTAATCTGGACCGCAACGCCTCTCCACCGTTCGTCCAGATCTCCGTGACGTTGTCTCACGCATCCAATGGAACGGGGTCCCACGCACCACCGCTGCAACCAAAACGTCAATAATCCATCAATAACCAGTGTGAGTGCGTGCGTGCGTGCGTGCTTGTGTGTGGGTTGGGATACCATTTTCCCAGGTGACACGACCTCCTTGAGATGCGCGATCACCAGCATCCGCTAGACGCCTCCGTTCGGCCCGGAGTTGCTGAGGAGGTTGCATCGCGCCGGATGCGCTTTCTAGGTGTCATGGAGACGAACTCACGCACCAAACTGAACCGAACCGGCCGCCGGTTGGGCGTTGAATTAATTTCGTTATTAAGGTCCCACGAAGTCTCCTTTGCGTGCAGTGTCACTGCACAACAAGGCGGTCTCTCGGGCGAGATTCGAATCCCTTTCGCTTACGCAATCGATCGGAGCACCCGAACAGCCTTGATCGCCTCGATCACGCAAAAGAGGATCAGTACGCGCGCGCGCGCATGTACGCTCGGCGATGACTGGCCTCGAACTCCCTGGGACCTCGCCTGAATTTATGGGGGTCAACACCGCGAAGATCAAACTCATTTCGCGACGTAAGTTTAGGCTGCGGTAGGTCCCGCGAACCGATGACGAGATAATGTGGCCGGAGCCGTCGGTGTGGTCGTTGGTGCATTACGCTCGCGGGTTCCTCTCACCGCCAACCACCTTGAATGGCGAGCGCTACTGTGATAATGAGTTATTAGCATTTAACCGGACCGCAGACCGGAGTGCTTCATAAGTAGCTCGTACGAGTTCGGTTCGGGGGGCGATTTCATTCTTGTTTACTTTGCCGCTGCAGCTGATTGAAGCTGAACGATGCCGGCATTCAATGCGCCATTTATGAGAACGAATCAAGCAGTTGGATCGAAACGACCTGGTTTCCTTCCTAAAGTAATGTCCCATTGAGGACAGTACGAAAAGCACTTGGATCAACTTCTGATCAGTTCTCTGTGCAAGAGTTTAGCGAACTGATCACCATCTGCTTGCCTGCGGTGCTTGAGGTGCGTGTTCCGCGTGGCACGCAAGCAAACTTCATCAGTGATGGCTTAGTGTCGTTACCCACGCCATTTCTGTCAATGTGCCGAAACACTCGAGGAACAACGTGCAGCCAAGCACCGCATCGGTGAAGTTTGATGAAGTCGTGTGTTGTGTCAGTCGGTCGCACTGCCGCAAACGGTAATTCAAACAGACGCCAAAGGACGCCAGTATCCAGGTGCTACGCCACCGCCACGACCATAGAGCGAAGGCTGCACCGTCTCGAAACCGACTCGAATTGGCATTTTCATTCAAGACTTAACCGTGGCACCCCTAGCGATCGACTCGCTGTCTCTGTGACTCAAACCTAGGCCACCACCGACGCCCAAACATGGACGAGTAGTAGAGTCCATCCGTAACGGTTAGTAACAGAGGGCTGTGACCGGAGTGAGTGTGCTACTGGTGGGATTAACTGTTACGATCTGCCACACAGGGACCCCGCATTATGATTTCTTCTATGGTGGCGGTTGGCTACCTATGAATGGAGTTGGCGCTCGGACTGCACGAACGCGGACTCCGGGTCTAATCGAACAGAGGTCTAATGAGCTTGATGGTTCCATAACGGTGACCCGAACGGACCCCACCTCACCATCTAATGAGGCCCCTTTTAAGTGGTAGTAACCACCAGTAGCCACCGATATACCTATATGGCAGCAGTTCCACCACAAGACCACCATGATCCGAGAGCTCAATCGATCGCATTGGATTGCAAAAGTTAGAGAGAGTGAGAGAGGGTGAGGAGCTTCGGGTTTCGCTATTTTGATTTATGCAAATTTTGTCCCGAATTGAGGTTCCATTTCACTTTCGACTTCCTCTCCTCGACGCAGCACGTGATTCGGATGGACTGCTTTTTGGATCGTGAGCTGATCCTGGGATACTTTCAGGGAAACTGCCTAACTTCCAACAACAACAACAACAACAGCCACTTCGCGAAGTGATCCCACAAGTACCCGCAACAATCTGGCCAAACCGAGCCGATTCGATCCGATGTTACCGTGGTCACTCATCGTGATCCCTTGCGATGGCCTTCACCCTAATGGCCGATCGGCAATCAAGAAAAAAAAATATCGACCAGTCCATTTCCAGACTTTGGCAAGTTTGTTCGACCTCCTGTGAACCGGTGGGGGGGGGCCTAAAAAAACGGTTCCACATCATCCCCTAAATTATCATGTAAACACGGCTGCTCCATTCCCAGTAATGTTTCACACACCCCTAATCCACTGGCCGCATTTGCAAAATCCTTCTCGTCGTCGTCGCTCGTCGAACAGGAACAGCCACAAAACCAGACCACTGCTGGGTGGCGGATTTTTCGCCAGTTTTTTTTTTCTTCCTTTTTTCTCTCTACTGACCTTTTTGGCGAGAGTCTATTTCGCAAAGTTTATAAAACGTCGGAACGAGGCGTGGACGTTGAGCGACCGAACGGGCTGACGCGCCTGTTGGACGACGTACGGTGTGCGGTGCATCTCGCGGAAGCACCGGGTTTGTACCGGACAGCGGCAGTGCCGTCGGAACCGGTGTGGCCTCAAAAAAGGCCCCGCAATCTAAACATTGAAGGGGGGGGGGGGAGGGGAGGGCTAATGCTACTCCAACCTCTGTGCACTGCCTTTTGCCATCGCTCTCTCTCACTCGCCTTTAAGCGTTCCCAAATTAGAGTGCCAAGATAAATGTTTAGATAAAATAAGATTACGGCCAGACACCGGAACGGTCGACCTGACGGCGTGTCTGGGGTGAGGGAGGTCCGCTACAAGGTGGTCGCTCGCGCTGTGGCCACTCTGACTCAACTTGCATCGGATTGAGAGCACCAGCCCCACACGCTCCGAAATCAGGTGTATACCCGTAGAGGGACCAAGGGTCAATGGGGATGACATTTATTGGATTCTGTTGGACCATCGGACGTCTGGACCAAACGGTAGAGACCAGCTGCAACCGCGCTGTGCTCCGCGGAAGCCAGATGGCGCACGCCGACGACGGCGGCAGCAGGCCAACGCTACTAATTGGCAAAGAGCATCTCGATTACATTCTAACCGATTCCGATGGCCGATAGCACGGACGCACAGCAGGGCCGGCGCTTAATGGCGCTCTCCCTAGCTCTGGATACGTCCGATGCCCTCGCCGTGCCGCGCGAGTAGCCACGAAAGGAAATTTATCCCGTCCACTGATTGCTATCAGAATATTTATTTTTCTCTCCACTCGCCGGGGCCAAACCAAACCAGCAATAGCAAGAGCAAGTGCCCGCTGGAAGAAGCAGCGTGAAGTGAAACTGCGGGTATCTGGTCCCATCTGGTGGAATCAGATCCATGGCGTAGGATAGCGACGCTAGACACTAGACTCCGCGCAGCTCATCCCAGCCTCGTCTCAGCGTCGCAGGCGATCGCCAGACACACTAGAGTCTACTTTTAGACCGCATACGCATCGGAGCGGGCACGGACACAACTAGACAGACCTACTAGTAGTACAGGGCCCCCTTTCCCACCCCCAAAACTTCCTTCCCCCCGGGATGATGGCTGGCGTCGGTGGCGCGAGTGCGTATATCGTTTGTTTTAGTTAGTTGGAAATCGTTTTTCCTCCACTTTTTTCCCTACATCTCACTCACGTCCTCAGCTTCCCCCCCCCCCCCTTGGCTTTCCCTTTTTTTTTTTTTTTTGCCCGGAGCCCGACGGCGACGCTGATTTT
>NC_064877.1:18672500-18690000 GCF_943734665.1 Anopheles aquasalis
CGGGACATGGGGTCGCTCCCCGTGGTGCAGCACACACCTTGAGCCGAACAAATCATCCGGGCAGGGGGATCGAGCGGCCGCCTAAGCCGAGGCGAGAGAATGCAGTTCACGGTGCGCGCGCGCTTGGGGGGAGCAAATCCGAACCCGAACTGAGTTGCCGGATGATGCCGGTGAAGAAAAAGCGCCACAGAAGAGAAAGGCCAAAGACCAAAGGAAATGCCCGATTGGAAGCCGTTACACGACGACGTTGCCCGGTGAATGGCGAATTATTGTTTCAAATAATTTTGCACCGGTACCAAAAAGGAAGGAAGAAAAGAGTGGAGCGGAGCGGAGTTAAGCGGCCAAATGGCGATAATCGGTGATAAATTCGAAGATTGTTTTCTTCATCTCTCGTGAGGGCGCACGCGCGCCCACACCTCACCAACCGCTCCAAATCCGCCCGACGGTGCGGCGTGATTTGGCTTCCCCCCTAATTTGCCGTTCAGCCACGGCGTGCCATCATCCCGCGAACGGTGATCATCGCTAGCAGCTAGCAAGAACAACTTTACCGAACCATCAGGTGTGTCTGTAGAACGAAGAAGGCAGGCTAGAATTGGCAAAAGTCGAAAATGTATCGAACGACGCACCGAGACCGTAGGAGTGGCGAAAGAATCGTGGATGAATTTGAGGGAACGAAGTCGGCATGGGAAATTAGCATCGGCAGAAGGTGAAATCCAATAGAAAACGTCTAATTATCAATCACCTTTTCGGTCCACACTAGCCACAAGGTGCCAGAGGTTCCTGCTTCTAGCCGGAGAGAGGCCAACGAAAGACGCGTAAGGTTCTCTTCTGGATCTTAATTGATTTGCACGCTGCTTACGTCATACCGTCCACCAACCAGCGATCAAAGAGCAGTTAAAAAACCATTCATCGCTAGAGAGAAATTGAAAAACATCCTAGCATTACGTGATGATCGTGAGATCTGTGTCCTGATCAGACGGAGATGCGATGCTAATACTTTAGCTGCAGTCGAGACGAGAGTAGACGAGATGCCTTGGACATTAGACGTCGAACTGCCTTCTAAGGTGATTTTGCTCATCTGAAACCTCTCCAAGGGTAAGGGAATCGCATTCGAAGTTGCGGACAGTCCTAATAAAGACCCTTCCATGGAAGGAACCAGAGCTCAATACAGAAGTACCTCGGTAACGTGTCCGCGCTCTCCTCGTTAAGCTGCCGAAGATTTACCTTAGCGCAGAAGGCACAGATTGACATCGGCTGCGCCTGTGACAGAGGACCAAGTCGACCAAGTCGATACAATCTGTCATCGGCCATTTCCCGACAGCCAAACGATTTTAATTGACGTCTTTTATAAAATGGCATGACAGGCTGGCCGGAGCGAAGCTGCAACCGCCGCAGCAGATTTCTCGCGCGCATGAAGATGAAACAGATCGATAGTGTCCATTTGTGTGGCGTGAGCGGGCATGCGGAGTCATGCATTCGAGCCTTCAGAGTCGTCACCAAAGATTGCCTCGCAATGCGCGATGATTGGAACGACTCCGCACCTAATACCGGTGCTACCGCGCGCGCGATGAGCTTGGGCTGTTCTGCTGCTCACTCTGCTGGCGGTGTGGTGTTGCTACTAATCCGGTTAATCCGATATAACAAGCAAACACCACACCACCACCAATCCACCGTTCATGAGGGCGAAGTGGTATGGGAAAGGAATTATTGAAATTCCTTCCTCACCTTTACAGACGAGGACGCAGTTCCTTTTATGCTTCATAGACATTCCTGGCGTAGCTAACCAAGTAAGGGTCCTCTAGTGAATGTACGATTATCGCTGCTATCGGGAATGAACGATCTGAGCTGGACAGTGCCATTGAGCCGAATGCGCAGGTTAAACGGAGGTTCATATCGTCTCCTAATGACACAACCGTCGAGAACAATGCAGATGTTTAAAATGTTTTCTGACATGTTTGAGGAGGCGATTTGCTGGAGGGAAAGAGGAGCAGCGAAGTATCTTCAATGCTTGGGATTCATCGATGTCCCCCCAAAGGGCTGACTGTTAGCCGTCAAGGTATTTGCTGATTGCTTGGTCCCTTTGATCCTCTATCAAGGATGGTGTTGAGAAATTGAAATCGAATGGAAAGTTATGGTATGTGCTGTACATTACCAACATGAAGAAGAGGATCGTCATACAACGCGTACAATTCCGCATTTTCGTTTTATAGTTACCTGGAAATATAAAATAAACTTTAGGTTAGTATTTTATTCTACAAAAGAGATCTCTTTTAGAAATATTTATTGTCGCCCATATCACCATCAGTTCGTAAGCTATTAGGTACTGGGAAGACACTGTAATCATAGGGTTCCCGACAAGCCAATACAGTAAAATAGAAAACAAGAATATCCATCATACGCTTAGCAGCCTATTAAGTCAATAAAGCATACCGTTTCGCCGGCAGGGACGGGGTTTCAACATTTTTTCCGCATAATTAATAGCTTATCATTTGATAGTATAATGCCAGACACCGACTTCCGTCGTCAGATATCGTCAGCAGGAGCAGCAGTTTTGAGCACCCTTCCACACCAACCCAAACATCACCTCGTTTGAGGTCTATTTGTCAAAAAGCAATCTTCTAACGGTGCCGAATGATGATCTACCCCCAGCACTCTAATCCCTTCGCCGGTCGCATAATGATGTAGCATAGCAGCTGACCAACTGGCCGGCTAGCTGGCTAGCTGGCTAGCTAATCATCACCAAATCACCTTCAACCGCGTATAAATCATTCGATAAAGACATTGAAACGGAATCTATTCCGCCACTCCACGTCGTTGTGTTGGCGTAGGACACGGGCCATCGGTCTTCCTCCCCAAAAAAGGACGGCGATTACTATCGGAGCAGATCGGCTCAAAACAGTCTCGACTCTGTTAGCGGGCTATCTAAAAGAGCGCGACGAAAGACGGTCGTGCATGTCGTCCCCTACCTGACGCGCTGCTGTCTCGCAAACTCGCGAACATCGCCGTTCGTCAAGACAGCAGCAGCACGAACATCAAAAAGGTGATGATGTTTCGCAATATTGGATAAACCGTGCAACCTCTCCGCGGACCGAGGGAGTGGACGCGATCGTTGAGCAAATAAAAACGGACGGACCGGAGCGGCTGGCACGAGCTGGCCGTAAATTGCTCCCCCCCTCAAACAACGACAACAACACGCCACCAACACGATGATGTTGATGATCATGTTGCGCTTCGACAGATTCGATCACTTTTACGGAGACTGAACGTGGCGCACGCAAAGTCCTACGATAAATTAAGGCGCGTCCTTTTTGGCGCCCTGTCATCGGCTCAATCATCCTGTGACGGTGGCAGCAGCAGCAGCGACGGCGAAGCAGACCGAAAATTGAAACCATCCTGTGCCAGACAGAGGCCAGACAGATGCTCACCTCGTACCCACCGAGGCTGTCAGCGAAGATTACGGTTATTACTCACTCACCGGTACGACGGGACACAATCCTATCGGCCAGGGAACGCCACAGTGCGTGGGACGTCGCCACCGTGACCAGGAGTGCGTAGAACATCTATATTAATATTTCTCCATCAACCTCAACAGAAAGAGACAGAGAAAGCGACCGTTGCCGCGCTGTTTACGCGAACAGAACCTGCGGTGACTTAACAAAAATGTGTTTTTCGTGTTGTGCGACTGCGTCGAGCACAAGTTGCAGTCGCACTTCCACTTTCTCGCGGAAGCGTTGCGTTCTGTTTGCATTACACACAAGGGTCCATCGTACGATCTCATGGCCATGGCGTGAGAGGAACACAACCTTGGAGCCAGCCACCGGAGCCAGGGAAACATCTGCATATCTATCGGGAGATGCACCAGCGACAGGCAGCCTCCACAAGAATAAAGCAGCATCACTTCCTTCTCCTCTTCCATGCGTTCTGTCACTTTAGAACCTTTTTTCCCCTGGCACACCTTCTTGTCACTGGTGTCTGGCGTCGCGCGAAGGCGTACGAAGCCATTGGACGCCATTAAGACGCCATCAGACGCTGCGTGAACCATTGACAGCCACCACGTATGGGATGAGGGGATGAGTCGCACGATCTTTGTCATTAAACCATTGTTCAGTGAATCGCAATTGAGAGTGCATTTCGCTGCTCCTCGACATCCTTTTCTTCGTTCCTCTCTTCCCGCGAGACTTGGTGCCCGATGGGGGGCACTGTGGGAGGCCCGAATCGCCTCCTACCCCTCCTGACAATGGTGATATTTATCGGTATTACATTCTCATCACACGACACGACCCCGTGCACATCCGTGGTCGATTGGTCGAACGAAATGTCAGCGAAGACACTCTGCACCCCCTCTCGTTGCGGATTCGCTTGGAGACAATTCCGATCTCGGGGCGGTGAGATCCCCAACCGAGCCTCCAATACTTATTTATGGGCATCACCGTCCTCACCGCAGCGCAACTTCTCGCAAAAGATATCGGGGATTTATGCAAAAAAGAAGAGAGGGCGAAAAAAAAACGGTAAAAACCATCAACTGCTCCGTCCGTCCACCGCCAAAATGCAGATTATTTCATCTTTAATGGATTGAGACGTTCCTCCAGACCCCAGAGAGGTGCTGCAAAAAAGAGGTTTCTTCGGAAAAGATGCGTTGGCCTCCTTTTAGCCCCCTCCCTGCACGAAGGTGATGATTTGTTTGATGATATTTTAGTCTCAAAAAAGGCCAAAAACCGCTCGCGCACAGTTCCTCTCGGCGACATGGCGCGTTGCGCAATGGCCTCATCGAGGGACTCGCAGCCAATCCGCAGTGTAACAATGGACCGATAATCAATAATCATGAGTGATTGTTCTTGGTACGCTCTGCCGGTGGAGCTTTATTGCAGCCGAACTGCCGAACCCAGCTCGCGCCGCATTTGTGATTGCGAGCTCCGAATTCCCGCGAACTCCTCCAACGGGGAGTTCAAATGTCACATGAATTTCAATTTTTAATCAATTGCAATAAATCGCGGGAAGCACCTTAAGCAGAATTTATGGTTTCTCTGCGCAAAGTAAAGTAAAAAAAAAGTGCATTAACTTGGGTGCTTTGTGTTGGTTCCCCGGGTTGGCGCTGGAATTGGTTCATGGTTACCACATGTCGCACGGTGTCGACATCCATCAATTTTATTGTTCAATTGCGATAATGGTACGCGGATTTGCCAATGCGCGTAATGATCTTCCGCCGCTCTTCTAGAAGATCTTGTCGCTCATTGCCGCGATCGAAAGAATTTACTGAAAGCAAAGCTATAAATCATCGCCATCTTAAGGACACTTCGTTGGTCTGGCTCTCGGCGTGGCAAACATCCTTTCACGCTCGCATTTTCATTCTTTGTCTAGCGCCTGAAGGTCTCTCGAGGGGTCCTTGATGATCGTATTCGAGCTAGACAACCTTCTCCTACCCAAGGATCCTGGCCACCACAATTCAGCCCCGGGGATTTGGTTTCATCTTTCACACCTCTCCGGCGAAGGCGCTCCGGTTCCGCGACACATCATAATTTTGCCACATCCCACCACCAAAAGAGTGAGAGAGAGAGTGGGAGAGAGGGAAACCCGATAAATTATCAGACGGCAGACCCCGAGAGGTGCATTAACTTTTGTCGCCGGCTGGAGAGCGTGATTGCGCGCGTGAGAGCTACATTGCATAACGCATTGCCGGCAACATGATGCTGCGCAAACTGGCAGGAAACGTTGGTTGGCGAGAAATGGGACACTGGGTTGTGGTGTGGCCTTGGTAAACGCTTCCATCCCAAACATGAGAGTGCACAACCCTCACCTACGTTTCACGTCTTGGCTTTGATTTAACGGCACAAGCGAAAAGGGGAGGGCAACGAAAAGCAGAAGGTAAACGGTAATAACCACAACGAGGAGCGGCTCCTTGGGGTACGGGGATGACGACAGGAAAGTGCATTAATCATGCTATCGGCGCCGCCTGGCGCTCAATTCGATCTTTCCGCTTTCAGCGACATTTCTCACCGATCGAAGGTGAAATGAAGTGGTGACGACGACGACGGCGACCATCAGCTGCAGGATCACAGAGTGTTGGCCCCCAAACACCGAGGAGATGAAGCGGTTGTGTGCCATTAATCATACACTCCCAGGACCCCCAGGACCCTAGGACGATTCTCATTCTCGGCGCGAAAAGCGCATAAAAAAAAGGCAACTTGGCGAGAGGCGTAGACACACAAACACACATACACGCGCTCTGGCCTGCTCCACTTATGCGGAGCAATCACCAAAAGTCAATAATAATGCATGCGCATATTTATGCGCCAGCGACCGTTCGATGGCGTAACGCCGGTCTAGCAGTAGCCCCGAACCTGTGCGCGGTGGACGAAAATATGAAAACATGCGTGTAAATGCTATGCGCCGCTGAATGTCACCAGCAAGCGTATCACCAGCACCAGCAGAATTCCTACCGCCCTAAAAAAAGCCCAAAAGCAGGACTCAAATCAACCCCCTCTGTGCACCCTTTTCTTCATTCCCCGCCGAAAAAGGGAAAAAAGGGGGGCGGTATGGCCACCTGCGCCAGCTAACAAAAGCTGGCAACCGGACTGGACAGGACTGGCAAGCAAGGAGGCACCACTTATGCCAAGGGCCAGGAGATTCGCCACGATGTGAACACGAAGGCGAAAGTCATTAATGGAGGGTGGCAGGCAACTGCGTTTTTTGGTTTTTAGTGTTATAAATTGTGCCCTGTCATCGATTCGGTGCGCACGCTGTTGCATGTTGTTGTTGTGCTGGACGCAATTGCAGCAAAATCCATCAACGCAAATGTCAATCTTGAGATGAAAGGGAACGAGCAGCGAGCGAGTAGCCCACGGGAGAGAAGTTGTACAGTCCTTCGCATCACATGGAACCACGGATGGGTAGGGCATCTGAGGGGTGGTGGAAGTGATGAAGTGATCATCATTTGTTTCGTTCCCTATCAAAACCGATCATCACCGTTCGTCCTCGATTCCTCGCCGCGTCTAGTAGGAGAGAATGAGCGGACCGAGTCCTTGCGGCGATGGTGTAACCCATCGCCAATCCATCACGCATCGCATCGGAGGACGGCTTCGCCAAAGTAAACAAAAGGCCCCGCGTCGTCCGAGAAAGGCTCCTGATCTGACAGCACGGGAAGGTTGGTCGCGTGAAACAGAACACCCTCGT
This sequence comes from Anopheles aquasalis, assembly GCF_943734665.1. Classification (NCBI taxonomy): domain Eukaryota; kingdom Metazoa; phylum Arthropoda; class Insecta; order Diptera; family Culicidae; genus Anopheles; species Anopheles aquasalis. The sequence goes on from NC_064877.1 coordinate 18,679,671, forward strand.
CGTAAGAAGCTATAGTGGCAGCAACAGCAGCAGCAGCAGCAGCAGCAGTTAACCTTCAATGAGAGGCTGCTGCACCACCTTTGATCGACACATGTCGATACATCGCGCGTTAAAAGCCACACAGAATCACCCGTGCAGTAGACAATTGGATTGTCAATATTTATGTCATGATCGATTCTTGTAATACGCCAGCAATGGCCACAATTGTTGTTTGGCTCGAGTAACAATATTGATGCAGAACATGCCAACAGGCGATCCATGAGGCGATGTCGATGTCGGATCGAATTGTCGGGGACAGCTCCGTTCACCCATAAAAGGATCGTCCCCGGGCTCAATCCCCCCGAGGACTTCTTGTTCGACATGAAACACGGGGCCTTTTCGGTGCTGAATTCCCCCGCAGATTCGTTCCATTCCTGCGAATGGAGGCGCATGATTGCTCACGTTTGCGATCGTATTTCATCATCATCCGCATCCCCACACGATGTAGTGAAAGTGATCTTTTGACAGCGGTAATGATGAATGTTCGATTCCGATCATGACTGCGGGTTTTCAATCGTACGACGAAGCCCCACCGGGAACTGGGTCACGCCGCCGCCGTCGCCGCCGGATGAAGACCACTGCAGATGTAACCGAATTTGAGCTTTACAGCATCATTTCCCATCGTTTGTTTATCCCGAAACCCCCCTCGGCAACACGGGGAGCAACAGCTGAAACACGCCCCAGAAGACTAATTGGTCGATTGGCTTTGGGGGAGGTTGGAATGCCTTCATAAATCGCTCCCTTCGGTTATGCGTTGCACGATATGCCCTTACTGCCATGTGTAAATGTGTTCCTGCACCCCGAGCAACCACCTCCCCCTCCGGCATGGATTATGGTGGATTAGTTCCTGCTTTTTGCGTACGTGCCTGAGCATCCGCGCAGCGAATGGTTTCAATTAGAACGACCCCCCACATACAGTGCGAGCACCCTTCGAGCATCATTAGCGCTAGTGGGTGGTGGAGGTTATAGTTTTGGGTTTTGTTGACATTTATGGGACGAACGTTAGCTTGGGAGTAGCGTAGCGGCGTAACATACAGCCCGAAATGAGGTCACTGTGCGTCGTGTGATTTCGTGTGACGATAACAGGAAGAGCACGCACATTCGTTGCGTTTATGGAGACCACATGTTTCCAGCACAGCATACGATGGGCCCTCCATGAGTTACAAACAAGACGTCCACCAATCCGGTTGAGACAGGAGGACAGAATTCGATGTTACATAGCCACCCGAAAGAATCCATCGCGGAATAGTATGTTAATTTATGAAATTTTCTTTCACCTTCCTTCAGCACTCTCCAGCGAGCTCCAGCGCGCTTAATTGGAATGCTTTTAAGATGGAAATTAAATGCGGCTAGTTGGCGAGAGACTAGAGGAGCGTCAATATATTTATGATATCCTATCCGATCACCATAAAGCGAAATTTCGCAGCGGTTTCATTCTCGCATAGAGCACACACAGCACAACCGAACATTCGAACGGCATCGTTCTCCTTCTGCTGGATCATAAAGCATTCGGAATCACGGTGCCCAGACCAGAGAGGGGCTTGAGATGATTTTCGGTGAATATTAATCATGGACGCCACTAGAAGGACGATAGTTTGATTTCACTGTTGACTACTAGTGGTGTTGGAGCTGGTGCTGCTGCATACGATGGTGCGTTAGTCACAGGGCAAAGATTCAATCTGTTTCTATGCTAATAAAGCTAAGCATATTATCGCGACCGTGAAATATGATGCCATTATTTCCCCCAAAAAAATATCTCAACGGCACCGCAACACCCGGCCAGCGATTTGGTTGTGCCATCGCTAATAGGCTTTAATTTTCGTTATCTAAATCGACTGGCATCATTATTATTCCAGATTAAGGTGTTGCCAATCGATGGCGCTTCGAAGCTTGATGTGAAACGGAGACCTCGCGACTCTTTGTGTTCGCATCCAGCCGCCTTTCTTGGGAAGTAAATTAACAAACCCTGGAGAGCTCGTGTCCATTGTGTTCATCAATTTCCATTCAGAACAAAGTGTCGGTACTGAGCAACGCCCTGCCATGATGCCATTTGCGACATTTACAGGGCGGATGACCGTACTCTGTTTGCGAGATCCATTACCACCTTACTCATCAGCGGTTCACCGAAGAAGAGCTGGCTGCCAGAGGCGAGGCCTCTACCCTTGTGCACAGCGTGAGCTGATCAAGCTATATTCCCTTCTACGAACACCGCGAGTGTCTATTATTGATCTGCCATCCGGACGTGAGCTGGCACGGGCACAAAAAAAAAAACAAACAAACAAACGTACGGCACACGCACAGAGTTAATGGCTTGAGTGACAAAACGTCAAACGGGTTGACTCCGTTGGCCGGAAAGAGGGGAACAACTTCGGAGAACGCACTTGCTACCACAACCGCTTGTAGCTGCCAATCCAAAGAGACAATATCCATGACACAGTAAACAAAGCTCCTGCTATGGAGGAACAAGAAAGGAGCCACTGTTCTGGTTCAAGGATTTGCTACCCCGATGATCCATTGGCATCGTTCTTTATGTGGTAGAATAAACATATTCGCTGCAGGTACGGTCGCTAATGCTCCTTAGTAGAGATGAATCAAGAAGCGATGCTGATCTCACGTGAACGCGAATGCATTGGCAACTGCTGCGTAATTGAATGAAATCGAACAAATTGGAATACGATTCATTTTCTTTTCTAAAATCAAATCAAACCAATCACCAATCAATATTCCCAGACATTCGAGACGGCGGCGTCTCGCTTCGCCTGCACTGCACCCCCGAAAAAACTAACTGCATCAAATCGTGGCCCCAAACTGATGGTTGTCTTCTGGAAATTTGGAACACAAAAAAAACGCGCACCGCAGACTTTTGCTGCTGCTGAACATCGGCATTGTTCTACGCTGATTCGCGGCCGAAGAGGAAGAACGAATTGTTCTTGCCTGCAGAAGGCCGCCAGCTGCTGCTCCTCCTTGCAAAGCCAACCCTGCTCATCCGTGAAACATTAATCATCTTTTGCCGTTTGACATTTAGCATCGATTCGATTTGGTTTTTGGGGGGGCTCTCGGGTGCGCATGCTGTCGTGGGAGCACCGGGTGCGGTGCGACTGCGAATGCAAGAACAAGATCCCTCCCCCGGAGAGATCAGAGAGGTTCGGGGGGGTATTGTTTTTATTTTCGCGCCAATACCGCAACCAAGCACAGCGGCTTGTGTCAGGGTTGAATGGACGCGTTTTTGGGAGTAAGGCTGGCGTTTCTGTCTTCAGGCGGCGGCATCCGGTGATCGATCATCGGGCGCATCGTAATTATCGACAAAATCGCCGACGATCAGCAGGAGACTTCACAAAGACATGCTCTGCGGGAACAAAGGAAACGTATTCTAACATATTTTGACAGCCGCACTGAAATAATCATAAAACATGCCGAATGTCTAGTATTATGCATCACCTCGCCAGAGATTAGTATTAATAATTGAATGTATCCACTCACGGCAGAATGTTTATTTGAAATACAGAAAAAAAAGACTTATGAGATGTTGCTTTGTGCATAGCATAAAGAAAGAATTTCAATTAATCCCCTCACTGTCGCCAAGCAACATCGTTTAGTCATCGGTGCGAAAAAGCAATACCTCCAGCCAGCGCAGTGCACAATGACCCGAAGCTGCACCCGAAAATCCCACAGACGGTGAAGAACAGAATTAATAATTTCTTCAAAGACCCGAAGCGGCCGATCGCCGAAAGACACGAAGCAAAAACACGGGTAAAAACCGCGCAAACGCCCGTTCGATCCATTCTATGCAAATGCCACATGCATTTCGGTGCTTGCGGCGGCTCACCTCAAAAGCGCTTATCATCCCAGAAGCGAGCACATATGCTGGTGGCCTCCGGGTCTGTTCCACGGCTGGTTGGAGCAGATTTTGCGCATGAAAGACGCTGTGCCGCCAAGACGCACACACGCGACGACACGATAAGGATACGCCTTGGTTGGCCACGAACCTTTCGCGGGTCGATCGTGAATCGAGACCAAGAAAGTCACGTAAAATCGAAGCAAAACTGTCCAGAAAACTAACGGCATCGCCAAGGCAGGTTCAACAATCGATCGATCGTCGATCGGACGAACGAATACGGCGGCAGCGGGTGTCACGGTCAATGCCAAGTTTGCGAAGCTTTCGGCGATGCGAACGATGGTGAGCCATCGGTCACCAGACATGATGATGATGATGATGGTGGCTCAGAGGATGGAGGTTCGGATGATGGTTGCTTCCACGCTTTTTTTTTTGGAACATCATCGAGTAGCAAGCAGCCGGTTTGACAGGTAAGCGATGCGTGTATGTGTGTTGTGCGTGTGTGCTTAGCGGCCAACTAACGGAAAATCAAACATCGTACCGATTCGCGCACGCGGTAGTGCACACGGTGTTCGTCACCTCGACTACAACACGACCGGCACGCAGAAGCGGTGGCGAGCGATGGTCAAGAGCGTGTTTCGTGCCAGCGAGCATCATGCCATCATCGTCGCGCGAATGGTGACTCCGCGATGGTACGAGGGTGCGTTACGTGAGCAGCGACAGTGACGAATAAAATCACGTATTTGGCAATTTGAATTGCAAACGTTTGACTGCAAACAGGCTGGCTTTCAGCGGGGGGGGAGGAGGGAAGCTGTCACGCTACTGCTGCTGCTCCACCCTGTTCAGCTTCAAGTTCAAGATCCCCTTCCAGTGCGAACGAAAGAGCAAGAAGAAGTGCGAGCTTCGAGTTCGGGCAGAGGATCCGGAAACTCCGAGGCCGACTCTATGCAGACGAACCGGCAGCTAATTTTGAACAGATTTGATTTTTAAGATACTGTCTCAAAAGCTTAGAATGGCTACTTTTATGCCATTTGGTTTTTTAAATAAAGATCTTTGGAACTTTAAAAAAAATCCAATTAATTTTTGAAGTTGAACCTATACAACTAGTTTTTGAACTTTTAAAATAAAGTGTAGCACCGTAAATGGCATAAAAAATGTAAAAAAATAAAACTGAATTAATTTAAAAAGAAACTAACAAAATGATAAACAGCTAATTAACAAAGCTAACAATTCAATCACTAAACCAAAAGGCATAAATTGAAACATTCCAACAGATATAAGCAAGAAGATAAAAACATTAACAATTCCATAAACACACCAGTTGTACCGAAATGGAAATTAAGTATAAAAAAACCAAACGAAACCATTAAATTGGCAAAAAACACATCAAGACGTAACCCTCGTAGCCGGAACTGATTCACATTAAACCGGAAAATAGGTCAAACTACATCCGCCCATATGTCTGCACCCGCGAACCACGACACCATCCATCGTCTAAACGTGACGCGTTCTAAAATCGGTCGAAAGATCAATAATTTCTAGTCCCCCGCCACCGGGACAAACAAAAGACACTCTCACCCCCCTTTTTAGCACGTTACTCCCTCCACCATATGCCCGCCTAACACAACGAGCAGACAGAACAGACCGCCAAGGTTGCCCAAAAAAAATGCACGCGAATCTAGCGTCCGATTACGTTTACGCCGCAACCGGCCGGGTGGTGGTTTGGTTGGCCGGATCCGGCCGCCACACCACAGTGACGCGCGGTTTAATGCTTTAATGTAGCTAAAATTAAATTATATTGCCAGCCCCTTCCCTAACCTCACGGCTAAAAACATCTTCCGGCGCTCGTATCGGCAGGGGTCAAGCAACTCCTTCCAGCGCTGCCATCGGATCGATCCTACGGATGGACCGAACCGGGGAGCAGCACCGAATCGGTTAGTACCGTTTCGCTTTGCTTTACTTTTCGCCAAACGCTCGTTTGCCGGCCAGTTTCTTCCTCTACGTTGCACGTCGCTTCAACAAACGGCCGTTTGCTGCCAGGGAACATTATTTTTGGCACAAAACCGATCGCTGGTGGAGACGATGGTGCGTTGGACGTTGCGCCCCTGCCTGCTTCTTCTTCCATTGCTGCGGATGCTGTTCGGTCACTTCCGTCTCCGTGATGTCAGAGTATCGTGCGGTGCACGATCTATGCGGTTCGGTGCCAAGACCTGTGCCCCTAATTGACGAAAAACTCGCGAAAATCGGTTAAAAGCTTTCGCCGCTAATGCGCGTCATGCTCGAGTGTGTCTGTGCGTCTCGGACGCACCCCTCGTGTGTAAATAGAGCTATCAATGGAAGCGGGAGCGAAAGTGATTCGCACTCCCTCCCTCTTCTTCAAATTTCCATGCTTTCCCCCCTTACATCAGGCCCAGTTTCCTGGCAAAAGACAAAACCGGAAGAGAGCGGACGCGTGATGCCCACCACATCGGATCTACCGCCGAAGGACGGAGTGACTCCCCGGGAGGCTTATCACGCCCCCTTTGCCCTTCGTGTCACTCCGAAGGCCACCACGGTAACCCTTCCTGGCCACTTGACTGGTCCACGAAGTACTATCACCAGCGATGCAAGTAGTCCACGGCCTCTGTCCATCACAGGAAGCCAGCCTCAGTGACGAGGCTCGCTGACCGGTGAAAGCTTATCGGCACTGGACTCGCACACATACTGATTATCGTTAATTGAAATGATGCCATTAAATCAGATGCGTCCGCTGTGACCAAGACGATGCGAGACGAGACACTCTGGAGGTGTTGATCCAAACACTGGACCCATGGAACCCGTGATAATCACGACCGGGACCAATCGCCTTGAATGGGTCGTAAAAATTAAGCCACATTAACCGCGTTCCACAATCAATTCCGATGGCCGTTTGTTCAAATCGAGCTCAAACCATAAAATTAGCTACATCCCGGCTACCGCTACGTAGCGACTCCTTGCCGTGCAGCAATCCGGATTGTACCCACCCGATGCCGGCAAAGGACAGTAACAGCCGCGCCCCACTAGCGTCTTATAACGGATCGTAGTACGGTACGGTGCGACCACGGTGCACAGATACGATTTGCGTTGTCATTTCATTTCCTCGGAGATAACCCACGACCAGCTGGCGTCCCTCTCGCAGTCCCGGGCAGCAACGTAAAAGTAAACATTGCGGTCGCGACAGTGCGCGATCGCGTTAATGAAGCAGCCAGCGGCAGTCGTGCTGGTGGTGGTGGTAGAGGACAACCGACTATGCTATGTCATGGCAGTGGTGCTCGAGCTTGCAACAACTCCAAGCCGAGGGGGTCAAGCGAGCGCATGTGATCGTGCCGTCTCGTATGCCTTGGAGCAAGCCCTCACCGGTCACCGATAACCGAATTTGCAAAACGAGACCCAGGGCGGAGGTAATCTGCAATGTCTCTCCCCCTCTCTCTCTCTCTCTTCCTCGGTGTCTGTGACAACCACACCTTGCTGGGCTGGCCCGGGGGTCGCTTGGTGAGTTCGATGGCACACCTGTTGCGATCTGGTGGTTATGCTCACGTGACTTCCTGACATCGTGTCGTGCTGCTCGTGGTATCGTGTGCACGAACTGCACGAGATGTATCTCTGTTGCTGTTGTTGCTCTGTTCCAGGACGACATCTCGGGCACGACCGGGGAACGATCACCTGATTAGCATGCTTCGAACCTTCCGCTATGCCCCGTCGACGTCGTCATCGCGTCGTGGCCACCGATCGCGCCACCGGTTTTGTATTTTTGGGCCGGCGGCATCGGCAATCGCTTATGCAATCGCTTTCCATTACCATCGCTTCTTTTTCCATTTTTCTTCTTCTTCGTCGTCGCTCTTTAGATGGATTTTTTACACCATTTTCACCCCTTTCCTGCTTGGCCCTGACAGCAACAGTAACAGCAGTAGGTTTGTTGGTGACATCCAGCGCGAAACATATGACCGAAACCGGCACGGCGACGGTGGTGCGTCATAAATGGCGAGCGTGAGATGGGCCATGATCACGAGCTCACTCCAACCCCGCCGCGACCAGCATCACCAGGCGATAACGCTCACTCCTTCTCTTCCTTTCTCTCTTCTTTTTTTTCTCTCTCTCTCTCTCTCTCTCTCACCTTCCAAAGCGAGTTTGGACATAGTGTTGTACCGCAGCGCCTGAATTGCAGAACTGATGCAGAGAGACCACAACCCCTGGCCCCCTGGCCCCCGGGCCCCTCGGGTGTGACTATGAGGATGACGAGATGGTATTAGCGGTAGCGAATAGGATCCTCCACGGAGAGATAAAGTGCATGACGCGATCGTTTTACGATGCTTATTCTAGAGGAGTAGTAGAGCAGGCCGGAACAAACCCGAAGAAAAACAAAACAATCCTAAAAAGAAATAAACAAACACGTCACGCACGCAGAGTGTAGAGTGCCATTACCTCCAGAGGGGCGAGGGAAACTTCAACATTGTCACACCACATCTTGGATTTGTAGAAACGGTACTCTGGGTCTGGGAAGTAGTAGCAGTAGCAGCAACAGCATCCACACTGAATCAGTTCCCGGTAGGGGCGGTCATAATCTATCGACGTAACCGTTCTATCAACCGCTTATCGCGCGCGGTCCACAGGAGAAAGCTAACCAGCGTCAGCGCCACGGTCACCACCGGAGTAGTGGTGTCGAAGAAGGTGACGGATGTTGCTGTAAATATGTCGTCCATAAATCATGCTTTCTGATGATAATTTTAGAAACCCTCCCCTTCCAAGGAGGGGGGGGGGGGGGGAATCCAGCGTCCAGTGAAGAGAGACAATCATAACTGAGGGCACTGAATGGGAGGCGCGTAAGCTCATAACGGTGCCACCTGAACACCCGACGGTCTGATGAACTGTCTGGCGCTTGCCACGGAATGCCAGTGCCTGGCGGTCTGGTACGCCTCACGAGGCGTCAAACATTCCTGAACGGATTAAACCGAGACACGGCACTGTAGGTGGACGACTTCCAACATACCAAACCACTCGCAGAGGGAACTTACTAATAGGTTCTCGACAGGGCAGGGAGTCGAGCATATCTTGACATCCCAATCGGACCCGTGGGCGATGATATGCCAGCTGTCAGCCCATTCCGTACACAACGACATGGATGCACTCGTCTTGCTTGCTCCCACCCGGGACCGCGTGCTGCTGCAAGCGCCACCATTCATGCACCGCATACGCTCAGAGCTCATTCATCCCGGCGGTGGCTTAGTAAACGGCGGCAGCAGCAGAAACTCGTCGGTCGGTGTCACTGGCCCCCACCAACCCGTCTGTGGTCACAGCAGTGCTCAGGGTTGCGTACGGGGTGAGTAAAGACGCTGGTGAATGGCAGATATTGACAGGTCGACCACGAACAGCACCACAGCAGTCACCAGTATGCACTTCGCCTTCGCGATGTCGCCCAGCCAAGTCCCCGGTCGTCGTCATCTCGGATTTCAACGGTGGTAGCACAGAGATACGACCGTCGCATCCGTCACTCTCTCTCTCTCTCTCTCTCCCTTTTCTACAAGGTGCACTGGGCCGCTACATTGTCTCTCCATGGTTGGCCTGGCCGCGACGCCTTTTTTATGCTGCGGCGGACATTCGAGATCGAGTCGGGACCGTGGGATGCTGCGATATGCGGCATAGAACGGCATATCAATCCGCCCGGGGGACCAGGGGTGTTCCGGGAAGAGCACCGATACTGCAGCCCCAGTATCCAGTATCCACCATTTAGTTTGTGCGCGTACGCCGGATGGCCGACGGAGAGGAGACTTCCGTGAAATTCGATACTTCCAATGCCACCAACTCCAACTCGTGGTAGTGGTGGTGTGACTCACTCCTCCCGTTTCGTGGCCGGTCCCTCTCGATCGCTCGAAAGGTCATTCGCAACTTTTGCACCACTTCTGGTGGCCGGTCCGATGATGCTGGCGATGGTGTCATGGTCATGCAAGCGTCCGACATCCCCTAAAACACCCAAACCAACCCAGGCACCAAATAGCGCGTGCTGCGTACTGGGAACCCGGGGCCACTCTGCTATCTCGCTCGCTGGAGCTCTTGATCTTCCAAATTGATTTATGAATGCCGCACCCGTACAGGACCGTGCGCGTGTATGTGGAGGGAACCTGGAGAAGACGTTGGCAAGGGGGCGCCGCGATATGACGGAGGAGGTGAACTGAGCGGGACATGAAGAGAGCTCGAAAAGAGAACCCATACGAACCACTAGGCGTGTGAATCAGCATCAGCATTTTTGGGAGCTGGCAACTGCTCTAGCATGCGGAACATAAAAAAAAGCCGAAGGTCATCGGGCGGCAAAACTGTAAACACACCCGAGAGTACTCGATTCCGCGCGCGCGCGGGAACTTTCTTGAAGTTGGTTGGTTCCCCCGGAGAATATCCATCACCAGCGCACTCGGCTGGCAAGCGCGTTCTACTGCTGCTCATCAA
>NC_064877.1:18692500-18700000 GCF_943734665.1 Anopheles aquasalis
ATTTGAGGCAAACATGAAAAACAACAGAAAAATATCCCCCGTTTTGAAAGCTCCGTTAGTGGGAGGGAAGGGGACGGACCGGTGGACCGGCGGACCGTTTCTGGAACGTTGGTCAACGCGTCCACACACTAGCGAGAGAGGTCGACCTGGCGGTGGCTTTAGCTGCAACACGGGACTGCTGCTGCTGCTGGCATGTTGTAAAAATTGAGAAAACCAAAACTAAAGCGCGCCTTCCGTTGCGTTGCGGGACCAAAGTTGGTAAGCTGGAACCAACCGACCGACCGACCGACCGGGGGCCGTGTTCCTATTTATTGCAGGCCAGGGCAGGCCAGGGCAGGCCGAGGCAGGCGAAAGGCGGAAGGCTATGTTTTCCCGACCCGACCCGGGATGTTATCATGTTTCTTTTATTGTTTTCATTTTTATTATTTCTCGCTTTTCTATGGTCAACACACGACTCCACTCCACACCATTCCACGCCATGCAGCGAACGAACTAGCGAACCAGCAAAGAGACCACCCCAGCCGAGCCGTTGCGTTGCGAACGGTGGTCCTGGGGTCTGTAAAACGTGCGTGGCTACACCGCACCTAATTGATGCCACCGAAAGTAGGTCCGAAGGGGTAGGAAGGGCCCAGGGGGGTTGTATGCAGCGGGTGGTTCCTTTTTTTTAACTTGTTGAAAACAGTTTGAACTAGTTCTCAATTCCGTTGACCAAAGCGCGCTCCATGACGTGCCAGGAGGAGGAGAGAGAGAGAGAGAGACGGAGCACGGTCCATATGTTCCAGGGCAGTGTGCGGGGACTCCGGAAGTCGCGAGTCGCGTTTGGATATGGTTTTGGTTCCAGCTGTGCCCCGATGGACGCGGATCGATTACACACCGTTTTCTCCACCGGACTCCAGCGGACGTTGCACATGGCGTTGCTCCTCAGCACGTCCTCGAGACGATGCAGTTGTTGCCCACAACAGTTGAAGCAACGTCCGACGCGACAACGAGGAAGAACGAATCGTCAAAAGCGTAACCAAAAGCGTGCGAGCGCCACAGTAAACAACAGCCGACGAGTGGATAAACGCGGAGGAAAGGAGTTAAAGGCAGACGAAGCGGTCCACGCGGCGCAATACGATTGCGATCTCGATATTTTGGTTACGAATTTGCTTGCTTACTGGCAGCCGAGGGGAGTCTAGGGGAGCCGGCACCCGTCGTTAAGGTACGTTCGTCGTACGCCACTGTTGGACGCCACGGTTGCTGGACGACAGGAAGCCACTATCGCAGCGATCGAGAACGATCGTCGAATCACAGGAACCCCCCGGTTTCCCCGGCAGAGTTTTTAATGAATTTATGATCTCTCTCTGTTCTTGGACCTCAGTTCTGCTTCTGAAGCTTCCCATGATGTGCTGCGCTGGACATCTCTATCGAGCGCGTCAATCGATTCAATCGATCGACCGCAGGATCTCCACAGCAGACTGGAAGTGTCATCTCGAGAGTGGTCGAGTGAACCTTTAATTGAAACCGTTCCCAGCGAGACCGAGCCCATTTTATAGCCCATTTTTGGAAGGCCACTACATGATGTGCACGAAGAACTTGCCAGACGAATCGTGGCGAATTAAGTTAGAGACGGGAACTCCTTCTCTAATTACGAAGCGATCCTCTCCCTCCCGTGCAGGAGTCATAAAAACCCTGAGTTTCACCCTGGGAAGCAATTGTTTAATAACTGCTCGCCAGCAATTAGTGATACTTGGGAGTAGAGACAATGCATGCAGCAGCTCCTTTGGGATGAGTAATGGCGCGGTGCATCCGAGAGGCCGACAGACAAACCCCATGGTAGGCTGGCTGGTGGATCATAAATCCATCAACGACATCCCTTTCGAACGCTCGAAGGTCGTCGCGAAAACAAAACAAACGCGCGACCGGCAAACAAGGCGACAAAGCAATTAATTGGCCGTGATCGAAAGACGGACTCCAAGGAAAGTGGAGCAACTGGATTAAGAGAAAGGCATCGCAATCTCCCTACCTACCTAAAACACAGGGTCGCGCCGCCTCGGACGCACCATTGATGGATCGAAATCAAATAAAGTGCATCCCACGGGCCGTTGGGAATCGCGGGATTGTGGCCGCCATTCGTCATCCTTGCGTCCTACTCATCTTCCATCGCCGGAGAACGAATGGGGAAATTGAAAAGCGTTCAAAATGGATTTTAAATTGATATTAATGATTGTCTCACTCGGTCCGGTCCTCCTGGGCCCGGGGTGAGGCTTTCACTCGCGAGCGAGTCCTCTGAAGATGGTCTGACAGACAGTACGGAGACCTGTCGTCCTACGGACGAGGCAGATGTCTCCAGTTGCAATCTCTTACAGAAGATGAGAAGTAAAGCAACTCATCCGAACGGCCTACACTCTGCTTTATAGGCAACGAACGAAACCACTCGAAGTCCACCTATATCGCTCTCGAGAGGGTGCAAAATGGGTGCGTTTTGCGTTGTAATTACTTCTTGATGAGCCGGAGCTCCGAGCTCAAGAGGAGCGCGCACACTCTTAATGACACGAGCCACAGCAAGCCAACGATCGAAGAAACGATCGAAGTAAAAGATGCGCACCACAATTGAGTGGGCCAGTTCGAGGCCTGGTCTGCAATTGAGATAAATGCTTATGAAACAATCGCGCAAATGACAGGACGAAAACCGTGTGCCAGGATGCGCGAAACCAGCCCGATACTCCCCACACTCCATCGAACACCATCTGGTGCGAACTGCTGGGATTTTGACTTCGGGATTCCGGGATAGCGGCACATCTGGTGGTAGTCGCGGATGCACTCGAAGCGACGACGATGATCCGACGGACCGGGGCGTTGCATCCGATGCATAGAAGCATTTGCACCAAGTGACAAATCGAGCATGTAATTGCTAAGGTTTTACTGCCCCCTGGAGCACGCATTTCGCATGATTTATGATGTTGGATGAAGACGACGGGATGTGGAACGGTCGTCAAAGCGACAAGGACACGCGGCCGTCGTGCCGGGAGCGCCAGGATGTTGAACTCGCTATTGCCAGACGATCGAGCGGGATTGCTTTATGGAAGGCACCATCCATGGTGTTTATGATGTTCCAGTGTTATGGTGACATAAACACAGAATGGAACACCACGGTTATGGTAGCAGAAAAAGGCCGATAAAAGACTGGAAAGAACCGAGCGCATGAATAAACCATTTTAATTTAATGAATCACACAGAACTGTCATCACGGCGTCCCTTGCTGTGCGTTGCGCGGGCTTTAAATTGCATTGAAATTTGAATTTCAATTCAAACGGCAAATTGAAAAACCAAACTCTAAACGGGAAGCGACAGCATCAGGAAAGTCCTTAGGAATGACTCATGCATTGGTCTTCAATTGAGTGCGTGAGCACGGGCACGGGCTTGTCGCCTCGCGAGCAACCAGAACACGTAATTAGGTGACGATGGAAGTGCCAGCGCATCAGGCAGCATAGGGTTTCTCCAGACGGCAATAAAGCTGTCAACGGCAGAAAGGCTCGTTCAATTCCGCCTCGCGCGCCACAAATGATACTGACGAATAAAAAATATCCCAACACCCGAAACTGAGCAATCACAATGATGTGCGAGGAGAACGGCGATGAAATTAAAATCACAGCTCACGGCACACGTGACACGAAGAGAACAAACGTGCGCCAGAGGAAGTGTAACAGAAAAGAAGAGAAAAAAAAACAGTGAACAAACGAAACCAGACACACGATAAAACAGCGTACACGAAAGCAGATAAAAAATCGCGAGATCGAAAATGAACGATGAAGCAGAAGAAAGTAAAAGGCCAACGGGAAGAGCTAAAAAGAAGGCGTAAATCACAAAAAAGGACGCAACAGATGAGAGATCCTCCCGAAAAAAAAACACCGAAACACTCCCCACGCAACACCCGCGGGAGCATGAAGACGTTAACCGAACATGCAAATACAGCACAACACACAGCCGCGATGAAGCGCGATTGCAGGCGGGCGATGATGATGATGCTTACGGCTTTTGGTTTCGCGAAAAAACCATATGCAATGGCGCCCCGGAGAGTGCGTTCATCACGCCCCCGCCGCCACGTGTTCCCTTTCCTGCTGTCCTCCTCTTCGCTTGCAGTTGCAATCAATTGAAACATTACCTCCCCACGCGACCGAAAAAGGTAGCAAAAGGTACGACGAACCCAAGCGCCAGCAAGCAAGAGGAACCGTCGTGCCGTTTCCAGATGATAATCGTGGCCCGAAACAGACTGCAAGAGTGAGACGAGGAGGGGAGCTGCTGCTGCTGCTGGCGGCGGCGGCTCACTGCGGGCACACGGCGGTGATTTGTTTATGTTGCGCTGTCGCGATAATTTACGAGCCACCGAGGCACCAACCAAATACTACACACGAGATGCCGCACAACAGAACAGAATCGAGAAAGAAATCGAAACGGGCAACCCGAATTTCGAAACAAACGGTCAAACATCGGTGCACGGTAATTACGATTAGGCGAATTTTTTTTTTTGCGTAAAAAAATTAGCAAACCACCACCGGGAATCACGCTCGAACGTGAAACGGGGGCGTGTTGCCGGGAAGCTAGAATCTGGCCGATAAATCTGGCCCATCCGCCCGAGAAACAGATCGTTGCTAATCTTGGCCCCGTCCCGTGGAACCCGCACGCTGTCGCCTTGCTCGTTGCAATATTAATTACCGCCACCGGGGAGGGGTGGTGGGACAGTGGTATTCGCGTTTTTATTTTACATTTGTTTCTTTGGTTTTGTGGCTTTTATTCCCCTGCCTGTTTTTTTTTGGTTTGGTTTCGTTCTTATTGCAAATTCTTGGCTGCGATTGGCGCCACAGATGCTTTGCATTTTGCTGAGCTATCGTCTACTGGGACTCTGCATATGGGTCCCGCGACGCGACAAATGCGACAGTCTGGCTTAGGTCCATTGGTGGGAAACATTTGTTTAGGAAATGGTGCTTGAAGGAGGAAGGACAAGAGCGCTCGCTGGGGTGCCTGTTGGTGTTTGAAATTTAATTTTTACGTTCGACAACATGTCACCATTTCATTTGAAACGAATTTTTACTAGCAGCAAAGAAAGGGGGTAATTAAAAGTGGACAAACATTCAAACAATTTGCTGTAAAAGTTCACCCAATAATGTGTTCCCTCTGCTCTCGAAAAGGGGTTATCTCATGTTACCCTCGGGGAGTGGTATCACGAGGTCTCCGCTAGTAGCCGGCTTCCCCCCTAGGGGGATCTAGTGTGGACCGGCGTCTGGCCGCCTCGCGTACGCGCGCACGGTCATTGCGTTTTCGGTTATCAACGCGTGGATTTAATTTGTTTTCCTTGGCGGATCACGCTAGCAACACAGACAGACACAGCCACCACCACCATCACCTCCTTCCTTCCTTCGCGGGAGTGTCAAGGTGGCCACCGGGGGAGGAAATGGAAAGGAAGGAAGGAAGGAAGCCACAGAGCGTCGTTGGCGTTGGCGGATTTTTATTTTGGCGCCCGCCTTTTTCGCCAAACCTCCGCTTCGTTGTGAACTGTGCGTATGTTTGGCGTTCTATTTGCGGCCATGCTTACGCCCAACCAGCATGGGAATAGCGGGGGGGTGTTTTTTTTTGGAAATTTGTCTATCGTTGCCAGCGTCATCATCGTCGCTAGAAGGCTCGCTCAAAAGTAGGAAGCAGCGTCACGGCATCGCACAGCGTTCACAATTATGATCCCAGAGGGATTCTCCATAATTATGCCGATAATCTGGACATGTTCACGAGCAATCGGTGTTAATCATGCATCAAGCGCTTCCATCATCACCATCAGGGGCTTCGCGCGCACGAACGAAAGCAAAACTCTCCTTAACCCCATTCCGTCTCAAGTTCTTGAGAAAATCCAAAACCATTCCCCTCCTTTCTCCGCTCCTATCTCTAGGATGATGTTGTTTGAAAGGAACCGAATGCATTTCAGGCCAGAGTGCAAGCTCTCGAGACGCCACCAGACGGACAGATCTGGTTGGTGTATCTGGAGCACTCCACAGCTCCAGCGGCCGTGGCCGCGGAACGGCACGTTTGTTGATGATGCATGATGATGCAACAGGCCGCGCTCCACGTGTTTGGGTTCGAGATATTCCGCGAATCCCCCCGCTTCGGCGCATTCACACGCCCGACATTTCCACACTTTTCAAAAGATAAAGATAAACATTTGCCATCCGTTGCCCCACAAAAACCCGGGTGGAAGGAAAACTGTTTTTTTTTTTGAGGGGGCGAGAAAATTCACGGGAAAATCATGGAAAACCAAAACACAAAAGCGTAAGTAGCACGAGGAGTAGAACGAGGAGAAGGTGCAAAACGCATGCAATGTACGTAAATCCCCGCCACACACGGCGGAGACATTGGCAGACAGCAGGTCGCATCATAGCCGGGCGACTAAAAATACTGCCACCGACGGCGACAGTTCGACCCGTCATCATAAATATTCGATAAAACCTCGATGCAAAAGCCCAGACAACTTGGCAGCGGAACGGTTTTCGGGTGTTTGTATGGGTGGTCAACATATTAAAAACTTATTAAAAAAGTATATTTATAATTTTATGATGAACCAGCGCGCGTACCGCTACAGCCGCAACAGACATAATGAACAACGGAACAACGTACCACGGACAACGAGCCGGCGGAACGAACAGCTGGGAAAACGATCGTGCCGCTTGTCGATGCCCGTCGAAGATTTTTTCGGTGTAGATTCGGAAGAGGTTTGAAAAACAAATAAAATCTTGCGAGAACGAACGCCGCAAGTGCCTGTCCTCGGTTCGGAAATGTTTGCACAACATAATCTCGAATCTTTGGGGGGGGGGGGGGGGGTAGGAGGAGAAACAACTTTGCCCAAAACTTGTTCTAAGTTGCCTCTTTACGATCTTAGTATTCTTCGACAAACAGGAAGCCATTACATAGATTGACCTCGTTCATTAGTGCCGGTCGGGCGTGTTTTTTCTCCTTGGAGCGCGTCACGGCATGCTCGCATAATATTCAAGTTCGTGCTAAGCCGTCCATTGCGAATCCGTTGGCAGTGACACGGGGTGCCTGTTCCCTTCGCATCGTTTGCAAATTTGGGTTTAATGGCTAATTGGAGGTAATCGGCTGAGTTACTTCTCGGGCGCTACGCAAGTGCAACCAAGCAATGTCACGTGCACCGGCGGAGCGGTGGTGAGTATTGTGCAACGAGCCGTAGCGTACCAGACATAATCCCAATGTCAAGACAAATAGAAGGCGCCCAGCGAAGTGGAAGACAAGTATTGCGCTAACATTGACAATTTACGTGAATCTTTACAAATATTGGATTAGTTATCCTAAGTAGGACGTTAAAACGGGAATAAGTAAAAAAGAGTAAAATATTAAAATAATAATTGATAAGGAATAAAATGAGTAACTTTACCAAAGACAAAAGGGACTTCAAAGAAACTAGCTCGAGCTTGAAAACATAATAAGTCAGTAACCGCTCCGCAATGATATTCGATTCAT
>NC_064877.1:18725000-18727500 GCF_943734665.1 Anopheles aquasalis
CCTGGTGGCGATGGAGAAAACTTTCAAAATTCAAACAAAACCACCAAACCACACACCTCACCCCCAGCCCCAAAAACGGGTGGTTGGTGGTTGAATGTCCAATTTCCAAGCGCCACAGTTTAGTTCATTTGTACCCCCACCCAGGGCGGGTGGTGAGGTGGAAAAAGGCAAGCAAAAAGCTCGCCACCAGCACCGGAACCGGTCGGAGCCGGCAGTTCGGTACATAATGCCAACGATTGAAGTCCTCCCAGTCCTCGCGGTCACTCCTACTGCGCTACACCAATGCACCGTAGCAGCGGCGGGAATCGAAAACCGCACGGTGTGGAAAACATATTAGCAGTCGTTTACGCCGTCTACCTTCATCCTCGTGCTGCCCACCACCACCACCACCACCACCAACGGACTCCGATTTGTGCGAGCGAGAATGTGTAGAAGGGGGTGTGCACCCGAGGGAGGTGCTGCTTTAGTTGGCAAACAATTCACCCTGACTCCACCACCGGGAAATGGGCCCTCCTCCTACACGGGAGAGTGTTTTATAATGCTTCTGGATTGCGGCTTTCCACGCGACGATAAAGAGAAAGAGGTGAGAGGGCGGTAGTGGGAGTTGGTTGGTGGTCCCGGTTGGATTGTATCCTGACCAACACACCACCATCACCACCACCATACACACATACACTGCGCGGGGGTGACGGCTTTTTTGTTAAGATTATTGTGGAAATTGAATTGCTCTCTGCCGCTCTCTCTCTCTGTTCTATGTGTACGGACGACGCTGTTGTCGTCGTTTGATTGCGTAGCTTATGCGCGACACATGAGCGATCCCACCCTCCCACCCCGCCCCAAAGTGGGTGGTGACCGTTGGTCCAAAGTTTAGTCATTCGTAGAACCGGTCGGTGGACGATAAACAACTTCCAGCCACAGTACTAGCAGCACCACTAGGAGCACCAACAGCACCAAGCGCCCTGAAGAGTTGAAGGTTGCATTTTGTGGGAGTGAAATGAATGACTTAACACACACGGAAGAGACGTCGGAGCGGCACCATTAGTAGAGTGCACGGTGGCAAAAAGGCAAATTAAATTTCAAATTAAGCAAATGCATCTAATTGTTCACTTGAATGTTTTTTGCACCCCCGGTGGGTGCAGCAGCAGGACCTCATTCACCATTTCGGGCCTGCTGGTGGTTTGATTTCTGACCGGCTACTACGATGGTGCGCGGCATGTCAACGCGTGCCAATCCTAGAATCCAATCTATTGCTCTAAACAACAACCCCCTTCGCAGCTCGTGCAATAATACGAAATTCTAATGCCAGCGGAGGATGAGGTAGTTTTTGGGACATTTTCCACCGCAGCCACAGTGGAAGTGGAAAACCGTCCGAAACCGCCAACACATTACCGGCACACACAACACACAACATGGAAACTCCGGACCGAGCCAGCCAGTGCGCTGTCGTTTGCTGCTAACTCACTCAATTTGTTACACACGCGAGAGACCACCACCTGACCCTTCTTTCTGAGGTGTGGAGGGTGGGAATTACCAGACCGGGGGTGGGCGATCCTTGCGCTATTGCTGTTGCGTGCGTGCCAGCCAGAAGCAAACTTCTGCCACCACTAAAAACAGTTCTCTGCGAGACGAGAGGACCAGGAAGGAGGGAGAAGCGGAGGGACTCCTTTATCCCTTCGCACACCACCATCGCAACACAGCGAGGAGTAGCGAGTGGTAGTAGCAGGATACTACATAGCACCGCGCCATGGTGTGCAACGGCGTGGTCGGTCTTCGGTGTGGTTTCGACGGACATTTTGCCACACGATTTTGTTGCCTTCGGGGTGGTTTGCACCCCCCGCTTCTCCCCTTGCCCGCCCGGGGCGGTTCACCGAAACATAGAAACCGGTTGAGTGAAATTAAATAGGATGATTATATTAAAATGTGGTTATACGATTATAATTATGCTAGCAATTTGGTGTACCGGCCAGCTCGCTAGCCTGGGGCGCCAACGGTGATGATGATGATGATGATGATGATGATGGCAGATGGTGAGATGGCGATATGGTGGAGCTGCTAGTGGATCCTTTTCTCTCTTTTTTGTGGAACGATAGGACACAGGGTGCCAGCGGGGAGCACCCCTCCCTTGTAACATGCTCGATTACAGATTGCAAACACGCATAGCCCGGGTGGGGGGTGGTGGTATGGGGTGGTCCCTGGGCCACATACAATCGTCGCCGCGCCGGTGTTGTAATTGAAAGGAGCGAACCAGCTCTCCGGGGTGGGGTTTTTTGGGTGGAAACACGCACGCACACGATGATAGCATCGGATTTTCTAAGCACCAGGAAAAGGTGAACCAGGAACTGGAAATTGTTTGGCAGAGAAGGGTGGTGGAGGTCAAAGATTTGATGAGGTCCCCCCGCCGCTCCTCCCCACTGCCTTCTGGCGTATGTTTTCGAGGGAGAGACAGATACGGTGGATTATTAATCTCCGGGGACGTTGCTTCCTTCGTTGCCGAATGCGT
>NC_064877.1:18732500-18742500 GCF_943734665.1 Anopheles aquasalis
CCCAGGAGGGGGCTGTCCAGGATTCAAACAACTCCGGGCCGTGTCTGGCCTCCCTCACCCGGGTAAACCGGGTGGTCCGAGAAAGGATCAACGACGAGCAGAGTTCGTTCTGGTCGCTTCAAAGGCGCTCCTTTTTTTGTTGTTGTTGATGTTGGGCTATCTTTCGTTCGCCGTTTTTCCAAGGGATTTTTTGACAAATCCAACCGAAAGATGATGGGATGCGATAGGAAAAACCTTACATACAGCCCCCCGGGTTTCCTCTTGGAGAAAATTTTCAAACTGAAACGTTGGGATTATAATATCCCCTTTTATGGAGCCGAAAGGGTGGCTCAGGCAGATAAATCATCGTTTCGGGGATTCAACCCTTGTGCAAATAATATTAACCCACGGTGGATAGCGAAAAAAAACAAGAAAAATGAGAAAACGAGGAAAGAGAAGGTTCATAATCTTTCACGCTTTTCACTTTAACTTTCGCTGCGTGCTCAGCACAGAAATAGAAAGAGAGAGAGAGAGGAACCGAACGGAACTCCGTCCGTTAACCGGCCAACATCGCACAAAGGAAGAGATAAAGAAATCGTTTCGCAAAAGGGTTCCTGGAGTGGTCGGTCGCCTGTTTGTCTCGCTATTTCTTTTTACTGAAGCTGCTTCACGCCCGGAAAAAGGTGTTAATGGAGATGTATGGAGCGTCGCGGATCGGACTAACCATGATTGCCAATATTGTCATCTTTCCGTCGCCATATTACACCGATCGTAAACCAACGCCGCTATTACGCCACCACCGCGAGGGTTTGGAGTGGCCAAGCTCTCCCCAAAAAGAGACACATAAAATAAAATCCTTCCCTCTTTCTACTCTGTGGGGGTTGAGGTTGTGTGCACCCTCTCGACAACTTTTTCGAGTACAAATACCCACACAACAACCCCAACAACAACAAAAGGAAGGGAAAATCGAAACTCATTCCACCGTTCCTTCGTGGAGGATTCCGATCCGAAGCAATTTCGAATGTATCGAAGGGGCGAGCAAGGGGACGAATTGGGGACACAAATCAAACGAACCGTGACACGTCGCCACTCGCCCTCTCGCCCCCTTTACGATGAAGAAAAAAACACGCTGTTCGGGTTGGCGGCGGCGGCCGGCGGGATGGGTGGTCGGTGTCACACAGCAACGCCAAAAGCCAGCATTCGGTGTGTTCGTTGTGATGATGTTTTCCGTGGGCTGGGCTTAAGCCATTCTCGTTCGCTCGCGTAACGGTTTGACAAGTGAATAAGGGATTCGTTTTCGATTCCATCCCTCCAGGTTGCACTCACATCCCTTCCCCTTCAGGCGGCCAACAAACCAAAACGAGAATTTAAAAGTGGTAACAAACCAACAACGTGAACGCGACGCTAGCAAGCGGAGCGAGAAGGAACGGACGGTTTTTATGATGGAAGGGGCTCCGGAAAGCAAAAACCGAAACTTGTTTTCAATCTTTTTGCGAATCCACCCTCGCCACAGAAAAGGGAAAAGGGGAGAGGGCTTGGTAATACTTGGAAGGTGCTCGAAGAATGAAGGAAACAGGGAAAATCTTCGCTTTATAGTTCCATTCCTTCTTCTTTAGCGACCGAAAATCGATTTGGCTTTGGGGTTCGTTTCCGATATCGTGGGGTGGGCTGAGCGGGTGGTGGTTGACAGAATATAGCGGAACAACAACAACCAATTCCCTCCTCTCCTCATCGGTACTAGCCGGTTTTCACCGAAAACGCATCGAGGTTGTGACAAAGTTCAAACAGAATTCGAAAATACTTTCCACGCTCACCACGAGAATGGCCCGGGAGAAATTGAGTGGTGAGGAGGGGAACCCCTCCTTATTGAAAAAAAAATAAAACGAAAAATAATCATCATCTGCCGTCTTTGGCGACACCTTTTGAGTGGCTCGCAGCGAGCGCATTCCACTGCATTCCGGGTGTCTTCCATTTCATGGCTCCCAGTTTGTGTTGTGGATACCCCGTGGGGTAGAGAATTGGAATGGCAGCTCTGCCAGGTTGATAGTTACATTGTTGGATGCATCGAACATTGATGCAATAGATAGAAGCATACACTATAATCCATTTTTTGATATAAAATGATAGCTTACAACAAATTTGTTTTAAAAAACTTTTAAAGATTGTCGTTAAATTCTTCGTTAAATATAAATAATTCTGAAACATCTCCAACGCCACGATCAAATCAATACCAAACGGTGACTTTGTTGCCCAATGGAACGTTTTAATCGGATTACCAAACATCGACGACACCCAGACATGATGATCGGCAATTTTGTACCAATAATCCCTCATTAAGTGAAGTATAATTTACTAACTTTCTCCCTCTCTGAAGCTCTGAAGCAAGGGAAAAAAACGAAGTGTTCCTTCACTTTCAGCAAAAGCAAGTCCCAAATTGTTGAGTTTCCTCACTCCAACCTCCCTCCCCCGCGGGGGGTGGTAATGGCGGCGAAGGCAAAAAAAAAGGTCAATAACAGCTTGCCACTTTTCCGATGAATAATCCGTTTCCGGGCGTGGTTCATCCGGGAGGTTTTTGGTGGGATTTTCGGGGCTCGCTTGTCAGTCTACTTGCCCTCTTCCTCTCCACTAACCACCGGAAAAAATCCGTACAGAAAGAGAGAGAGAAAAAAAGAAACAGAGCACGAGAGCTAGCGAGATGGATCCTCGGTTTTTATATCCTTGTCATCCTCTTAATCAGCATCATTTCCTCCCTCGCAACCAACCAACGTAGGTAGCGGGGGGAAGGGAAAAGAAAAGCGAAATGTTGGAGTCGGCAATGACGGATTGCGTGACGCGAGTGGGCGAAAGAGGGCGAGAGCGCTCTCGCTGCAGATGATGAAACCAGATAGTATCGGATTCTAATGAAAACGGAAACAGGCCCCAAACCGAACCGAATGCCGCTGATGCCGAAGGGATGGTTGGTTGTTTATCGTGGGGATCGCCATCTTTTTCCATCCTCCCTTCCCCTTGCTCTTCCCCTTCCTCACAATCTACTACCCCACTAAGGGAGGATTTGCTTTGATTGAATAAGGCGCTTTGTGACTTTCGCGTTCGTTTGGAAGCGTTGAAGCGCGATGAGGATGAGAATGAAAACCGAATGAAACACAATGGAGGCCGGGGCTGGGTGATGGTATGTGTGTGATGAAAGCACCAGACGCAGTTGGCCCCCCACCTCCCGGTCGAAACATCGTCCGTGTTATGATGAATGATGAGCTTGGCTAGCCAGAGTACGCGATGCACGCTACGCCGAGGGATCCTTTGCCATTCTTTGCTTTTGCTCTCTTTCTCTCCACCGATCGATCTAACGAGGAAGAATGTGCATGTCGCCTAGTAGCAGCAGCAGCAGCAGCAGAGGCAGCCTACAAATAGCGGAGGCGTTTGCTGGTGGTGAGAGGCCCACAAAAAACCATCTATCTCTTCGTCAGCACCGCGGGAAAATCGCGCGACGCGTAAATCGCAAATCCCGGGGTCATCCCTTCTGTGGCGTTGTTCCCGGAAACGCCTACTGGGAGGCTGGTGGTGGTAGAAAAGAACGAACGACAAATGATTGAAGTTGATGAGTAGGCGATGGCTACGCATACCAACGCGTACTCACCCACAAAAAGGATCCTTCGGTAATGGCGTGGAGAGGGTGTGATGAATGGCAAAACCAATGAGGATATGATAGGCCCCGTGGTCCCTCTTTGTCCCCTTGCACCACCAGCAGCGGCCATGAATGGAGAGGAACTTTTTGTTTCCGCGAGGCACGCTCGAGGTTGGTGCTGCTCCTGCTGCTGCCGCCAGTGGAATTCGTAATTCATCATGAAGATGCTCCTGTCACGGATGGTCCTAGTGGTGGTGGTGGTGGTGGTGGTGTTGGTGGAGGAGGAGTCCCTCTTTCACCCAATCTGTACATCTTCTTCATCTGCCGTGGTGCGCGCTAGCAGGAAATGAACCAACGAACCGGACCTCGAGCCGGAGTGTTCCGTGTGAAAAGGGAGTCGAGCGTTCCGGGCATCGTAGGAAAACAAACACCAAAAGCGAACTGGCTGGTGGGTGGTGGTGGGAAGAAATAATCTTTCGTCGTTTTTATGCGTATCGCAGTTCTCCTTCTCGTGCAGCACCGGGCACCGGGGAGAGATATGATTATGATGGAAGCTCGTTTTTGGATGGTTTACCCACGCACACAAACACTTGCGCGGTGTGCTGGTACGGTGGTGGTTTGTGGCCTTTGTCTTTTGACCCCACCGGTCGGATCGATTGGATTGGAACACCCTGGGAGAACCGAGGGGAATCAAATTATCAGAAAAAGAAAGCAAATCCTGGGAACCCTGGTGTGCTAATTCCAGGAGAGGAACAAAAACAAACATAGAATCCGGATGATGATGATGGTGATGATGAACGTGCAAAGAGAGAGTTTCTCACCGGAAAATTCATGGAAAGCAGAAAAGTAAATCGCGAGTACACACAAAAACACACAAAGATTGCGTAATGAGTTGAGTAATGAAGTCAAAATACCTACAGTTACCCCTCCCCTAAAAGGGACAACAAAATTGCTAATCCCCCACGCGCCTAATCACTAATAACCGATACTAAGCGGTGGCCTCATTTGCACAAACACAACAGGCTTATCGGCGATTAATTAGCGCTAATCGAACGGTATCAACACCTCGGCAAGGGTGGCGTAAATTGCATCAAAGCACTCATGGAATTCCGGGACCAGATTAATTACGTACTCGGGATAAGTGCACTCGGTCCTACAAAGTAAAGGAACAGGAAGAGGCGCTGGCAGCCACGGGACGAATCGGAGTGCTCCAAAGAATGATCTGCAGGCGTAGCGTCAGCTTATGTACTTCAAAGGACTCTACAGGCGGAAGTTATATATGATCCCGGGGGGACGCGGATCGAGAACCACATCCGAGGAAATAATCTTTTTTTGTCAGCTGCCAGGGGAGGCAACGCGATAACCAACAGAACACGCAATACGCACATATGTGTTCGCATAACCCACAACAGCATATGCACCGCTTGGTACAACGGCACAGGAATGCGCGCCTCCATCAAAAAACCCGCTGGCCACTTCGAACAATCAGTAGCGTCAGAAGCCAACAACCACGGAGCAGCAGCAGCAGCAGCAGATGGAGCTGCACCTCGATCAACGAACAAAGTTTGCAAGACCTCCGATAGCACCCGGTACTGGGATGGTCAACGGTTTATCACCGGAAAGGAGAATGCACACAGCATAACCGACATCGGTTCTCTCTCTCTCTGAAGGCTCCGTAGGCTCGTGGGTCTCTTGTCCGCTATCCCCAAAAACCGAAAAGCAGTAGCGGCGATCGCGGAAGAATGAACCAAAAAAAACCTGGGAACTGAGGAGCCACCAAAAACTGAACGTCACAATGAAGTGTGGGCAGTGTCCGGTCGAGAGAGAGGTCATCTCGCTGACCTCGCTAGATACACCGCACAGCCGCTGTGCGTCGTCGTCACAGGAAATGACCATCTGTAGCCACCATGGCGCGCTGTAGGCCAGAAACATGCCACATATGTATGGATCCGTTTGCTCTTCGATTCGGTTTGGAATACAATTTCGAAACGGGCACCCCTTTCTGTCCTACCCGGTCCTAGACGATCCATACACACTCTGGTTGGCCCATATGTGTGATGTATTCGGTGGTCTCCGCATGCGATGCAAACACCGTAACGCCTCCAGCAGAGTAGCAAAAGAAGCCTCGTAAAGCCCGTGTGGGTGAGTGTGGCCAAGCCAGCAACAAAGGGAACTGGGGGACCTTCATTGGACCCGGGACACGCAGTCGTACGCAGAGAGCAAACGGCACTTTGGTCAGGAGGCCTGCCGCCTTATGCCAAATGCAACATGCTGTGGTAGTGCTGGTGGTGATACGGAGCTGCCGCTTGGTCGTCCAGGAGAAGAAAAAAAACCTTACAAATAAGCCAACTGATAGCAACTGAACGGCCGACTGGATTGGAACGACCGACCGACCATTCGATTTCTGGTGAAGCGCCGAACGGTGACATATCAAAACACTTCTCCTCTTTTCCCACTCGATGCCTCGCTTTCAACTCGTACGGGGATCGAGTGGTTAATCCTGGCCCGAAACGGCACAACGCAGACGAATCGGTTCCGCTCCAGCACATCGGCAGCATGCAAGGGGGTGGCCAGAGCTAGAGCAAGAGTAGATCCTCCGGCACGGAACCGGATAACCGGTTGCACCGGTTTGTCTCGTCGCTGGTAGGCATCAGTAGCGTCCTCACTCACTCTCTCTCTCTCTATCGTTGTGCTGTGTGTGCTTCGGACTGTTGTTCAACATTCTCTCACATTATCACACAAGGGGGTTTTTGGGGGGAAATGGGGGGACCGTCGATGGCACCGTATCGTTTCCTAGTGGCAAACGATCGTCCCTCGACCACCATCTGCAAGCAACACACAGAGCAGCGACAGCAGAGAATGACATATTTCATTTCCCCGGCCAAAAAGGCGAAAGGGTTGGATGCCCCCTCCCAGCCCTGTTTTAGGAGGTGAAGAAGCAGCGGCCAACGGGTACGGTGTGACAAGAAAAGTTAGTCCTTTTTCGTGTTAGGATTTCCTTCATTCGCCCTGCTCCTGATTCCTGCTTCTGAATGGTTTGAACCCGGGATTTGAATTTGGTTTGCTCTTCTGACACACCAATCGGACTGTATGTGTGTTTTAGGGGAATGTTTTCCTGTTTTTAGGGATGCATTCCTTTGCACTGGTCTAGCCAATGTTTGCTCACATTACATCCAAACAGGAGAACGGATGCATGTTGTGCTGCAGTCGCAACCTCCCGTTAGTGGTGATCGATGTTTGAAAACAATCCGCCTCCACGAACACGAACTGAACCAATTGAATTGTGCTTAAAAGCGGCATTCCTTTGAGATACTAATAGTGCATGTGATATTAGGAAGCAAATTGGGACTTGGAAACTCATACAACCACGAAACACTGAAAAGAGATGCAGTAGTGTAGAGGCTACTGTTGCATAAACAGAAGCACTAGCAACTAGTGTATCTTATCAAATACGCAGTCGATAAACTTGCGATTCAATCCGAACTCAATTGGAGGCCAGTGTCAGTGCGTTCGAGTTGGAGAGAGAGGAATGCTCAACAATCGCATGTTGTTTCCATCCAGTAGCAGCACTAGCAGCAAATCAAATCAGCCAAATGCAGGTGTCAGTTCTCATCTGAGGCCTGGAATTGCTTTGAAAGCGATGGATTTGATTTTTGACCGTCACACCCGGTCAGTTGGTCTGTGA
This sequence comes from Anopheles aquasalis, assembly GCF_943734665.1. Taxonomy (NCBI): domain Eukaryota; kingdom Metazoa; phylum Arthropoda; class Insecta; order Diptera; family Culicidae; genus Anopheles; species Anopheles aquasalis. The sequence continues at coordinate 18,739,787 of NC_064877.1, forward strand.
ATCCGATCCAATCGTGAAATCGCTCAGGCAGTCCCACTCTCCCACAAAAAAGGAGAGATAAAAACAAAGCACAAAGCGCACCACCCCACACACACCATTTGTTTGTTTATTTGCGGCACTTTCTATTTTTTTCGTTCTCTTTCTGTTTCCATTTTTCCCCCGTGACGTCCAGTGAGTGTTTTGTTTTTGCTCCTACTGGAATGAAGAGGCAGCACATTGATAGTCTGCCACGCGGTCATCCAAAGGCGTGCGGTGGTGGCAAATTGATAATTTTATTTATCAGTTTTTGTAGGAACGCACTTCCACGCACTCCCGAACGAACCGCGCTGCCACATTGGATCTACATCATACACATGAATATTTAAATCCCCTCTTGGTGTCCATTTTTGTGCTACGGAATGGCAAATAGTGGGGAACTCGAAAAAAAAAACAGTGAAATCCAATCGAATCTGTTGAGTAAAAACAAGAGGGCGGTACACGCTCTGTATAGATGAAAACAAAACACACACAAAAGAACCAATTGACTATCGAAATGATCGAGCAAATTATTCCAGCAAAACACCCTTCATTCCCTTACACCACCAGTTCGACGGAGAGCGCAAAAAATGGTTGTTGAAAGTACACAAACCATCAACTTCACCGACTTCCCTGGTGGGGATCGACGGCACATAAATATTGCACTTTTGCATAGCATCGGTCCCTCCCAGCCACTCCACCGCCATTCACAGGGGTGCATCAAACAACTAACGTGTTCATATCACACCGATGGAGGCTTCAGGCGGTCGGTGAGGCAACAATTCGAGCGAACAAAGTCAAAGACTCGCACCAGTCGGATTTATGGCGGAGGGCTTACTACTCGCCAACCATCCCCCCCCCCCCCCCCCCCCCGGGAACCCCTTCAAAAGTGGTGGAAATAAAAAAGAAAATGATAAAATCTGTTAAAATTTTAAACGAAATCCACTACCGCACACATACATGTCACACGCGGCATTGCTGGAGTTTCGAATTTATTCACGCGGAAAGGGAGCAAAAACGAGCAAAACATTTCGCGCAAGTTCGACGCAAAACGACAGAAAGTTGCACAGGAAATGCAAAACATGGTGGCGTAGCGCAGAAAGGCGCGTCGTAAAAAAAAAGACAAAACAAAACATAACACAGAACAGACGACGAGCCGATGCGCCGATGGAATAAAAATAAATTCTTCATTTTTCGATTCGCGATCGATTTGCTGCTGTGGCTGTGGCCGGCCACCAATCCACACAAATATTGTGCCCCCCGCCATAAATTGGGAAAAGCAGTGACAGAAGAGAGAGAAAGAGAGCGAAAAGCAAGACCGAACACAAATAAAAACACAAAAAACCATCCCCTAACACCATTGCATGTGCAGCACTGGGCTGGGTGGCTGGGTGGTGCCATACTCCATGTTTCATTATTATTATTTGTTGAAATTTATTGTTTTTAATGCATAATTGAAATATTCCGAAACCATCATCATCATCATCAACATCAGCGCAAGAGTCGGGGTTATCCTTTTCGTTTTTATCTGTTTCGATGCTGCTCTGATGCAGCAGCTTTTGGGGCGGGATGTGGTGATGTCCAGGAGCGAATTAAAACAAAAACAGAAACCCAGGAAAAGAGAGAGGGAAAAAACGGGAGGCAATCAATCGAAATACGCATGACAGACGCATTTGGGCGATTTCGGACAGGGATTTGCCGAAATTCGATGATTAATATTGAACAACATCGAACTCGTTATCCGGAAAGACTCGCTGCTCACTTCCCACTCGCGAAGGGCGGAGGTGTGATCTTTTGCATAATGTTTGATATTTTTATCTCAAACATTCTTCTCCTTTTTGGGGGCGTACGTATTTTTTCGATTTATTCTGTTTTGACATGACAGTCATTGGTATGTTTCAGGATTGATTTTGTCTGCAATAACATGATTGTGTGCATCATTCATGGAGTCATTTTAAAAATAATTCTTGATTCATATTTTTGGTGAAAATTGATTTACAATATTCCTAGAATAATTCAAAACCAATCGCTTCTCTAGAGGATAACAATCTGATGAAGGGAGAGAGAGAGAGACTGAGTGAGTTATAAGTAATGCAAAGTAGCGGAAATTAACGGTAATTGAAACCACCACCAGGCCAGGGATCAAACACGGTCAGGAATTATTAAACGCCAGACATCGGCACCAAACCACAGCGCACCGCAAAAAAAAACCGAAAACATCGAGTGGAGGAATAATTATAAATCAAATTGTTTTAACTGATGCAACTATTAATGATCGAACCCAATTATCAGGGCCACACTGGCGTGCATGTGTGATACACAGGGCATGGGGTTGGCATGCGGGGTAATTCGCCGATATCATTATCAGCCGCACCCAGCTCTTGTCTGGTTTGGTCCACCTTCCCCATCTACTCAGCGTCAATTCATCCCTTAATCGCCCGTACCATCCCCACTCATCTCTTTCATCATTATCATTCGATAGCGCCACCGAGGCGGACACATTCCTGCGTCGCACCAACACCCAGTCACTTTCCAACTGAAAATGCTATCGATTTCATATTTTCTCACCCCACCGTGGAGGGGGCAACCCCCACGCGACGCTGGTGGTGAAAATGCTTTCGAAATTAATTCAATTCAACAACCCTTGCCCCTGACCCTCCCCACCACTGCGCTTGGAGTTCGAATGGAGGCGCCGGGTG